>NW_027514458.1:702454-1053681 GCF_048772815.1 Callospermophilus lateralis | reverse complement strand
TGGTACATTAGTATTTCTTCAGTTTTTGCACATCATAGGACATATATTTCATCCACAAGTTAGCAAATTAATAAGAATTTGTTTCACTTCCTGCTTCAGAACACATGAATTCTTCCATGTTACTTGACTGCTCTTTTCATGAGACTTCTTTCCAAACACATTATTTTCGATTTCCATAATCAATTTTGAAGCTAAACTCACACACTCTTCATGATAAACTATAACATTAATATTACCATTAGATGTAAAACTGGTTGGAATGAATGTATGCATATCAATATAAAATTTCCTGTATATTTTCACATTTCAATTCAATCCATTATTTAAAGTTGGAACCAGTTATGTTATTTATTCACTGTATGGTCTATTAATGCATTATCTCTATATTCATAAACACAGTGTACACCTATTTGTCCCCCATTACTAATTTGTACCTCTTCAAAATATTGCTCCCAGAAATGGTGGAAGAAATACTGATGTCACCTTATCTATATATACATTTTATCACAGTAATATTCTGGACACAAAAAGCAAAGGTCAAACTCATGATTGTATCAAAGCCTAAATGGAAAGTGAGCATGGATTACCAAAAACAACCATGTCCTGGTTACCTAATGCTCTCAAATGTCAATCCTATTGATGACTACATATTTGTTTCTTCCTAAGATTATATATTCAACCTCAAGCCTGTTGGAAATGTCTAATTCTATCACTCACTTTACACTTAGCCTGATTTCCTAATATCTCTATTGATATCTGCTTTCCTACATATTTTCCCTAGTTCATCATTGTGACTCATACTTCACATATGCTGACATTTACATTCACTCTCTACCCGAAACTCTATTGCTAAAGAACTTTTGGTCCAAATCCTATACTCACTCTTCTTTATAAACCTACTGACTATCTTACTAATCCTACTGACTATCACTTTTTAACTCGATGTTCTCTTCAACAATCAATCATTCAAGGTAAAAGGTCCTATGCCATTTTATATCAATTCATCTGAGACACATGTGCAGAACATAATTCAAACCTAAGTATCCCACTCAAGGGCCCAATGCCCTTCTGGCTTCATATCTTACCTACATTTCTGTTTTCATACTTATATTTCACCTATATATTCTTGTAAATATCACAGGTTCCCAATACCATTATTCATCCGGCAGAGAGATTCCTAACCCAAATCGAACATGTTATTAACCCTAAATATACACTGTTACCTCAATCTAACTTTACAGAAGAGGAGGGACAGAGTTTCTCTTTAAATACCGGAATGTAGGGAATCTTCCACCTGCTGAGAACATCAAAGGTCCATGTAGAAATAATCCCTGGAGAAGATGTAGGCAGCTGTGAAGTTCCCGAGAGAGCAAAAGTCATCTTCCATGGCAAACAACCTGGTGAGGATGAAGGGATGTGTCTGTATCAGCCTCTATCAACTTAATGTAGAGAAGATAGACCAAACCAGGCCTGTGTGAAGAGGTGTTCCCAGGTGCCTATGGTTGATATACCATTCTAACTTTTGAAAGTGTTACAGAAAGTAGGAACAGCCTCCATCTCATGGGCCCTTAGAAGTAACTATTTGGACAAAGTTGTTGCCAAAGCAGTGACCTCATTCAGTTTCTGAAGGAAGTGACCTCACCTCACTTCCTTTGTGATGGAACTCTCTGAACTTGGGATCCAGGAAGAATGGCACCCAGAGCCAGTCGCAGTCCCAGGCCCAGTGGTCTCACTTGCTTCAATTTACCAAGGACAGAGTCAGTCTTTCTTAGTGCCTACAGATGTGAGGATGTTCAAATGCCAGAAAAGCTCTGAAGAGGGGCCTTTCCTGAGAAAGCAGGTAGTGGCTCACCCATGGCTAATGACAACTTCACAGAATTGGCCAAGGAGACCAGATTTGAGACACGACAGGCCATTTGGGGGGAATATAGTATGGCCCACCATTCAGAGGACACTCTGGGTAATCACAGAACTACTTGGAGCAAAGGTGGTGCCTTTGTGGGTGTGGGTGTATGTTCATGGTCTTGTCTCATGTTCTGAGAATAGGTAGGAAAGACTGTTTGTTTGGATTGGCGTGGACTGTTTCTAGTTAGTCGTTTTGCAATGCGAGTGCTTCTATGTCTGCGTATCCCACTGTGTCCGTGGTTGTAGACATTAGAAATAAGAATGCATCAAAGGATGTGTCCTGTCTAGTAGAAAGCTTCCCAGCATTCATCTTGCCCAATTTATAAATGGACTGTGGCTTTTGTTATCAAAGGGCAACACCTGATATCTTCATAAGTTTCTGTTTTCTTTCTGAATTCTGGACACTCTGCAGAATAGCTTCATGGTTTTGTGTCCAAGATATTTACCACCTAAAAGCTCTGTTATATGGCCATGTAGTGGGTAGCTAGTGTGACCAGGAAAGTCTCAGTGGAGAAACCCTGATTTGGGCTTTTTGCTTACCTATTGTTCTGTTGCCCTGAATATCAGGAAGGTATTTACCACAGGCCAATTCTTTGTGAAGCCTGAAGAAAAAAGTTTTCAAATGGAAATGAATGGACATCACCTGTAGCTCTTTGCTTAATTGCTTTGGAAATGGATTTGTCTGAAACAGCCTCTTGGCCCTGTGTGAGGCTGTGGTTAGATTCTCAGCACCTGATGGATCCCATGTGTTCATCCAAAACCAAAATGATCAAAAGAGCAGTCATTGCGGATGAAGTCTCTTGCCTTCCTCTGTAAGGTTCCTGACCTCCATCAAGTGAGAAGAGGGATTCTTTGGGTCAAATGCATTCTTTAAAGCCAAGGAGAGGCAAGCCCAAAGGTGCTTGCATTTTCTCATGCTTCCAATTCACATAAAGAATCTAAACCCCACAGTCAGTCGTCCTCAAATTGGAGAAGCAGAGCAGTATTAACGGCACACTATTTGATCACTCCAGGTTCACAGGAAGGTGTTCAGGCCACCCCGACTTTAGGCAAATGAGGGGCAAGGGAGCTAACTTTGGACACTATCTTGTTCTGCATCCCTCATGGAAACCTCCAGCCAGAGTTTATAATGAGTATCTATATGGAAGAAGATGAGGGCCTTGTGGGAGTGTTTGGGTTTTAATTTTGGAAGTTTGTGTGGCGGTTGAAAAAGATGACTGGCTCCACCTGGTCTTGAACTCTGGTGTGATCCCCTTTAGAGACTGAGTTCTGGAACTGACCTCAGAGAATTATTGCCATGAGTTGTGTTGGGATTTTAGGAGGCCATGAATGACAGTCGCCCTTTGAAACTGAGATCTGTGCCCAGAAAGGCTTTCCACAAGGCACGAGGAATCTCAGCCAGAATATCACATGATTTTATTCTGAAAGACTTGGCAGCCATAGTTGAGAGGCAAAACACACATGATCTCACATTGCAGACCTCAATGGGCCTGGCTTCATGTGACCTTTTGGCGACCCTTTGGGAAGCCTTGCCTGTGAGTGTTCTCCAGAGCTTTCATTGAAATGAGCTTCCTCAACATTTAAAGGTTCCTGAGTGAATTGAAAATCATAGTGCCTCCAACTTCATCCTTGAAAAATGGCTAGAGAAATACCATGGAATTTTTGAAATTTTCATGACCAGGTGGCACTGGAGAACTTTTTGATGTCCAGTTGCTGATCATGAGTATACCAGACAGTGCCTTGATTGACTGCGTTTCTTAAAAATGGTGTAGAACAGAGATGCCAGTAAGTTGGAGCCTGCTGAGTAGTGGGCCTAGAACAGTGGTGGGCAGGTGTGTGATAAAACATCTGTGTTGGGGCCATGTAGATCTGCCATTGGCTTCCAAATGGCTTGTAACTGACATGGTGCAGCAAGCAGACCCTTATATGTAAAGGCATCTTGTTATATGGAGAGGTTTCAGGGCAATGTTCAGAATCAGGATGCTATGGTCAAGGGGTCAAACTATGTGAAATAGAAGCCTGACTGGTGCATTCTCCTGCAGACCCTGAGGCACCACATGTGACAGAACTCCCTCCAGCACTCTGACCAAGTTGAACTCCTTGTATTGTGAAGCAAATAACAAACTCCCAGTGCTCTACTAAGAAAAGTAGAGCATGATCAATTAGCTTCACAGTCCACACAGATTGACCCTTAGACTCCAGTTGCCACAGTTTACCTACAAAGTGAGAATTCAGCACTGCTGCCTCATGTTCATTGGAAAATAAGATACCATGTCCCCCAGGTCACATAGATGCAGACCAGTTTTGATGCTCTCACTATAGAGGAAGCTAAAGCTTCGGACCACAACATACATTTTAAGTGCCCAAACTCAGAGGCAGTTTCTCAATATGTCTTCAGGCCTGCAGAGCTCCATGTTTGTGGAGTGTTTACCCTGTCCCTTACTTTTGGAAACTCCTCTACCACCTCCACGCTTGTGAACACTGAGAATATTCCATTCCAGATATGTATTCACAGATTTTCTAACTCTTCTCCTCTAATTGTGTCTTATTAGGGGAGAAGGTAATGTCAAGGCATTGTTCTGAATGAGAGTGGGAAGATTTTTGTATCACACATATTTGCAAACACAATGGGTTTATTTTCCTATTTTCTATTCGAAATACTGAATCTCTGACACTAATCCATAACCTACTAGACTCTGACTACTAATCCTAATATGATGGAGAATAGTAACCCTTACAGAATGGAAATACAAACAGTTCAGAGAAGGCATGGTGTATACTTGGACTTCCCTTTTGCATTATATGGGGTTGGAGTTATAAATATAGTCAATGTTTACTGAAATATTTCTCCATGTGTTTTTAACGTTAACAAATATGTGAATTCCTCTCCCCTTTCTCTGTCACCTATTCAGCACATGTATTTTTATATGCTCATATAGAATACTACCTGGTATCACACAGACTTTCTTCTGAGGTGGCTGACTTGGCAGATACAAATTGTGAGAAGAGATCACTCCTCCTAAACCCTTTTGGAACTGAAATTTCAACCTATGGGTGAGCCTCGTAGTTGAACAACATTATACATAAATCCATTTTCAGTAAAATGTATTTTTTTGGATATGTGAAGGATATATATTTCATTTTGAATTTCGATTGGCATATATATTGCTACTTTTTAATGTCTGTGAGTGTGTTTCTGTGTGTATATATATATATATATATATATATATATATATATATATATATCACTCTCCAGATTTTTCAAAATATGAAATATATGTGTCTTATTATACACTCCCTAAAATCATTCATATTCACGTATGTGGATTTATAATCAACTTTTCACAAGATTATTCTCAGAAATTCAGATTATTCATTCACCTGAAATACATATTTGTTTCCTAATACTGAAAACTAACTTCAGTAAATGCTGCATACAAAGCATAATATTTCATCATTGCCTGATGGCCACGAATAGAGTGCATCACACCCAGTGTAACGCGCCACTGCACAGGTGAATAACGAGATAGAACCACAAAAAACTATCTTGTTAAGAACTTACAGCAAAATGGGGGTGCACCAAAACCTATAAGAAAGATTTTTAGCACTGAGATCTGGTAATTGGGTCTGAAAAACGAGCCAAATGTGCAACCGGAGATCCGGTCTGACTGATCCTCAAAACAATAGAGTGTCTGGGTTCCAATAGACACCCTCCACACCCAACAAATGACAGGCCCAGAATACAGATTGAACTGCAGAGAAGCATCACTCAGGGGAAATCTAGTCTAGCAGGAGAAACCAGGACTAGCAGGAGAAACCAGGGGACTAGAGGCCAGGCTCTTGTGACTGGGAAGCTGGAGAACACAGAAGCGCAGGTGACAGTCCACCTGCTGTCCGCGTGACTGGGCGTCTGGAGAACACCGGCGCGCAGGAGACCAACTGCGCCACTGGGTGGCTAGTGATTGCCCACCCGCCAGTGACCTAGAGCTGAAACCAACTGGAGACAGTCCAGTTCCATCCCCGTATTCGAACATTTCGGCAAGGAGCCTGGGCCCGCCAAAGCAGAGGGGTGACGTCACTGGAGCTCGGCCTTCGGAATTCCCTACAAGTGGAATCCACTTTAGCAGGCATAGTCTACCAACACAAAGGAGAGACAACAGAGATACACAACACCGAAACAAATCTATAGAATAAAACAGAAACACAGCAATCAAATAGAGCTGGAAAGTAACATGAGCATCATGAAAAAACAAGGGAAAGAAAGGAGTACAAACAATGCAGGACAACTTAATTCTACAGGAGGACCTAGAAGCATCAGAAACAGGGATAGGGAAAGAACTTAAGGCATTCCTAACTCAGATGGAAAGGAATATTAGAGAAGACATGAGGCAGCAAGTCCAAGCAATAAAAGTATATTTTGAAAATGAATTAAACAAACAAACTCAAATGGCAAACAACGAGCTTTACCAGGAGATAGAGATCTTAAAAGAAATCAAACAGTAATACTAGAAATGCAGGAAAGTATTAACCAAATTAAAAACTCAAACGAGAATATTACAAATAGACTAGATCAAGCAGAAGTCAGAATATCAGATAATGAAGACAAAGTTTATCAACTTGAAAAGAATATAATCAACACAGAAAAGAGGCTTAAATCCCACTAGCAATCTATTCAAGAGATATTGGATGTCATAAAAAATGAGAGTCATTGGGATAGAAGAAGGCATAGAGATTCAAACCAAAGGAATGGAGAACATATTAAATAAAATAATTCTAGAAAACATCCCAGAGATGAAAGATGGATCGGATTGTCAAATCCTGGAAGCCTACAGGACCCCAAACATTCAAAATCATAATAGACAAACTCCAAGACATATAATTATGAAGATAGCCAACATACAGAACAAGGAGAGAATATTAAACACTATAAGAGAAAGGAGGCAGATTACATTCAGGGGAAAACCAATTAGGTTAATGACTGATTTTTCATCACAGACTTTGAAAGCGAGAAGATCCTTGAACAATGTATTTCAAATGCTGAAAATAATGGATTCCAACCAAGAATACTGTATCCAGCAAAATTAAGGTTCAGATTTGAAAACGAAATTAAAGTCTTTCACAATAAACAAAAGCTAAAAGAATTCGCAGCCAGAAAACCAGCACTGCAAAGCATTTTGAGCAAAATACTACAAGAAGAGGAATTGATAAATAGTGCCGAAAACTAACAGCAGGAGGTATCTCAGTAAAGGGGGAGGAAAATAACCAAAAAAGTAAAAACTAGCCAAACTAAAACATAATAAATAAATAAACATGATTGGAAGAACAAATCATATTTCAATTGTAACCTTAAATGTTAATGGATTATATTCACCAATCAAGAGAATGGGCTAGTAGTCTGGATCAAAAAAAATAAATCCAACAATATGCTGCCTTAAGGAGACTCATATGATAGGAAAAGACATACACAGGGTGAAGGTAAAAGGTTGGGAAAAATCATACCACTCACATGGCCCTCAGAAGCAAGAAGGAGTGGCCATACTCATGTGGAATAAAATCAACTTCAAACCTAAGTTAATCAAAAGGGATAAAGAAGGACACTATATTCTGTTAAAAGAAACCATCCACCAACAAGACATAACAATTATGAATTTGTATGCACCAAGCAATGGAGCTGCAATGTTCATAAAACAAACTCTCCTCAAGTTCAATAGCCAAATAGACTACAACACAATAATTATGGGTGACTTCAAGACACCACTCTCGGCATTAGACAGATTCTCTAGACAAGAACTGAATAAAGAAACTATCAAACTCAGCACAATTTGTAACCTAGACTTGAACGACATATATAGAATATATCAGCCATCATCAAGTGGATACACGTTCTTCTCAGTTTCACATGGATCCTACTCAAAGATAGACCATATATTATGCCATAGGGCAATTCTTAGTAAATATAAAAGCATGGAGATTATACCATGCACTATATCTGATAATAATGGAATGAAACTGGAAATCAATGATGAAAGAAGGAAGGAAAAATCCTACATCACATGGAAAATGAACAACATGCTACTGAATGATCAATGGGTTACAGAAGACATAATGGAGGAGATAAAAAAAATTCTTAGAGACAAATGACAATACAGACACAACATACCAGAATCGATGGGACACAATGAAAGCAGTTTAAGAGGGAAGTTCATTTCTTGGAGTTCTTTCCTCAAAAAAAGAAAAAAATCAACAAATAAATGAACTCACACTACACCTCAAAAACCTAGAAAAGGAAGAGCAAAACAACAGCAAATGTAGTAGAAGACAAGAAATAATTAAATTTAGAGCAGAAATCAACAAAATTGAAACAAAAAAAAATTAAAAAATTTGATAAAACTAAAAGTTGGTTCTTTGAAAAAATAAATAAGATTGACAGGCCCACAGCCATGCTAATGAAGAGAAGAAGAGAGAGAACTCAAATTACTAACATACGGGATGAAACAGGCAATATCACAACAGACACTACAGAAATACAGAAGATAATTAGAAAGTATTTTGAAACACTATATTCCAATAAAATAGAAGATAGTGAAGATATCGATGAATTTTTTAAGTCATAAGATCTGCCCAGATTGAGTCAGGAAGACACACGCAATTTAAACAGACCAATAACAAAGGAAGAAATGAAAGAAGCCATCAAAAACTACCAACCAAAAGAATCCATGGACCGGATGGGTATACAGCGGAGTTCTACAAAACCTTTAAAGAAGAATTAATACCAATATTTTTCAAGCTATTTCAAGAAAAACAAAAAGAAGGAGCTTTTCCAAATTTATTCTATGAGGATAAATCACCCTGATCCCGAAACCAGACAAAGACACTTCAAAGAAAGAAAACTACAGACCAATATCTCTAATGAACTTCGATGCAAAACTTGTCAATAAAATCCTGGCGAATCGAATACAAAAGCATATCAAAAAAATTGTGCACCATGATCAAGTAAGATTCATCCGTGGGATGCAAGGCTTGTTCAATATACGGCAATCAATAAATGCCATTCACCACATCAATAGACATAAAGACAAGAACCATATGATCATCTCAATAGATGCAGAAAAAACATTTGACAAAGTTCAGCATCACTTTATGTTCAAAACACTAGAAAAACTAGGGATAACAGGAACTTACCTCAACATTGTAAAAGCTATATATGCTAAACCTCAGGCTAGCATCATCCTGAATGTGGAAAAACTGAAGGCATTCCCTCTAAAATCTGGAACAAAACAGGGATGCCCTCTATCACCACTTCTATTCAATTTAGTTCTTGAAATACTAGCCAGAACAATTAGACAGACAAAAAAAATTAAAGGCATAAAAATAGGAAAAGAAGTATTTAAATTATCGCTATTTGCAGATGTCATGAAAATATATTTAACAGACCCCAAAGGGTCTACAATGAAACGGCTAGAGTTAATAAATAAATTCAGCAAAGTGGCAGAATATAAAATTAACACGCATAAATGAAAGGCATTCCTGTATGTCAGCAACACAACTTCTGAAATGGAAATGAGGAAAACCACTCCATTCACAATATCCTCAAATAAAATAAGATACTTGGGAATCAACCTAACAAAAGACGTGAAAGTTTTATATACTGAAAACTACAGAACCCTAAAGAGAGAGAGAGAAGAAGATCTTAGAAGATGGAAAAACAAAAGACCCACAATAGCAAAAGCAACTCTAAACAGAAAATATGAATCTGGAGGTATAGTGAAACCAGAGTTCAAACTGTACTAAAAGCAATAGTAACAAAAACAGCGTGGTACTGGTAACAAAATAGGCAGGTGGAACAATGGTACAGAATAGAGGACACAGAAACCAATCCTCAAAATTACAACTTTCTTATATTTGAAAAAGGGGCTAAAAGCATGCAATGGAAGTAGGATAGCATCTTCAAACAATGGGGTAGGGAAAATTGGGGAAAGGTGGGGCAAGGGAGAGAAGTGAACAACAGCAGATGAGGTAGAGAAAGAAGATGGGAGGGGATGGGAGGGGGTATAGTAGGGGATAGTAGGGGATAGGAAATGTAGCAGAATACAACAGTCACTAATATGACATTATGTAAAAATGTGAATGTGTAACCGATGTGATTCTGCAACTCGTATTTGGGGAAAATTGGGAGTTCATAACCCAATTGAGTCAAATGTATGAAAGATGATATAGGATGAGCTTTGTAATGTTTTGAACAACCAATAAAAAATAAATAAATAAAGGTTTAAAGTTGAGTGGGAAGAAATCAGCTAAAAAAGAGTTGAGATGCATTCATTTTGCTAAGCAGAAACTTTGTTTTGTGTACTTGTAACTATCACAAATTTATTTTACCAGAAAACTGGCTTTTAAAAATGCACATAATTGAGATTAAAGGATAATCCACTTACCTTCAAGAAAAACTCATAGCATTTCCTATATTTTTCATATTTTATTTTTTGTGAATATTTTGTCATGGACCAGCTCTAGACTTAGGCTATTCTTCCAGAATACTACCTCATCTGACAAGTTGGTACAATGTGTTGGATTGTTCTTTTCATCTTTTATTTAATAGTTTCTAGATGATAATGTGTATTTTTCCATATGTTTGTTTGGACATACATACCCAACTATATCTTTGCATTTTCTGTTTTACTGGGGAAGAGACTCATCAAAAGCTCTTTATTATATGTATCAACAATCAAACATTTAGAGCATGCAATTATACATAATTTTGCATGAAAATATTTTTGTACCATTTTTATAAAGATTTAGAATTATTAATACTGTCCCTACTGTAATTAGTAACTCCTTACAAAAAGAATTAATCAATTGACTTTATATCAATTATGAATATGAAAATTACTAAAATAAGTATTTGGCAATTAATATGAAATTGATAGAAAGTGAAATCACAAAAAAAGCCATTTAAAATGTCAGTGCATATGGTCCTTAAATAATAGGTTGTTCAAAAAAAATTCTCTAATTCAAAAGAGTTAATATGCCATATTACAGCTAAATGTGATATAAAAACCTTAAATTATCAGTATTGATAAATAAGAATGATACCTGTTTACTTAAATATGTTTATTTGATTTTCACTGTAAGATGTTAATTCTGGAAGACTTGAGAATTAAGAAAGACTTGGTCTATATTATTTCTAACAGGCTAATCAAAGTACTTTTAAATATATATATATATATATATATATATATATATATATATATATATATATATATATATATATATAACACATATGCATGAATATAGATACATATGCATAATAAATGTATTGTAATATATTTATCAGGTGGTTATAATTTTTAAATTTTCTCAAGAAAAGAATGACTATAAAAAACAGTTTTAAATGTAAATTTCATAGCATAGTACTGTTTGTAATGCTATGAGAGAAAAATACTTATGGAGGGAAAATGAAAAAGGAAGAGAGAGAAGGGGGAAAATGAGGAAGAAAGTGAGTAAAGAAGAGGGAGAGGAGTGTTTGATGAAAAGATAAAAGTGGAGGGGCTGGGTTTGTGACTCAGTGTTAACATGCTTGTCTAGCATGTGTGAGGCAGTGGGTTATATTCTCAGCACCACATACGAATAAATAAAATGAAGGTCTATCAACAACTGAAAAAATAAAAAAAGGAGAAATATTACCAAAATTCCAAGATTTTATGAATGTTAAATACAAAAAATTATGTTGCATAGCCTTATGTAAATTCTAGACTCCCCAAAATAATCATTAAATGCTAGATTATTAGTGTTATAACTAAAAATCCATTGCTCTTTCTTCTACATTCTGTGGCATGCTAGTGCTAAAATAAATTGTATTATAACACCAAAATAAAATTCTAATATTTATACAGTAACTGACCCAGTTTAACATCAATGCAAGAAGATTCCTATGTGATATAATGTGTATTTTGACGTTCATTTTTGTTCAACACTGGTACATTACTATTTCTCCAGTTAATGCACATCATAGGATGTATATTTCATCCACAATTTAGCAAATATATACACATTTGTTTTGCTTTCAATCACTTTTGCTTCAGAACACATGTATTCCTCCATGTTTCTTGACTTCTCTTTTTGTGACACTTCTTTCCAAACACATTATTTTCGATTTCCATTATCACTTTTGAAGCAAAACTGACACACCCGTCATGATAAAACATAACACTAATATTACCATTAGATGTAAAACTGGTTTAAATGAATGATTGTACATCAATATAAGATTTCTTGTATACTTTCAGATATCAATTCAATCCATTATTCAAAGTGAAACCAGTTATATCATTTATTCACAGTATGGTCTATTCATGCATTGTCTATATATTGATAGACACATGGTACACCTCTGTGTACTCCCAACAATAATTTCTATATCTTCAAAATATTGCTCCCAGAAATGGTGGAAAAAATATGCATGTCAACTGATCTACATATACATTTTATCACAGTAATATTCTGGACACAAAATGCAAAGGTCACACTTATGACTGTCCCAAAGCCTAAATGGAAAGTGAACATGGATTACTAAAAACATCCATGTCCAGGTTGCCTAATGCTCTCAAATGTCAATCCTATTGGTGATTACATATGTGTTTCTTCCTAAGACTACATTTTCAATCTCACCCTGTTGAAACTGTCTAAACCTCTCACTCATTTTATAATTTGCCTGATTTCCTACTCTCTATTCACATCTGCTTTCCTACTTTTTTCCCCAGTTCATCATTGTGACTGACTCTTCACATGTGCTGACATTTATATTCAATCTCTACCAGAAACCCTATTGCTAAAGAACTTTTGGTCCATATTCTATACTCAATCTTCTTCGTAATCCTACCGACTATATTCCTAATCCTAGCAAAAATCCCTTTTTTAACTGGATGCTCTCTTCTACATTCAATCATCGAAGGTACAAGGATCTATGCCATTGCATATCAATTTATCTGAGACATATGTGCAGAACATAATTCAAAGCTAAGTATCCCACTCAAAGGCCAAATTCCCTTCTAGGATTCAAATCTTACCTAGATTTATATTTCAATACTTATATTTCACCTATATTTTCATGTAAATATCGCAGGTTTCCAATAACATTGTTCATCAAGCAGAATGATTCCTAACCCATATTGAACATGTTATTAATCCTAACCATACACTGTTCCTCAATCTAACTTTACAGAAGAGCAGAGACAGAGTTGGTATTACAATACAGGAATGTATGGATCTTCCACCTGCTGAGAACCTCAAAGGTCCATGTAGAAATAATCCCTGGAGAATGTGTAGGATGCTATGAACGACCTGAGAGGGCAAAAGTCATCTTCCATGGCAAAAAAACATGGTCAGGATAAAGGGTTGTGTCTTAATCAGAATCTCTCTTCTTAATGTAGAGAAGATGGACCAAACCAAGCCTCTGTGGAGAGCTGTTCCCCAGTACCTATGCTTGATATACCATTCTAACTTATGAAAATGTCAGAGGAAGTAGGTGCAGCCTCCATCTCATGGGACCCTTGGAAGCATCTGTTAGGACAAAGTGGTTGCCAAGGCTGTGACCTCATTCAGTTCCTGAAGGAAGTGACCTACCTCACTTTCTTGGTGATGGAATCTCTGAACTTGGGATCCAGGAAACCAGGCACACAGAGCCAGTCCCAGTACCAGTCCCAGTGGTCTCACTTGTTTGGATTTACCAAGGACAGAGTCAGTCTTTCTTGGTACCTACTGATGTGAGGATGGCCAAATGCCAGAAAAGCTCTGAAGAGGGGCCCTTCCTGAGAAAGCAGAAAGTGGCTCACCAATGGATCCTCACAACTTCACAGAGTTGGCCAAAGAAAACAGATCTGAGACAAGACAGGCCATTTTGGGGTAACATAGTATGGCCCACCATTCAGAGGACACACTGTATAGTCACAGACCTACTTGGGGAAAGGAGGTGCCTTTGTGGGTGTGGGTGTGAGTTTTTGGTTCTGTCTCATTTTCTGAGAATAGGTGGAAAAGGCGGGTTTTTTTTGGTTTGGTGTGGACTCTTTATAGTAGGTCGTTTGACAAGGTGAGTGTTTCTTTATCTATGTATTCCACTGTGTCCATGGTTGAAGACATTAGAAAAGAGAATGCATCAAGGATGTGTCCTGTCTATTAGGAAGCTTCCCAGCATTCATCCTGCCCAATTTATTAATGGACTGTGGCTTGTCTTATAGATGTGCAACACCTACTAAATTCCTAAGTTCAGGTTTTCTTCCTAAATTCTGGCCACTCTCCAAAAAAGTCTTATGGATTTGTGTCCAAGATATATACCCCTCCAAGCTCTGTGACATGGCCATGTACTGGATAGCTGAAGGAAATGGGAGCATCTCAGAAAACACAGATATCAGTGTGACCAGTAATGTCTCAGTGGAAAAACCCTTCTTTTGGCCTTTTGCTTACCTATTGATCTGTTGACCTGAATGTCAGGAGGTCTTTGCCTCAGTCCACCCATTTGGGAAGACTGATGAAAACTGTTTTCAAATGGAAATGCATGCGCATCACCTGTCGCTCTTTGTTTAATTGCTTAGGATAAGGATGTGTCTGATTCAGCCTCTTGGCCCTGTGTGATGCTGTGGCTTAGATTCTCAGCACCTCATGGATATAAAGAAAGATTCCATGTGTGTATCCAAAACAAAAATGGTAAAAAACCACGCTGACTTTAGGAAAATAAGTGGCAAGGGAGCTCTTTTGTACACTGTCATGGGCTGCGCCCCTCATGGAAAACTCCAGCAAGAGGTTATGATTAGTGTCTATATGGAAGAGGATGAGGGCCTTGTGGGAGTGTTTTGGTTTTAATTGTGTTTATTTGTGTGGTGGTTGGAAGTGATGACTGGGTCCACCTGGGCTTGAACTCTGGTGTGATACCCTTAGAGACTGAGGTCTAGAACTGACGTCAGAGAAGTATTGCCATGAATTGTGTTGGGGTTTTAGGAGGCCATGCATGAGAGTCGCTCTTGGAAACTGAGATCTTGGACCAGGGTAGCTTTCCACAGAACACTGGGAATCTCAGCCAGGATATCACATGATTTCATTCTGAAAGACTTGGCAGCAATAGTTGAGAGTCAAAACTCACATGGACCTCATATTGTAGACCTCAATGGGCCTGGCTTCATGTGACTTTTTGGTCACTCTTTGGGAAGACTTTCCTCTGAGAGTTCTCCAGAACTTTCATTGAAATAAACTTCCTCAACATTTAATGGTTCCTGAATAAATTTAAACCCACAGTGCCTCCAACTTCATCCTTTAAAAATGGCTAGATAAGTACCATGACATTTTTTAAATTCCCATGACCAGATGGCACTGGAGTAACTTTGGATCTTATGCTGTTGATCATGAGTGTACAAGACAGTGCCTTGATTGACTTGGTTTCATGAGAATGGTGTAGAACAGAGATGCCAGTAATTTGGAGACTGCTGAGTTGGGGCCTAGAGCAGTGATGTGCAGGTGTGTGATAAAACATCTGTGTTGGGGCCATGTGGATCTGCCATTGGCTTCCAAATGGCTTGTGACTGACATGCTGCAGCCAGCAGACCCTTATATGTAAAGGCATCTTGTTATATGGAGATTTTTCAGGGCAATGTTCAGAATCAAGTTGCTATGGTCAAGGGGGCAAGCATGTGCGATAGAAGCCTGGTTGGTGCATTTATATGCAGACCCTGACACACCACATGTGACAGAAATCCCTCCAGCACTGTGCCCCAGTTGAAATCCTTGTATTTCAAGAAGCAAATACCAAACTCCAAGTGCAGCAGCAAGAAACACCACGAAAACTGGAGGATTACCAACTGGGTTCACAGTCCAAACAGGGAGACACTTAGCCCCAAGTTGCCACAGTTTACCTACAAAGAGAGAATTCAGAACTGCTGCCACATGTTCATTAGGAAAATAAGAAACAACATCCTCCAGGTCACATAGATGAAGACCCAGCTTTGATGGTCTCACTACAAAGAAAGCTAAAGCTTCTGACAACAACGTATATTTCAAGTGCCCAACCTCAGAGGCAGTTTCTCAAGAAGTCTTTAGGCAAGCAGAGCTCCATGTTTCTGGAGTGTTTACCCTTTCCCTTACTTTTGGAAACTCCTCTACCACCTTCAAGGTTGTGAACTCCTGAGCATTTTCCATTCCAGATATGTATTAACAGATTTTCTAATTCTTCTCCTCTAATTGTGTCTTACTTGGGGCGAAGGTAATGTCAAGGCATTTTTCTGGATGAGAGTGGAAAGATTTTTGTTTAGCATATGTTTGCATACACATTGGATTCATTTTCCTATTTTCCATTTGAAATACTGAATCCCTGACACTAACCCATACTGTACTAGAATCTGACTACTAATCCTAATATGATGGAGAAAAAGAATCCTAACAGAAAAGAAATAGAAGCTGTTCAGAGAAGGCATGGTATATATTTGGACTTGCCTTTTGCAAGTAGGTGTTATAATTCTAGTCAATTTTTAATTGAAATAGTCCTCCATGTGTTTTTAAAGTTAACAAATATGTGAATTCCTGTCTCCCTTTCACTGTAGACTATTCAGCACATCTATTTTATATGCACATAAAGAATCCTACCTTTTATCACGTGTATATTTTTGTGCGGTAGCTGATTTGGCAGATACAAATTTTGAGAAGAGATCACTCCACCTAGATGCTGTTGGAACTGAAAATTGAACCTATGGGTGAGCTTCCTAGGAGAACAACATTATACATAAATCCCTGTTAAGTAAATTGAATATTTTTAGATCTGTGAATGATGTATATTTCATGGTGAATTTGGATTGGCATATATGTTGCTACATTTTAAAATTTGTGTGTGTGTGTGTGTGTGTGTGTGTATACACACATACACACTCTCCAGATTTTTCAAAATATGAAATATATGTGTCTTATTTACACTCCCTAAATTCATTCATGTTCAAGTATGTGGATTTATAATCAACTTTTCACAAGATTATTTTCAGAAATATTCATCCACCTGAAATTCATATTTGTTTTCTATTACTGAAAACTAACTTCAGTGAATGGTGCATACGTATCCTGTTGATAGTCACAGCCGAAGGGGCCACAGCAAACTTCCAGGTGCCAGCAAACTTTCAGCTGCAGGCTGATGATTGGCTCACAGCGGCCTTAGCAACTTCTAGCTCATTGTCTCCTCTGTGGTGATGCTCATTGGAGATGCTCATTGAGATGTTTCCCCGCCTTTCAGACTTCCAGCTTATGATTGGCTCACAGCAGCCCCAGCAACATCTAGCTGATTGGTTCCTCTGCGGTGATGCTTATTGGGCTGTTTCCCTGCCCATTCAGACCATGGAGCTGCTCATTGGGGGACTTTTTTGGCTCTGCCCACGTGACCCAGCCAATCTGCCTCAAGAGCAGGAGGATTGTGAGAAGTGGATAGAGGCTTTTGTGGGAGGGAGAGGCTTTTGGGAAGCTGGTGTTGGGAGTTGGGGTTCTGAGGATTTTTCCTGAGAGGCTGTTTTGCTTGGCGTGTGTGGTTCTAAAAATAAAGTTAGTTTCTTTTGACAAGTGGATTCTGATTGTGCCCAGCCAGACAGCGGCATTTGGTGGCTCATATGGGGAGCGACTGAGGGTAACTGATAAGGTAAACTGCTCGCTCTTGAGGGCAGGGCGAGAGGATGGGTAGCCATTTTATGATTCCTATTTTGTTTTAAGTTGCCTGTCCCTGGAGATGAGTGAGATGGAAGAAAAACTGCTCACATCTGAGGAAAAACTATTTGTGTCTGAGGAACAGATAGGGAGAAAGGCTATAATAATTTTTTGTTGTTCCATTTTTATTTCGTTCTATCTCTTTTTTTGTTTGGTGTTATCTTGTTGGTTTGTATTATAGTAGAAATATGGGATCAAAAATTAGTAAAAAACAAACCAAAAAAGTGTTAAGTAAATTGTTAGAGGAAGGAGGCATCCCAGTAAAATCAAGAGCAGTCATGGCAATTGTTGATACAATACAAAAATGTAGACCATGGCTTTTTAAGGAGGAGTTGTTAAATATATCACAATGGAACCATCATGGTGCAGATTTAAAAAGAATAGAAAAGAAAAGCCCAGGGATTCTGCCAGTTGGCACATTGCCATTGTGGACATTCATATCTTGTTTGCTTAGTTCAAAGCCTTCAGTTCAGTCAATGGTAGAGGAAGAAGAAGACATATTGATTCAAGTAAAACAGAAGGTGTCTCAAGTTAGTCAGACAGAAGAAAAAATTCAAGTAAAAGAGAAGGTCTCTCGAGCTAGTCAGATAGAGGAAACTATTCAAGTAAAAGAGAACGTCTCTCGAACTAGTCAGACAGAGGAAAAAATTCAAGTAAAAGAGAAGGCCTCTAAAGCTAGTTAGACAGAGAAAGAAAGTGTAAAACAGTAAAAAACATCAGGGGAAATTTACAACAGGAGACTGCTACTAACACCTTTCTATCACCAGATGACATAAGTGTCCAACTAACAAGGCCACTTTCTTATGCTGGGAGGCACCCAACTCCCGCAGTTGATAGTTAGGATCCTGAGACAAGATCTCAAATATTAACATGCCCTGTATTTGAGGGAGGAGGGCAGCGTGTTTACCATGCTTTAAATTTCAAAACAGTGAAGCAGCTAAAAGAGGCTGTAACAACCTATCGTCCTCAAGCACCCTTCAATGTAATCATGGTCGAATCCATTAACAACTTGAACATGAAGCCAGTGGATTGGGCTAATATGTGTAATGTTGTGCTAAATGGAGGACAATGCATGTTATGGAAGGTTGCCAATGAGGAATGTTGAAAGGAGACAGCTAGGCGAAATGCAGGAGCTGGTTATCCTCAGAGAAATCTAGATATGTTGTTAGGAAAGGGACCTTATGAAGATCAGCCGCAGCAAATTGCATATGATCATGGTGTATGTGCAGAAATTGGTGTAGATGCAATTAAGGCATGGAAGACTTTACAAGAACATGGAGGTTTACAAGGTCAGTTATCTAAGGTAATACAAGGAGCTAATGAACCTTATGCTGAATTTGTAGATAGGCTTATTCAAAGAGCTACCAGAGTTTTTGGGAATACAGAACAAGCAATGCCATTACTAAAACAACTGGCTTATGAGCAAGCGAATCGTTGTTGCAGAGATATCATTAGACCATGGAAAAATGAAGATTTAAACACATTGATTTAATTATGTAGAGACATTAATGAACAAGAGCAAGTCATGGCAGCTGCAGTAAAACAGGCTTTAGTTGCCAGATACATTAATGAACAAGGGCAAATTGTGGCAGCTACAGTAAAACAGGCTTTAGATGCCAGACCAAGAACATGCTACCAATGTGAAGAAACAGGACATTTTAAAAGGAATTGGCCCATAGAAGGAGGGTTTAACAATATTAGTTATCAAAGGAGTAGAATACCAGGTATTTGGCCACAATGCCATAGAGGGAGACATTGGGCTAATGAGTGCTGTTCTCAAACCACCATAGAGGGTACTCAATTATCAAAAAATGAACAAGGACCAAGTGTTTATCCACGATATCATGGAGAAAGGCATTGGGCTCAATTGCCAAATAAATGGACAGGGGGTTCCAATGCTCCGGGGCCCCAAACCACAAATATACAGAGCACTGGAGGAACCCAGCAACCCCAACAGGGTAGTGCCCAGGACACATTGTCCATCAGATCCCTCATCAGACAAACCAGAGGGAGCACAGTGTTGGACATCTGTGCCTCTGCCAGATCAGTACTAACTCCAGAGATGGGAGTTCAAATCATTCCCACAGGGGTAAAAGGACCTTTTCCCAAAGGAACCATGGGCTTATTATTGGGATGCAGCTCTTCTACTCTAAAAGAACTTATGATAAGTCCTGGGGTGATTGATCCCGATTATGAAGGTGAAATAAAAATTATAGCCAGTTCTCCAAAGGACATATCAGTAATTTCACAAGGAGATAGAATAGCACAGTTACTAATAATACCCAGCCTATATGATAAATTTTCCAGTCGTACTGTAGAAAGATGTTCCAAGGGATTAGGCTCCACAGGTGTAGATTTGGCTATGCTTTCTTTAAATTTAGATTCTCGCCCCATGCTAAAACTAAATATTCAAGGGCATGAATTGAATGGGCTACTGGATACAGGTGCAGACATTAGCATCATCTCTCGTCAAGAATGGCAAAAACATTGGCCATTACAACAAGCCACTCAAACGCTTCGAGGCCTATAAGTGGCGACTAATCCCCATAGAAGTAAAATGGTATTAGATAGGAATGATCCTAAAGGATGTGAAGGAACTATACAGCCATATGAATTGGATCATCTTCCCATAAATTTATGGGGACGAGATGTCCTAGATCAATTAGGTTTGACATTAACAAATAACATCAACCAAAATGCAGCCACTATTATGACTAGACAAGGTTTTAGGAAAGAAAAAAGATTAGAAAAACAAGAATAAGTCATAGCAGCACCAATACAAATAGATCAAGGAACAGAGAGACATGGGTTGGATTTTCAGAAAGGGCCACTGAGACAATAAAAATTACCTGAAAATCAGAAAGACAGTATGGGTTCCTCAGTGGCCCCTGACTGAAGAAAAGATACAAGCAGTCCATGACCTGGTAAAACAACAATTAGCAGAAGGACATATACAACCGACTGTATATCCCCAAAATACTCCCATTTATGTCATCAAAAAGAAATCTGGTAAATGGAGACTATTGCAAGATTTTAGAGCCATTAATAATGAGATGGTTATTATGGGACCTGCTCAATCAGGGATTCCTCAATTGTCTGCTTTGCCAATAACCTGGTATGTTTTAGTTATAGATATTAAATATTGTTTTTTTTTTTCAATTATAATTCATCCTAAGGATAGTCCAGGTTTTGCTTTTACTATCCCTGCACTGAATCATGAAGGTCCTGATCAGAGATATGAATGAAAAGTACTCCCTAAAGGGATGGCTAACAGCCCAACTATGTGTCATATCTATGTTAACAAAGTAATCCAGCCACTTAGAAATCAAAATTCTGAACACAAATATTTCACTATATGGATGATGTATTATTAGCACACAAAGCTAAAAACACATTGCTAGAAAGTTATGCCACACTTACAAACTTATTAAAAATTATAATGTAGAGATAGCAATAGATAAAGTACAATTAAATTTTCCAATTAATTATTTAGGAGTTCTGTTATCCTCAACCATGGTCAGTCCACCAAAAATTCAAATACGAGTAGATCAACTCAAATCACATAACGACTTTCAAAAGTTATTAGGAGACATTAATTGGATAAGGCCTTATCTAGGTATACCAACAGGAGAGTTGGGACCTTTATTTGATATCCTAAAAGGTCTATCAGATAAAAATTCACCCTGCATGTTAACACCTGAAGCAAGAAAGGCAATAAAAATCAATGAAACATATATGGAAAATATGCATTTGGATAGAATTGATATAAGTTTGCCTTTATTATTTATTGTACTACCAACAAAAAATATTCCTACAGGAGTATTTTGGCAAGAAGGTCCATTATTATGGATACATTTATCTTATTCTCCTTACACTATTCTTACTAGGTATCCTGAGGCTTTAGGATAATTAATACTCAAAGGAATTAAAGCAGCAAAGGGAGTGTTTGGAATTTCTTCCAATAAAATTTTTACTCCATATACTCTGAATCAAATTGATGAGTTAGCTAATGAGTTAAATACTTGGGCAATAATCATGGTCCAATCTAATGTTTCATTTGATAACCACTTACCATCTAACCCTTTATTTTCTTTTTGGTCATCGCATCCTGTAATTTTTCCAAAATTGAGAAGAAAAACACTTATCATGAATGCTTCAAATATATTCACTGATGTATCAAATAATGATACAGCAGCAATAGTTATACCTGATAAAACTTATAAATTTTTAGTACCCAAACAATCAGCTCAAAAGGTAGAGCTTAATGCAGTATTACAAGCTTTTGAGATATTTAAATATTCTGTATTTAATTTATTTTCCGATAGTCAGTATATAGTTAATGCTATAGTATCCCTTAAAGTTGCTGGTAAGATTTCTCCTTTCTCTACTGTTTTCTCTTTACTTTCCAATATAAAAAGTCTAATCTGGGACAGAAAAGATCTATTCTTTATAAGACATATCAGGGCACATCCAAAAAGAAGATGATTTGACTCAAGGCCTTATCAGCTGATATCCAAAATTCCAGTTTGACTATCCTTACATCTGAGATAGAACCAGGATGCTTTTTTCATTATCTATTTTATTATTGCCCTTTCCCACATTCTATTTTGTTTTTTGAGCTCATACAGACCTAGTTTAATGTTTTGCTGATCAGTTCTATTTTTTGACAAAAGAGTTTTTGAACATTGCAATGGAGATTTCACGTGTAAAAAGTTATAAGGCCTTTACTATTAGGTTATGTGTTGTATGTATTATATTATGTGTGCACACTTGTGTTTTGTGTTATATGTTTGAATGTTCGTATGTCCATATATGATATATGATGAGCGCTCATAAAAAAAATGGATCCAAATATTTTTTTATTCACATTATTTAAATGGTTTAATTTAAATTGGGTAAAGAGCTGTTGAGGTTTGTTTTAAAATTTGAAAAAAAGGAGGTTAACAGATCTGTTTCCTTTCTTTCACCTTTCCTTTTCATTATATTTAATAATTATCTTCAAGACAATGTAAATAGTTAAGAAAATTGTTTTCTTTCAGTGCCTTCTGGAATGTTACATAATTTTTCTTTAGCCATTATTGCCAGAATTCCTATCTTCATCCCAGTGCTGGTGAAATCAAAGATAAAACCAATCTACAGCTTCTGCAAAAGCCATCACTGAAATGCTTGCAGAACTTGCCTAGACACATTGAGAACTCTCCTGTATGCATTGTAAACTACCTGTTTGTGCAGCGACTTGTGGTAGTGTTCGGGTATATTTGCTGATGATGTCATCGGTGGTACAATTTTTCCAAAAGGAGCTGTCAATTGGCTTGGTGTATCTTCCTCTCTTCTGTGTGTCATTATCGTCCAGCTAATGTTTGGGGGCCATTAGAGGTGAGGCAAAGAACCTCACCACCCCCCGGTGGTACAAAGACCTCTCCACAGGTGTTGCTGTAAACTGGACCGGTAGTCAGTGATGGGTAAGATCCAATTGCAATGGTACCAACTTAACGGGTAAGGACCATATGTACTATTGGACAACCTAAGGCAGGCACTGTCCCTAAGCCACATGTGTGTTGTTTAAACAGAGAGGGGGAGATGTTGAGAGCCACATCCGAAGGGGCCCCAGCAAAATTCCAGAAGCCAGCAAACTTCCAGCTGCTGGCTGATGATTGGCTCACAGCAACATCTAGCTGATTGGCTCCTCTGCGGTGATGCTCATTGGGCTGTTTCCCTGCCCTTTCAGACCACGGAGTTGCTCATTAGGGGACTTATTTGGCTTTGCCCACATGACCTAGCCAATCGGCCTCAAGAGCAGGAGGATTGTGGGAGGTGGAGAGAGGCTTGTGTGGGAGGAAGAGGCTTTTGGGAAGCCAGTGGTGGCAGTTGGGGCTCTGAGGGTTTTTCCTGAGAGGCTGTTTTGTTTGGCGTGTGTGGTTTTAAAAATAAAGTTAGTTTCTTTTGACAAGTGGCTCCTGATTGTGCCCAGCAAGACTGCGGCATTATCCTAATATTTCTACAGTAACTGCCCCAGTTTAACAGCAATGCAAGTAGACTCTTATGGGACATGATTTGTATTTTGATGTTCATTTTTATTCAACACTGGTACATTACTATTTCTTCAGTTTATGCACATCAGAGGGTATATATTTCTTGCACAAGTTGGCAAATTTATAGGCATTTGTTTCACATTCAATCACTTCCTGCTTCAGAACACATGCATTACTCCAGGTTTCTTAACTGGTCTATTCGTGAGACTTCTTTCCAAACATATTATTTCCGATTTTCTTTATAATTGTTTAAGCAAAACTCACACACCCTTCATGATAAACCATAACTATCATTTCACAATTAGATGTATAACTGTTTGGAATGAATGATTGTATATCAATATAAGATTTCTTATATATTTTCTGATATCAATTCAATCCATGATTTAAAGTGGAACCAGTTATATTATTTATTCACAGTATGGTCTATTCATGCATTATCTATATTCATAGACACAGGGTACACCTCTTTGTACCCCCAATACTAATTTATACGTTTTCAAAATATTGCTCCCAGTAATAGAGGAAGAAATACTCATGTCACCTAATCTAAATATGCATGTTATCACAGTAATATTCTGGACGCAAAATGCAAAATTCACACGTGTGATTGTACCAAAGCCTAAATGGACACTGAACATGGATTACTAAAAACATCCATGTCCAGCTTGCATAACGCTCTCAAATGTCAATCCTATCGGTGACTACATATTTGTTTCTTCCTAATATATTCAACCTCAAAACTGTTGAAAATGTCTAATACTATCACTCACCCTGTACTTTGCCTGTTTTCCTAATGTCTCTATTGATATCGGCTTTCCTACATATTTTCCCCAGTTCATCATTGTGACTGACCCTTCACATGTGCTGACATTGATATTCACTCTCTAACCAAAACCCAATTGCTAAAGAACTTTTGGTACAAATACTAAATTCACCCTTGTTCCAAAATCTACTGACTATCTTCCTGATCCTATTGATTATCCCTGTTTGAGTGGATGTTCTCCTCTACATTCAATCATCCAAGGTACAAGTCCTATGGCATTGTATATCGACTTATCTGAGACATGTGTGCAGAACGTAATTTAAAGCTATGTATCGCAATCAATTGCCCAATGCACTTCTGAGCTTCAAATCTCACCTAGATTTCTGTTTACATACTTATATTTCACCTCTGTATTCCTATAAATATTGCAGGTTCCCAATACCATTATTCATCCCACAGAATGATTCCTAAACCAAATCGATCCTGTTATTATCCCTAACCATACACTCTTGCCTCAATCTAACATTACAAAAGAGCAGGGACAGAGTTCATCTTACAATACAGGAATGTAGGGGATCTTACACCTGCTGAGAACCTCAAATTTCTATGCAGAAATGATCCCTGGAGAAGATGTAGGCAGCTATGAAGGACCTGAGAGAGCAAAAGCCATCTTCCATGGCAAACACCTTGTGATAACGAAGGGATGTGTATGAATCAGCCTCTCTTTTCTTAATGTAGAGAAGATGGACCAAACCAGACCTGCGTGGAGAGGTGTTCCCGGGTGGCCATTGTTGATATACCATTCAAACTTGTCAAAGTGTCACAGGAAGTAGGGGCAGCCTCCATCTCATGAGACCCATGAAAGCAACTGTTAGGACAAAGTGGTTGCCAAGGCAGTGATCTCATTCAGTTCCTGAAGGAGGTGACCTACCTAACTTCGTTGGTGATGTAACTCTCTGAAATTGGGATCCAAGAAGCCAGGCACCCAGAGCCAGTCCCAGTCCCAGTCCCAGTGGTCGAACTTGTTTGGATTTACCAAGGACAGAGTCAGTCTTTCTTGGTACCTAATGATATGAGGATGGCCAAATGCCAGTAGAGCTCAGAAAAGGGGCCTTTCCCTAGATAGCAGGTATTGGCTCAATGCTGCCTGCTGACAACTTCGTAGAGTGGGCCAAGAAGAACAGATCTGAGACAGGCCAGGCCATTTTGGGGCAACATAGTATGGCCCACCAGTCAGAGGACACTCCAGATAGTCACAGACCTACTTGGGGGAAGGAGGTGCTTTTGTGGATGTGGATGTGAGTTTGTGGTTTTGTCTCATGTTCTGAAAATAGGTAGGAATGGTGGTTTGTATGGTTTGGAGTTGACTGTTTCTAGGAAGTCGTTTGGCAAGGCGAGTGTTTCTATGTCTGTGTATCCACTGTGTTCGTGGTTGTAGTCTTTAGAAAAGAGAATGCATCAATGGAGGTTTCCTGTCTAGTTGGAAGCTTCCCAGCATTCCTCCTGCCCACTTTATAAATGGACTGTGGCTTGCCTTATGGATGGGCAACACCTACTATCTTCCTAAGGTCCTCTACACATCTTGATTTCTGGCCTCTCTCCAGAATAGGCTCATGGTTTTGTGGCCAAGATATGTACCACCTCCAAAATCTGTTACATGGCCATGTAATGGATAGCTGAAGGGAATGGGAACATCTCAGAAAACTCAGATATCAGTGTAACCAGTAAAGTCTCAGTTTAAAAACCTTGCTTTGGCCCATTTGCTTACCTATGGTTATGTTGCCCTGAATGTCAGGAAGGTATTTGCCTCAGGCCACCCCTTTCTGAAGCCTGAAGAAAACATTTTTCAAATGGAAATGAATGGGCATCACCTGTGGATCTTTGCTTAATTGCTTTGGAAAGAGATGTGTCTGAATCAGCCTCTTGGCCCTGTGTGAGGTTGGGGCTTTGATTCTCAGAAGGTGATAGATCTTAAGAAAGATCCCATGTGTGC
This sequence comes from Callospermophilus lateralis, assembly GCF_048772815.1. Classification (NCBI taxonomy): domain Eukaryota; kingdom Metazoa; phylum Chordata; class Mammalia; order Rodentia; family Sciuridae; genus Callospermophilus; species Callospermophilus lateralis. The sequence continues at coordinate 1,027,268 of NW_027514458.1, read as the reverse complement.
TTGGGTGTTCTATTGCCTCCAACTCACATAAAGGATTTATACCCGACAATCAGTAGGATTAAATTGGAGAATCAGAACAGTATTAACGGCAGGCCTATTTGATCACTCCTGGTTCACAGGAAGGGTGTCTAGGTCACCCTGACTTTAGGCAAATGAGGGGCAAGGGAGTTTATTTTGGAAACTGTCTTGGGCTTCGCCCCTCATGGAAAATTCCATTCAGAGGTTACGATGAGTGTCTATATGGAAGATGATGAGGGCCATGTGGCAGTGTTTTGGTTTTAATTGTGGTCATTTGTGTGCTGGTTGGAAGAGATGACTGGGTACACCTGGACCTGAACTCTGGTGTGATTCTCCTTAGAGACTGAGTTCTGGAACTGACTTCAGGGAAGTATTGCCATTAATTTTGGTGGGATTTTAGGAGGCCACACATGAGAGTCGCCCTTGGAAACTGAGATCTAGTCTCAGGGTGTCTTTCCACAGTGCACTGGGAATCTCCACCAGGATATAAGACGATTTTTTTCTGAAAGACTTGGCAACCATAGTAAAGAGTCAAAACACATATTGAACTCACATTGAGTAGACATCAATGGGTCAGGCTTCATGTGACATTTTGGCCACTCGTTGGGAAGCGTTGCCTTTTAGAGTTCTCCAGAGCTTTCATCCTCACCATTTAATGGTTCCTGAATGAATTGAAAAACCAGTGCATCCAACTTGATACTTGAAAAATGGCTAGATAAATACCATGAAATTTTTGAAATTCCCATGACCAGGTGGCACTGGAGAACCTTTGTATGTCCTGTTGCTGATCATGAGTGTACCAGACAGTGCCTTGAATCACTGGGTTTCATGAAAATGGTGTAGAACAGAGATGCCAGTAAGTTGGAATTTGCTGAGTAGTGGGCCTAGAACAGTGGTGGGCAGGTGTGTGATTAAACATCTGTGTTGGTGTCATGTGGATTGGCCATTGGCTTCCAAATGGCTTTTGACTGACATGGTGCAGCCAGCAGACCCTTGCATGTAAAGGCATCTTGTTATATGGAGAGGTTTCAGGGCAATGTTCAGAATCAAGTTGCTAGGGACAAGGGGGAAGTCTATGTTGGATATAAGACTGGTTGGTGCATTCTCCTGGCAGACCCTGACCCACCACACATGACAGAACTCCCTCCAGCACTGTGTCCCAGTTGAACTACTTGTATTTCGTGAAGCAAACACCAAACTCCCATTGCAGCAGCTAGAAAGACCATGAAAAATGGAGGATGACCACATGGCTTCAGAGTCCACACAGGAAGACACTTAGCCCCCATTGGCCACAGTTTACATACAAAGAGAGAATTCTGCACTACTGCCTCATGTTCATTAAAGAATAAGAAAACATGTGCTCCAGGTTACATAGATGCAGACCCAGCTTTGATGGTCTCACTGCAAAGGAAGCTAAAGCTCCTGACTACAACATATATATCCAGTGCCCAAACTCAGAGGCAGTTTCTCATAAGTCTTCCGGTCAGCAGAGCACCATGTTTGTGAAGTGTTTACCCTGTCCCTTACTTTTGGAAACTCTTCTACCACCCCCAAAGTTGTGAACTCCTGAGCATATTCCATTCCAGATAAGTATTTATAGATTTTCTAACTCTTCTCCTCTAATTGTGTCTAACTTGGGGCGAAGGTAATGTCAAGGCATTGTTCTTGATGAGAGTGGGATGATTATTTTAGCACATATTTGCATAAACATTGGATTGATTTTCCTAATTTTCATTCGAAATACTGAATCACTCCCACTAACCCATACCCTACTAGACTCTATATTCTGACTCCTAATCCTAATATAATGGAGAAAAATAACCCAAAATGAATAGACATACAAGCATTTCAGAGGAGGCATGGTGTATAATTGGACTTGCCTTTTGCATTATGTAGAATTGGAGTTATAAATCTAGTCAATTTTTTGTTGAAATAGTTCTCCATGTGTTTTTTTAACTTTTGTTGTTTGTTGTTCAAAACATTATATAGTTCTTGATATATCATATTTCACACTTTGATTCAAGTGAGTTATGAACTCCCATTTTTATCCAGTATATAGTTTGCAAATCATATCAGTTACGCATCCATTGATTTACATATTGCCATACTAGTGTCTGTTGTATTTTGCTGCCTTTCCTATCCTCTACTATCCCCCCTCCCCTCCCCTCCCCTCCCATCTTCTCTCTCTACCCCCTATACTGTAATTTATTTTTCCCCCTTGTATTTTTCCCTTTCCCCTCACTTCCTCTTGTCCGTAATTTTGTATAACCCTGAGGGTTTTCTTCCATTTCCATGTAATTTCCCTTCTCTCTCCCTTTCCCTCCTACCTCTCATCCCAGTTTAATGTTAATCTTCTTCTCATGCTCTTTATCCCTACTCTGTTCTTAGTTACTCTCCTTATATCAAAGAAGACATTTGGCATTTGATTTTTAGGGATTGGCTTCCTTCACTTAGCATAATCTGCTCTAATGCCATTCATTTCCCTGCAAATTCTATGATTTTGTCATTTTTTAATGCTGAGTTAAACTCCATTGTGGCCTCTGGCGTGCGCCCAGGTTTCCATTCCTGTCTTCCTGTTTGTTAATTTCTGGCCTATTTATTGTTGTGACCAGGACCTTAGTCAATGCCTTAGTCTGTCTTTTGCATCTCTCATCTTCCATTTGCTCCCTTTCTTTCTCTTTGTTTCTCTCATATAGTATACTTTCTCGGCTTCTCTGACTAAATCTCCCAAAGTCATATCTTGTGATCCCTCTAAGAGTTGTAACTTTCTTTTAATATCCAGGGCAGCTTGCCCAATGAAGGCCATCATGACAGATGCCTTTTGATCCTCTGCCTGAGGATCAATAGGGGCTCGAGCCTTTGACTGAGGGGGAAACCTGTCCTCAGGGAAGACTTAAAAAAGCGGAGCTTGCGATTGCCTCAGCAGACACCACCGAAAGACAGATCCAGGAGGAGAGTGGGGATGACACATGGTGAGTGACCCACCATGGGACAAGCAGTTTCGTCACATGATTTGTTTTTGTCAGGCCTCAAGGAGGCCCTCAAGACATAGGGGGCACATGTTAAGAAAAAGGACTTAAAATTATTCTTTTCATACATAGGAGAATTGTGTCCATGGTTTCCCCCTGAAGGGTCCATTGATGGTAGAAAATGGCTTAGAGTAGGAGACTGTTTAAACCATTTTTTTTGTTGTTGTTGAAGAAAAAGTCCTAGAACAAAGGTATATTAGACCTTTTGTAGACATTAATATTTTATTAGATTTTTAAACACCTAGAAAAATTTGTAAGTTTAAATTTAAAGACATTTATATTTATCTGTTTATCCAATTTAAATCGAACCATTTAAATCACGTGAATTAAAGATCTTTGGATCCACTTTGAAATAGTAAGCTTGCCTTAATTTGATTTTAATTGGAGTCAGTGGTCTTTTCTTGCATCCTGGTGTAATATTTTGTAGTTTCCCATCGAGATGACCCTGCCCCAATAGATCACAAGACCAGACTACTGGAAATTCTGAAGCTGGCCTTCCCTCCAGGGCTTCGGCATGAAGAGGCAATTTCCAAGGCCTTGGTGTGAGATTTTGGTCCAGGGAGCACTGCAGTGAACCACCGCCCTAAAACTATTAGCAAGGACATGGTGGAGGAGGCCTCCATAGGTAACTGGCGCCTATATAACATCTGATATCCGGTTAAGGGAGATCTCTTCTGATGACAGAGTGGTGTCCTGTGGAGACACACATATACTCCTGTCTGGTACAGTAACGAGAATCATTCTGTCCTCTGTTATGTTCTGTAGGGAATTCCTCTGAAAGCATAGAGAGGTGCCAATGGGCACGCAGGAGCTCCTATCCCAGAGCTTTAGCAAGACGTTGCATAGTTCCTCTGTTTTTCTGTTTCTGCGCTGGTTTTCTGTTTTTTTGTGTGTTTTGTTCTGTGTTTCATATGTTTTTTTTTTTTTTGGTTTGTTTTAGTGTGTTTTGTTGTGTGATTTCTGTGGTAAAACTTAACTGAAAATGGGTAATAAAGCAAGTAAACTGACACCCATTTGGACTGTGTTTTAAAGAACTGTGATGAACTTTAATACCCTTTGTTAAGCAGGATGAGAGAAACCCCTAGCTGGCTGCCTGGAGCACACCCACTGCAGAGGGCAATGCCTGCTGGGGACCTAAGAACTGAGTATCTCCCAGGTTAACACGTGAAACTCCTTAAAACCCCTTGTCCCTTCAGATCGATAGAATCACAACCATTGGGCAGAGACCCCTGTTTTTCTCCTTTGTTAGCAAAGCAGTAAATCTCCCTTTTTCTTTTTCTCAAACCCTGTCCTCATTATTAAATTGGTATTAATTGGCTTCAAAATCAGGAACCAAACTTTAAGTTACAATTTTTGGTACCCCCCACACCCCGGAACTCTTTGAGAGCTGACTACTGAAATGTTAGGAGACGGAGCGTGCTTGGGGTGGAACCGAACAAGAGGAGCTAATCCTGTAAGTGAAAGGAGGGACTGAGGGACTTCCAGCAGCTGCCCAAGCCCTGTTGCTTCAGAGAATTACCTACTTCCTTCCCTGCACTGTAAGGATTTTGCCATCTCTGTTTTCTTAAAAAAGAGAAAAAGAAAAAGGGGACACTAAATACAGTAAAGTCACCATGGAGACCCTTGATTTTACATTTCAGGTTGTCCCTCTGTGAACACATCTGGTTCCCTTGTGGGAAAATCTATGGTGCCACTGGTGTAGGAGATTTTTCTCTTATCTGCTCTGGTTTAAAGGCTTCTGTCTGTAAGCCATAGTCTGGAGCTCCTTTCAGTCTGTCTTGTGTCTTTGTTTCTGGCCCTTTAAGACATGTGCAATAATGTGTTGATATTATAAATCATTTCTTGGGAATGATCTTAGCTGAATGTGTATCTAAATGATGATGTTTTATTGTAACAATCTGGCATCTGAATGGGTTTTTGAAGCATTGCACAATCTTGCAGTTAAAAGTCGGGTTTAGGAAATTGTTTAGTTTATGATTTCAGATAATTCATGCCAGAGAACTTAAATACTTAGGATGGAAAACTAGAGAACTCTACTTCCAAGTTGGCAAGTAACTTCCCAATCATTCAGGCTTTTTTTTCACCAATTTTTAATTGGGTAGCCTGGGAAAATGTCACTGTGTCTACCAGTGCATTAATTTGGACAAGGATAGTAAATCATAGTATGGTATCTGTTGACAAAACAAGATATAAAGATGTAAAATTTTGTAAACTGTGTCTTAAACTTGTATCATAAAATTTTGTGAATTTTGTCTTAAAATTGTATTATAATTTTCAACATCTGAACCTGAAAATTATGGTTGAAATGCCTTAGGCCTGAGGTGTCTGCTCAGAATAGCAGCTTTTTCCTGCTCCTTCCAGACCTCAGCCAGGACTTATGTTGAATGGCAAATGAAAGAGGCCTGCAAGCTCAGTAGGAGAGTGATCTGAGGCCTAAAAAAAATTAAATTGTATGGTATTTACTAATTAATGGCCAGTCAATTTTTCTAGGACTCTTATTTTTTCCTTAGATTCTTTATTTTTTTTTTGAGCTCATGATTTTGATCCTAAAGACCTAGGATGATGTTTTTCTGACCAGTTCTATCTTTGACTAACTGTGTAGTTTTTGAAACATTGCAATGGATATTTCACCTGGAAAAGCTACAAGGCCTTTACTATTATTATGTGTGCACAATTTTGGTATGTGTTGTATGTCTATATATTCATTTGTCCGTATATCATATATATGATACACAAATTAACATTTATATAGAGCACTCATTAAAACAAAAACGCTCATAAAAACAAATTTTAAAAAGTGGATCCAAAGATCTTTAATTCAAGTGATTTAAATAGTTGAATTTAAATTGGATAAAGAGATAAAAATAAATGTCTTTAAATTTAAGCTTACAAGTTTTTCTAGGTGTTCAAAAATCTAATAAAATATTAATGTCTACAAATGTTCTAATATGCCTTGGTTCTAAGACTTTTCCTTCAACAAAAAAATGGTTTACACTGTTCAATATATTTGTCTAATATATTGATAAATAAGTAAAGTAAATTTGATATGGGATTACTCATTCATGAGTACTTTTGTTAGATATCTGATTGATTTACTAAGGTCTGTATAAGTTTGTACTAATGTCTGTATAAGATTGTAATAATCAGTCATGTGTTAAAGAGACAAAAATTTCTTAAAACATAAGTTTACCCATAACATTGTGTTTATTAAGTTTTATTTTTTCTAGAGCAAGCAACCATAAAAATTAAACAACTGATTAAATAAGAACTGTTATTTTAGAGCACTGTACTGCCATTTATTTAAAAGCTAAACTTGGTTAATGTAGAAACTTCAATGTAATTGTGATGCTATTAATGTGCTCATATCTTTCAGGTATACGAATCTGTAAGGTAGAAACTTTAAAAGAGCATTATTTCAAGCTGGTGTTCTGAAGTTGTATGGTAAAAAAATATATTGGGCATTCATTTACTTCTTATCAATAAGATATGTAAAGTTGTATGTTACTTTTTACATTGGGGAACAATTTAAATGTATTTTTATGTTAATGAGAGTCTAATCTATATATAGGTTAAAAACTTTCAGCCTTTCTTAAATTCATGTTTTAAATGTGATATCATATGGTGTTAACTAATGTTCATGTGACCTCAAATAATATATGTAATCTTTGTAAAATGATATTTAAAAAAACAAAGATCATCTTTAGAAGTAAAACACTTAAGTTTTATAAAGAGCCCTGCCTTACCTGAGATAAGGCTCTGTGTCCCATCTTACTATATGTGAGAATGACTACGAAAGCAGTAGGTCAGATATTATTTCATTTAAAGTTATGTTCAAAAGTTGTTTTTTTTTTTCTGTCAAGATTTCTAGGATCTCAAACAGGGGATATAATGTATAACTCAGCTTAAAACTTCAGGGTAGCTATTACACGAACTAAGTATTTTTACTCTTGTTAAAAAATTTTATTTTGTAATTTCCTTATAAGTGATCTAAAGATTCCTTGTTAGTGTTTTACAGAAGTGTTGCTTTAAGAACACAACATGGGTTAATTTAAGATAATAAGTCATCACCTACAAGACAGACAGAATAATACAGATCCCAGTTAATAAAAAAGATAAATAATTATAAAGTTATAGACATTAAAGCCCAGTACTCTTAATATAAGGCTGTTAAAATTTATTTGCTGGATGATTAAGATTAGGATTTATATTAAAGTTACATGAAAAGGGACAAGAAAACCAATATTTGGCTCTTGCCCTCTGAGTCAGTCTGAATCCAGGGAACAAGGGACTTCTCAAAGACCTTTGCAACTCTGGGCCTCATATCTTCCCAATTAGGGAGATTAATGAGACCCCTGGAGAACAGAAAGCCAATCAGTGCATTTGCTAAGAAGAGGAGAGTCATCAGAGAAGGGAGACATCCCTGATGCTTCCAAGGGTAGCCACATGGTCAAGCAAGACCTGGACCCACCTAGCGCAAATGGCACTAGCAGAACTGAGAAGCTGCTCTCAAGTTTCCCCAGGAATGACTCCCATAAAAGCTCAGCTGACTGTTAACAATAGATAGAAACAAAAGTCAGTTTGACTGTTTCATGATAAACACTTAGGAAAGACAGTTAAAACCAAAATACAGCCATTCCTGGGCATTTTAAATAATAATATTAATAATAATAATAATAATTTTTTATACACATTATGTTAGCCTCCCAAAATAAGTAAGACTGGAGGCTACAAAGAAGGATTCCCAGAAAGGAATGCCTGATAACTATAAAAAGAGACTATCAAGAGGAGCTGCCAGAGGCAGAAATTTTTAGTTTAAGGCCTACAGATATTCCTAACCTACAGGTAGGGTTGGTGTTTGCTAGTACGATTATCCAGCCCTGAGTAACAGAATTAAAGGTTTCTCTATTACACACAGAGGTCATACTAGTAAAATGATTTTGCAAGATCAGATGATATTAAATCATTAAACTGTATCTTATGGAGAGGGAAAACTGTAACACTAAATGTTAAATATTAAGTTGACAGTCCTGATAACTGGGAATATTAAAGCCTGCTGAGGAAACTTCTATACAGTGACATGTTCCAGCTGCTGCAACATTTTTTCAGTACTCATGGTTCTTGTTTCTCACACAGAAGAACCCATCCCCAGATGAATTTACAATCTGTTCTTCCCCAACCAGACTTCAAAACGAACTGATTTCTAAAAGGCAACTCATGTTCCTCAACTGACTTCTAAAAAGCAACTCATGTCCCTTATACTGTGCCCACTCACGTCACTCTCTCTCAGCTCAGAAGAAGCCAAAATGAGTGACGCCTCTCGTCTTACAACTATGGAGCCAAAAATAAATAGAATATCAATATAAGTAATTAATTAAGTCAGGTAAAACCAGGAATCCAATTTTGGGTGAGTTCTAAAAATTTGGAGACTGTTACCTGAGGGATTAAAATTCCCTCATTGCTCTTTCCCTACCCTATCAAAAATTTGGAAGGGACACATTAAAAAAGGGGCAATGATTTGCATTTCTCTGACTGCTAGAGATGGTGAGCATTTTTTCATATACTTGTTGATTGATTGTATGTCCTCCTCTGAGAAATTTCTGTTCAGGTCCTTGGCCCATTTGTTGATTGGGTTATTCGTTATCTCATTGTCTAATTTTTTTAGTTCTTTGTATATTCTGAATATTAGCGCTCTGTCTGAAGTGTGAGGAGTAAAGATTTGTTCCCAGGACGTAGGCTCCCTATTTACCTCTCTTATTGTTTCTTTTGCTGAGAAAAAACTTTTTAGTTTGAGTAAGTCCCTTTTGTTGATTCTAGTTATTAACTGTTGTGCTATGGGTGTCCTATTGAGGAATTTGGAGCCCGACCCCACAGTATGTAGATCATAGCCAACTTTTTCTTCTATCAAATGCCATGTCTCTGATTTGATATCAAGTTCCTTGATCCACTTTGAGTTAACTTTTGTGCATGGCGAGAGTAAGGGATTCAGTTTCATTTTGTTGCAAATCTCACTCCAGTAAGATTGGCAGCCATTATTAGGAAGTCAAACAGCAACAAGTGCTGGCGAGGATGTGGGGAAAAGGGTACTCTTGTACATTGCTGGTGGGACTGAAAATTGGTGCGGCCAATTTGGAAAGCAGTATGGAGATTTCTTGGAAAGCTCGGAATGGAACCACCATTTGATCCAGCTATTCCCCTACTCGGTCTATTCCCTAAAGACCTAAAAAGAGCACACAATAGGGACACTGCTACATCCATGTTCATAGCAGCACAATTCACAATAGCAAGACTGTGGAACCAACCTAGATGCCCTTCAATAGACGAATGGATGAAAAAAATGTGGCATTTATACACAATGGAGTATTACTCTGCATTAAGAAATGACAAAATCATAGAATTTGGAGGGAAATGGATGGCATTAGAGCAGATTATGCTAAGTGAAGCTAGCCAATCCCTTAAAAACAAATGCCAAATGTCTTCTTTGATATAAGGAGAGTAACTAAGAACAGAGTAGGGACGAAGAGCATGAGAAGAAGATTAACATTAAACAGGGATGAGAGGTGAAAGGGAAAGGGAGAGAGAAGGGAAATTGCATGTAAATGGAAGGAGACCCTCAGGGGTATACAAAATTACATAAAAGAGGAAGTGAGGGGAAAGGAGAAAAATTTAAGGGGGAGAAATGAACTACAGTAGAGGGGGTAGAGAGAGAAGAGGGGAGGGGAGGGGGGAGGGGGATAGTAGAGGATAGGAAAGGCAGCAGAATACAACAGACACCATAATGGCAATATGTAAATCAATGGTTCTGCAACTGATGTGATTTTGCAATCTGTATATGGGGTAAAAATGGGAGCTCATATCCCACTTGAATCAAAGTGTGAAATATGATACATCAAGAACTATGTAATGTTTTGAACAACCTACAATAAAAATTAATTTAAAAAATATTAAAAAGCAAAAAAAAAAAATGGGGGGGGGAATGATAAACCCAACCTGATCATTTATTAAAATTGGGAGCCATCTTGCCACAAAGTCATGAAAAGATAATTTTGCTTTCCTATAAATTACTGCAAATTCTGAATCTGCTTGGAATGCCTGTCCGTGCCTTGAACTCACCCATCCCTGGCTCTCTGACCAGATAGCAGCCCTCTCTGAAAATTTAGTGACACCTCATAAATATTGGCCTTCTCTGGCCAGACAACGACTCTCGTGAGTCTCTAATGGTCCTCATAAATTCTGATGATGGGGCCAGCAAAAAAAAAAATTGTAAACTAGCAATAGCGTGATGCTTCTCCGAGTTCTGTTATCTGTAACCCCCCTTTTGTGTAACTTACTGGACTACAAAGCTGGGCTGTAGGAAAGGTGGGGTTGCTGTCTTGTTTCTGCCATTTTGAGAGGGATAGGCAGCTCAGCCAGTGGAAAAATAATAAGCTTGCTTTAATTTGAATTTAATTGGAGTCAGTGGTCTTTTCTCCTGTCCTGGTCAAACAGGTAAACACTCCACAAACATGGAGCTCTGCCGGCCTAAAACTTATTGAGAAACTCTCCCTGACCTTGGGCACTTGAAATATATGTTGTTGTCAGGAGCTTTAGCTTCTTTGTAGTGAGACCATCAGAGCTGGGTCTGCATCTATGTGACCTGGAGGACATGGTTTCTTATTTTCCAATGAACATGAGGCAGGAGTGCAGAATTCTCTCTTTGTAGGGAAACTGTTGTCACTGAAGGCTAAGTGTCTCCCCATGTGGTATGTGAAGCCATTTGCGCATCTTCCACATTTCATGGTGTTTCTTGCTGCTGCACTGGGGGTTTAGTATTTGCTTCATGAAATACAAGGAGATCAACAGGGACTCAGTGCTGGAGGGATTTCTCACACGTGTGGTGGGTCAGGGTCTCCAGGAGAATCCACCAATGAGGCTTATATCCCACATAGCTTGCCCCCTCAACCATTGCAACCTGATTCTGAACACGGCCCTGAAACCTCTAAATATAACAAGATGCCTTTATATGAAGAGATCAGACATATAGGGATTACTGGCTGCACCATGTCTGCCACAAGACATTTGGAAGTCAATGGCAGATCCAAATGGCCCCACCAGAGATATTTTATGACACAACTGCACACCACAGCTCTGGGTCACTACTCAGCAGGCGCCAACATACAGGATTCTTTCTTCTACACCATTTTCATGAAACCCAGTCAATCAAGGCACTCTCTGGTACACTCATGATCAGCAACTGGACATCCAAATGTTCTTCAGTGCCACTTGGTCATAAGAATTTCAAAAATTTCATGGTATTTATCTAGCCATTTTTCAAGGATGAAGTTGGATGCACTGTGAGTTTCAATTCTTTCAGGAACCATTAAATGGTGAGGAATTTCATTTCAATGAAAGCTCTGGAGGACTCTCACAGGCAAGGCTTCCCATGGAGTGGCCAAAAGGTCACATGAAGCCAGGCCCATTGAGGTCTACAATGCTAGGTCCATGTGTGTTTTGAATCTCAACTATGGTTGCCAAGTCTTTCAGAATAAAATCATGTGATATCGTAGCTGAGATTCCCAGTGTTCTGTGGAGAGCCACCTGGGCCTATATCTCAGTTTCCAATGGGGACTCTCATGCGTGGCCTCCTGAAATCCCAACACAATTCATGGCAATTCTTCTCTGAGGTCAGGTCCAGAACGCAGTCTCTAAGGGGAATCACACCAAAGTTCAAGCCATGGTGGACACAGTTATGTCTTCCAACTGCCACACAAATGACCACAATTAAAACCAAAACACTTTCACATAGCCCTCGTCTTCTTCCATGTAGACACTCATCAAATCCTCTGGCTGGACGTTTCCAAAAGGGGTGAAGTCCAAGACCCTGTCCAAAATATGCTCCCTCGCCCCTATGTTGCCTAAGGTCAGTGTGGCCTAAACACCTTTCCTGTGAACCAGGAGTGATCAAATAGGCCTGACCTTATTACTGCTCCACTTCTCCAATTTGAGGCCTACTGACTGCCAGGTATAAATTCTTTATATGAATGGGAGTCATGAAAAAACCCAAGCATCTATGGTCTAGCCTTTGCAGGCCAGGATGGAGGTCAGGAACCTTACAGAAGATGGCGAGAGACTTCATACACAATGACTGCTATTTTGACCATTTTGTATTTGTAGCACACATGGAATCTTACCTTAGATCCATCAGGTGTTAAGAATCTAAGCAGCAGCCTCACACAGGTTCACGAGGCTGATTCAGACACATCCCTTTTGGAAGCAATTAAGCAAAGAGCCACAGGTGATGCCCATTCATTTCCATTTGAAAACTGTTTTCTTAAGGCTTCACAAAGGGGTGGCCTGAGGCAAAGACCTTCCTGACATTCAGGGCAATGAAGCAATAGGTAAGCAAATGGCCCAAAGCAAGGATTCTCCACTGAGACTTTACTGGTCACATTGATATCTGAGTTTTCTGAGATCCTCCCATTCCCTTCAGTTATCATGTACATGGCCATGTCACAGTGCTTGGAGGTGGTACATATCTTGGACACAAAACCATGAGCCAATTCTTGAGAGTGGCCAGAATTCAGGAAGAAAACAGAAACGTAGTAAGATAGTAGGTGTTGCCCATCCATAAGGCAAGTCACAGTCCATGCGTTAATTGGGCAGGATGAATGCTGGGAAGCTTTCTACAAGACAGGAAACATCCATTGATGCATTTTCTTTTCTAATGTCTACAACCACGGACACAGAGGGAGAAACAGACATAGAAACACTCGCCTTGTCAAACAATTTACTAGAAAAAGTCCATTCCAATCCAAACAAACCACCTTTCCTACCTATTCTCAGAACATGAGACAAAACCACACACTCACACCCACACCCACAAAGGCACCTCCTTCCCCCAAGTAGGTTTGTAACTATCCAGAGTGTCCTTTGACTGGTGGGTCATACTATGTTCCCCTGATATGGCCTATCCATTCTCAGATCTGGTCTCCTTGGCCAACTCTGTGACGTTGTCAGGAGCATGTGGAGAGCCACTACCTACTTTCTCAGGAAAGGTCCCTGGCATGTGGCCATCCTCACATCAGTAGGTACCAAGAAAGACTGATTCTGTCCTTAGTAACACCAAACAAGTGAGCCCACTGGGACTGGGACTTGGATTGGCTCTCAGTGCCTGGCTTCCTGGATCCCAAGTTTAAAGTGTTCCATCACCAAGGAAGTGAGGTAGGTTACTTCCTTCAGGAATTTAATGAGGTCACTGCCTTGGCAAACACATTGTCCTAACAGTTGCTTCCAATGGTTCCATGAGATGGAGGCTGCCCCTACTTCCTGTGACATTTTCACAAGTTAGAATGATATATAAATCAAAGGCACCAAGAAACAGCGCTCCACAAAGGCCTGGTTTGGTCCGTCTCCTGTACATTAAGAGAGAGGCTGATTCAGCCACATCCCTTCATCCTGACCAGGTTTTTTGGCAATGGAAGATGACTTTTGCTCTCTCAGGTCCTTCATAGCTGCCTACATCTTCTTCAGGGATCATTTCTGCATGGACCTTTGAGGTTCTCAGCAAGTGGAAGATCCCCTACATCCCTATATTTTAAGGCCAACTCTGTCCCTGCTCTTCTCTAAAGTTAGATTGAGAGATCACTGTGTGGTTACGGTTAATAACAGTTTCGATTTGGGTTAGGAATCATTCTGCAGGATGAATAATGGTATTGAGAATCTGTGATATTTATAAGAATATAGACGTGAGTTAAAATTATGGAAACAGAAATCTAGGTAAGATTTGCATCCCAGAAGGGCATTGAGACCTTCATTGGGATACTTAGCAATGTTATACTTTCTGCACAAATGTCTCAGATAAATCCATACACAATGGCATAGGACGTTGTACCTTGGATGATTGAATGTCGAAGAGAACCTCCAGTCAAAAAGGGATAGTCGGTGGAATTAGGAAGATAGTCAGTAGGTTTAGAAAGAAGGGTGAGAATAAGATTTGGAAAAAAGTTCTTTACCAATAGGGTTTCGGTTAGAGAGTGAATATTAATGTCAGCCCATGTTAAGTGTCAGTCACAATAATGAATTTGGGAAAATATGTAGGAAAGGAGGTATCAATAGAGACCTTAGGAAATCAGGCAAATTATTAAGTGAGTCATAGGATTAGGCATTTTCAACAGGGTTGAGGTTGAATATATAACCTTAGGAAGAAAGAAATATGTAGTCACCAATAGAATTGACATTTGAGAGCATTAGGCAACCTGGACATGAATGTTTTTAGTAATTCATGCTCACTTTCCATTTAGGCTTTGTTGAAAATAAATAAAATAGGTACTTGTTTCTTCCTGTTTTTCTGTATGCTTAAGAAAACACTCTTGAAATCTTGAAAACTTTTTGCTAATCTTGTTCCCAGAATGTGCTGTCCCCAACTGCCAAACTGCAGAATGTACACCCTCACCCGTTTACATGCAAACCGCCCACTTGCCCTGACCCATCAATAAACTTCCCTCCCTGCCCTCTTCAAGAAAAGTATATAAGCTCTGCTTAAGCTGTTCTCAGTGCTCTCTGCTCTATTCAAGTGAGGTCTGAGCCCCAGAATTTTGGGTGCTTTGCTGTTGCATGAGACAGTGTCTTGGTGGTCTCTTCCTCCAATGGTCGCCTGACCATTACATCTGAGGGCCCCAGAGAGTTCCAGCAGCGTTGGACGAAAGACCCCCAATAGGCTCATCTCAAGTTAAGTAAGGCGCCACTTTCTTGTTTCAGGTTTCAGGTTAGGGATGGGCAAAATGGCTATTGGTGATGAGCATGAGCTCTCTCTGACGGTGGCTGACAGAAGTGTCACAGAGCCACAGGCCACGTCTCTGGGGGACGCCCCAGAGAACTCGGGAAACCGAGTAACAATAGTCTCCTAAACTCAGTGATATTTTGTTTTGGATTCGGTATTGTCAGCCCATCAGGTTTTCCTGGCTACTCAGTCCTGTTCTCAGTATTGGACGTCCATTGCCTGTCTTTATTGTCTTGTCTTGTCTGTGTCGTGTGTCATTGCTTTCACTATTTGTGTATCTTTCATATGGGACAGAACACTTCAATGCCTCTGTCCCTGAACCTTGATCACTGGACCAAAGTCTGCTTAAAGGCTCAGAATCTTCTTTTTTTCAGTAAAACGTCAGATCTGGAAGACTCTATGTGTCTCAGAATGACCCACCTTTGGAGTCGGATGGCCCCCAGAAGGATCTTTCTACTTCACACTAATTCAAAAACTCAGAGATATTGTCTTTCAGCCGGGGCCACATAGCCATCCAGATCAACAGCAATATATCTTTAGTTTGCAGGACCTCTGCAAATCTCCTCTTCCATGGTTGAAGCCTTTCCTTGTCCCTGTCCCCGCTCCTACTGGTTCTCCCACTTTTCTATCTCTCAAATCCTCTGCTCCCCCTCCTCCACCCTCTTTTGTCCCTGAGTCTCAAGACTCTACTGGACTCTCTTCCCCCTCCTTATGCCCTGCCCTTGTCCTCCAACCCCAAACACCCTCTAAGTGATTCCCCTGCTGCTGACTCAGACTCTCCACCATTGGAGGAATATAGGCCAGCCCAGCGCCCTCCAGGTGACTACCCCACGGCACACACAGCCCCTCCTTCCTTGGAGGTAGCTGGCCCGGCCAAAAGAACACAAAGTACTCGCTGGGGGGGTTAAACTTTGAAGTGGATACAGGGTAAGTATACTCAGCCCTTAAGGCCCCATTGGGCCATCTATCAAACAAAAAGGACTCTAGTTCAAGGGGCTAATGGGAGTAAATATGGGGCTTAGACAACTAAGAGGACCATGGACCTGGGGAAAGAAAAAATCCATCACTCGTTCCTAGTAATCCCAGAATGCCCGACCCCATTGATGGGCACACATCTGCTCAAAAAGCTCCAGGCCAGAATAACTTTTAACCATGAAGGCCCCCAAGTGAAATTTCTAAATTTTTCAGTAAAAACTCCTATAGTCACGGCTTTTACTATGTCAGTAGAAGATAAACATCAACTTGTCAAACCCCCCAAGACTGATCAAACAGGCAAGCTACCCCGGAAATGGATAACAGATTACGCAGATGCCTAGGAAAAAAACTGCTGGGTTACACGTAGCCGTGAAACATCCTCCAATAACAGTGGAGTTAAAAACTTCAGCCCCCCCATCAATGTCAAAAAATATCCTCTGAGCAAAAAAGCTAAAGATGGGATAAGTCCCCATATTCAGAAATATCTGGCCTTAAGGGTCCTAAGGCCCTGTCATTTGAACTGGAACACTGCCCTGTTACCAGTATAAAAATCCAGGAACCTGGGACTATCGCACCGTTCAAGACCAAAGAGAGATCTACAACAGAGTGCAGGACATTCACCCCACAGTACATAATCTGTACAATCTGCTTAGCACTCTGAACCATGAGTGGAAATGGTATACTGTTCTGGACTTAAAAGATGCTTTCTTTTGCTTGCCTCTGCATAAAGATAGTCAGTTGCTATTTGATTTCGAGTGGGTAGACCCAGAAACCGGGACATCTGGTCAACTAACATGGACTAGACTCCCACAGGGGTTCAAAAACTCCCCCACTCTCTTTGATGAAGCCCTCCACAGAGACCCCAACAACTTCAGAACTATGCACCCTGACGTCACCCTGCTTCAATATGTCGATGACCTGCAACTGGCAGCCAACACCAAGAAAAACTGTGAGTCTGGAACCCAATTATTATAATACGAGCTTGCTCAACTCTGGTATAGTGCTTCTGCCAAAAAAGCCCAAATTTGCCAGCAAGAAGTAATCTTCCTGGACTATTCCCTTAGGGGCAGTAAGCGATGGCTCACTGAGACCAGAAAACAATCCATTGAGCAGATACCACCCCCATCTAACAGCAGACAACTCAGAGAGTTTCTTGGGACTGCTGGCTTATGCAGCTTATGGATACCTGGGTTTGCGTCCTTATCTGCTCCTTTATACCCGCTGTTAAAGAGAGATGCCCAATTCTAATGGACCCCTGAGCACCAGCAAGCTTTTGATAACATCTAAGGACACTGACACTGAAACCCTCAACTTCACTGAGCCCAGCTTGCATTTTCAGAAAGCCCTAAACTAAGTTAAAAATGTACATCAACTCACTCACCTTGGTTCAAAGAAACTGCAGGCATTCCTGAAGGATCAAGAACAGAGTTTTCCACTAACCGACTCAGAGCGAAAGAAATAACTGAACGGGTAACAAAAGCCTGCCGGGTCTGTCAATTGGTTAATGCTTACCCTTCCAACTTTCCTGCAGGAAAGCACCTACAAGAAACCAGACCAGGACAATTCTTGGAAGTGGACATTACTGAAATTAAGCCAGGAAGTTATGGACTTAAATATCTCCTAGTCTTTGTAGATACATTTTCAGGATGAATTAATTGAAGCCTTCCCCCCACACACACACACACAAAAAAAAAACAACAACAAAATAAATGGCACAAATGGTGGTCAAGAAGATCCTGAAAGATATTTTTCTAAGATACGGACTGGCTAAGGCAATAGGGTCTGATAATGGACTGGCGTTAATTGCCCTGATAAGTCAGGGATTAGCCAGGACCCTGGGGATTAATTGGAAATTACATTGTGCTTATAGACCCCAGAGCTCAGTACAGGTAAAAAAAAAATAATAGAACCATTAAAGAGAATTAACAAAATCAAGCTTAGAGATCGGCATAAAAGATCGATCTAGTCTCCTGCTTTATGCACTGTTTCATGCAAGAAATACTCATACTCCTCTGTTTCCTTGTGTAACCTCACCCCCTATGAAATTCTCTATGGTCCCTCCTCCAGTAAGGGACCTAACCCAAACTCTAAGACCTAACGATCCCTTCCACACCCCCTTGCTTGACAGACTTAAAGCTCTTGAAAGAAATCAGCAATATCTGTGGAAACATCTGGCCACTGCCGACCAACCTGGGGACGAGGGGACTCCATATCGATACCAAGTAGGAGACTTCGTCTACATTAGACGACATCAGGTGTCATCCCTGGAACCCCACTGGAAAGGACCATATAAGGTGCTACATATAACCCCTACAGTGGTAAATGTAGACGGAATCACTTCATGGATCCATGTCTCTCATCTCTGGCCTGCGCCCTGTCCAAAATCTGACTGGAAACTGGAAAAGACTGGTAACACTTTCAAAGTGCGTATTCGCCATGTGGATAAGGCTACAGACTCTCCCCTTGGCCAAGAGTAGTCCTAACCCTCATCAGCCTGTTCAGCAGTAATGGCTGATCACAAATCCTACTGTACAAGAAGTATGGTCTATCTTGCATACAGCCCCTTTAGGGACATGGTGGCCATCTCTCCACCCAGACATTTGTCAGCTGGCTATAGGTCTTTCCTATTGGGATATCCCTGATGAAGGGGATCCAACTAAAATTCCAATAAATCCTTTCCGTATCATAGGTAATAGAAACAAACATTATGGATGTAGGGACACGAGAGCCAGATGCAGGTTGGCTAGCCTAGATTACTATGTTTGCCCAGCGGACTATCAAAGCCACAAACAGACATGGCTGTGTGGGGGAAATGCCGACTTCTTCTGTAAGTCATGGGAATGTGAGCATACAGAGGTGCCTGGTGGAACCCAAACTCCTCATCAAATTCAATACACAGCATTGGCCATATTACCAATTACACAACCAATACCGATGGCCCCCAGAGGGGTCTCTAGATCCTAAAATTCTCCGTGACCTTTTTAACTTCGGCAAGTGCTCAAAGGGTGGAAGGAAATTCCCCTAAGTGGAGGCATTTTCCCTCCTTCGCTCACATCCTGAACTATGCTTATCCAATAGATCCTCACCCTCAGCTTTCTGCTCCAGACTCTCTGCTGCCACTCCCACCTCAGCAACCTGATTTCTTCCCTCCAATTACTAGATCAAAAACCCAAACCGCCGGTTCTCAGATTATTGCCCCCTTGCTGAGGTAGCAGGTACTGAGGTACCCATCCACCCACTCACTACTCTCTTCTCCTGTCAGTGCCCGCACCAGGTCCCACCAGGTCCTCTTACCAGCTAACCCAAAGCTCAAACCAGCTAAGGAGAGCCCTCAGACCCCTATCCAAGATGTAATGAAAATGGCCTTTAAAGTTGCTCTGTCATCACTGAAAACAGGTTACTAAGAATTTAAAGTCCCTCACAGGCTTTTTGGGATACAAACTCCCATCTTCCCCTCTGCTCTATCTGTTCTACTGCTCAAGTTTTGTTGCCTGGAAAATTCCAAACCCCTTTCCCATTATTCTTTTACATGTCTCCTTCCTCATGCTCAGACCCAAGGTGCTGCTCTCAGACCCGCCTTCCCTGTCTTCCCCGTCTATACCAGGCCCACAGAAAAGTCTTAAATGACCTTCTCCAGCAGTCTTCACCATGGCTGACTTTAGGACTTTCAGCCAAAGAGTCCCTATAAAAGAGTTCAATGTAGATAAACTTCCCCTTTTCGTGTTTCCCTGTTCTATTTGGCCACTGGCTGGAAAAATCAGCACTCCTAAGCTAGACTCCCCCTTACTAGTTTTTCACAAAACATGTGAACAAGGCCTCTGGCCTTGAGCTGGGGCTTCACAGACATGGTTACATTTCTAAGATAAATAAGTTACCAAATGAGCTCCATTGTTACAGCTGGCATTGAGAAAAAAAAAAAAGAGAAGAAAAAAGCTCTCCCACTCCAGGTGTCCTTAAAATGTTAACTTGCCCAGAACAGATGAAAAAAACAATAGAAACGAAAACTTCTTTTTGTGAACTTATGCAGACTGTGAACTTCTGAGCCCCTTCCCTTACATGTTGGGTACAAAATTCGGAAACTACCTAAATTTGGAGATCAGGTGACTGATTACAACAGAAGCAATGCCCTCTAAATCCGTTGCAACCAAATAGGTATGTTTCGCTGTCTTCGGTGCTATCTTAGGTGCCTTGAATTGTCCGTCCTTACAACAGTATAATTCTATATACTTAAACATTGTTTATGTTTTCATAAAATGGTCAACAGATGTGATTAATTATGTAATGTTCAGATGTTTCCCAGAGTGCTCTATCATGAGGCAGGTTAATTTAAATATCAAATACGGGGGCATACAACCCGGTTCCTCTGGGAACCTGTATCCCTCACTTTAGCCATCCTATTAGGAAAAGGAGCTGCTGCAGGTGTGGGCACAGGAATCACTGTCCTAGTCCATGTGACACAACAAATGACCCGATGAGAAGCAGCAATAGACCAAAATTTAAAGATATTAAAAACCTCCATCACAGTTTTATAGGAATCTTTAACCTCTCTCTCTGAAATTGTTTTACAGAACATGCGAGGGTTGGACCTCCTCTTCGTGAGAGAAGGGGGCTTTTGTGCTGCATTGAGGGAAAAAGTTGATTTTATGCCGACCATACTGGAGTTGTAAAAAAATCTATGAGTAAATTAAGAAGACGCCTAGAAGAGCATCAACAAGAGAGAGATGCACAAAAAGGGTGGTTTGAGTCTTTGTTCACACAGTCACCCTGGTTAACTACGCTTTTATCAGCCCTGGCCAGTCCATTAATAATCCTCATTTCATTGCTAATTGTAGGACCCTGTTTGCTCAACCATCTAGTTTCCTTTCTACAAGCTTAAATTGGATAAGTTAAACTTATGGTAATCAGACAACAATATACCTCACTAGAAGACATAAAATGTGAGACCCCGCAATGCTCATTTTTATGATTAAAATTAACCAGAATAAGAAGTGGGGAATGAAAGGTTAATAAAATATGTACTTTTAACTTCTTGTTTTTCTGTATGCTTAACAAAATACTGATGAAATCTTGAAAACTGTTTGCTAATCTTGTTCCCAGAATGTGCTGTCCCCAATTGCCAAAATGTTGAATGTACTCCCTCTCCCATTGGCATGCAAACCACTCACTCGACCTGACCCATCAATAAATTTCCCTCCCTGCTCTCACCACGTAAATTGCATAAGCTCTGCTTAAGCTGTTCTTAGGGCTCTCTTCTCTATTCAAGTGAGCTCTGAGCCCCAGCATGCTGGACCCCCAATAAACCCTTTGCTGTTGCATGAGACAGTCTCTTCGTGGTCTCTTTTCCGACGCTCGCCCGACTTTACATTGGTACAATCATAAGTGTGAACATTCCTATGTGTGTCCAGAATATTACTATAATAAATAATATATGTAGATCAGGTAATAGGAGTTTTTCTTCCACCATTTATGGGAGCAATATTTTGAAGATATATGAATTAGTATTTTGGGTAGAAATAGGTGTACCATTTGTCTATGAATATAGAGATAATGCATGAATAGACAATACTGTGAATTAATAATATTACTGGTTCCAACTTTAAATAATGGATTGAATTGATATCTGAAAATATACAGAAAACCTTATATTGATATACTACATTTAATCCTACCCATTATACATCTGAATGAAATATTAGGGTTATGGATTTTCATGAAGAGTGTTTGAGTTTTGCTTCAAAAGTGATTATGGAAATTGAAAATAATGTGTTTGGAAAGAAGTCTCATGAAAAGACCAGTCCAGAAACCTGGAGGTATGCATGTGTTCTGAAGCAGAAAGTGATTTAAAGTGAAACAAACGCCTATATATTTGCTAACTTGTGGATGATAAATATATACGATGATGTGCAGAAATTGAAGAAATAGTAATGTACCAGTGTTGAATAAAAATGAACGTTAAAATACACATCATGTCCCATAGGAATCTACTTGAATTGATGTTAAACTGCGTCCGTTAATGTAGAAATATTAGAATTTGTATGCACCATTCACTGAAGTTAGTTTTCAGTACTAGGAAACAAATATGTATTTCAGGTAGATGAGTATTTCTGAGAATAATCTTGTGAAAAGTTGATTATAAATCCACATACATGAACATGAATGAATTCAGGGAGTGTATAATAAGACTCATACATTTCATATTTTGAAAAATCTGGAGAGTATATATATATATATATATATATATATATATATATATACACACACACACACACACTCACACAAACTGAGACTATAAAAATAGCAATATATATGCCAATTGAAATTCACCATGAAATATACATCATCCACAGATTCAAAAATATTCATGTTACTGAAGATAGATTTATGTATAATGTTGTTTAACTAGGAAGTTTACCCATACATTGAATTTTCAGTTCCAACAGCATTTAGGAGGAGTAATCTCTTCTCACATTTTGTATCTGCCAAGTCAGCCACCTCACAAGAATGTACGTGTGATGCCAGGTAGGATTCTATATGTGCATATAAAAATACATGTGCTGAGTAGGCTACAGAGAGAGGGAGACAGGAATTCACATATTTGTTAACTTTAAAAACACATGGATAACTATTTCAACAGAAAATTGACTAGATTTATAACACATACCCTTTTTTATGCAAAAGGCAAGTCCAACTATACACCATGCCTCCTCTGAACTGCTTGGATTTCTATTCTGTTTGGGTTATTTTTCTCCATCATATTAGGAGTAGTAGTCAGAGTCCAGTAGGTTATGAGTTAGTGTCAGGGATCAGTATTTCAAATGGAAAATAGAATAATGAATCAAATGTGTATGCAAATATATGCTACACAAAAATCTTCCCACTCTCATCCAGAACAAATCCTTGACATTACCTTCGCCTGAAGTAAGTCACAATTAGAATAGAAGAGTTAGAAAATCTGTGAATACATATCTTGAGTGGAAAATGCTCAGAGTTCAGAACCTTGGAGGTGGTAGAGGAGTTTCCAAAAGTAAGGGACATGGTAAACACTCCTCTAACATGGAGGTCTGCTGGCGTAAAGACATCTTGAGAAACTGCCTCTGAGGTTGGGCACTTGAAACATACGTTATTTTCAGGAGCTTTAGCTTCCTTTGTAGTGAGACAATAAAATCTGGGTCTGCATCTATGTGACCTGGAGGATATGGTTTCTTATTTTCCAGTGAACATGAGGCAGCAGTGCTGAATTCACTCTTTGTAGGTAAACAGTGGCCACTGGGGTCTAATTGTCTCCCCATGTGGACTGTGGAGCCATTTGGTCATCCTCCACTTTTCGTGGTGTTTCCTGCTGTTGCACTGGGAGTTTGGTATTTGCTTCACAAAATACAAGAAGTTCAACAGGGACACAGTGCTGGAGGGAGTTCTGTCACGTGTTGTGGGTCAGGGTCTGCAGGAGAATGCAACAACCAGGCTTCTTTCCCACATACTTTGCCCCCTTGTCCATAGCAACATCATTCTGAACATGGCCCTGAATCCTCTCCATATAAAAACATGCTTTTACATATTCGGGTCTCCTGGCTGCACCATGTTAGTCACAAAAAATTTGGAAGCCAATGAGAAATCCACATGGCCATAACACAGATGTATTATCACACAACTGCAGACCACTTCTCTAGGCCCAATACTCTGCAGGCTCTAACTTGCTTGCCCCCATGTCCATAGCAACTTGATTCTGAACATGGCCCTGAAATCTTTCAATATAAAAAAATGCTTTTACATATACAGGTCTCCTGGCTGCACCATGGCAGTCACAATGAATTTGGAAGCCAATGGCAGAACCACATGGTCACAACACAGATGTATTATCACAAAACTGCACACCATTTCTCTAGGCCAACAACTCTGCAGGCTATAACTCAATGGCATCTCTGTTCTACACCATTTTCATGAAACCCAGTGAATTAAGGCAGGGTCTGGTACACTCAAGATCAGCAACAGGACATCCAAAGGTTCTCCAGTGCCACCTGGTCATGGGAATTTTAAAAATTTCATGGTATTTATCTGGCCATTTTTCAAGGATGAAGTTGGAGGCACTGTGGGTTTCAATTCATTCAGGAACCATTAAATGTTGAGGAAGTTCATTTCAAAGAAAGCTCTGGAGAACTCTCACAGGCAAGGCTTCCAAAAGAGTGGCCAAAAGGTCACATGAAGCCAGGCGCAGTGAGGTCTCCAATGTGAGGTCCATGTGTGTTTTGACTCAAAACTATCCCTGCCAAGTCTTTCAGAATAAAATCATGTGATATACTGGCTGAGATTCCCAGTACTCTTTGGAAAACCACCCTGGGCCTAGATCTCAGTTTCCAAGGGTGACTTTCATGCGTGGCCTCCTAATATCCCAACACTTTTCATGGCAATACTTCTCTGAGGTCAATTCCAGAACGCAGTCTCTAAGGGGAATCAAACCAGAGTTCAAGCCCAGGTTGACCCAGTCATTTCTTCACACCGCCAATCAAATGAACACAATTAAAAACAAAACACTATCACATGGCCCCATCTTCTTCCTTATAGACACTCATCATAACCACTGGTTGGAGCTTTCCATGAGGGGCACATTCCAAAAGAGTGTCCAAAATTAGCTCCCTTGCCCCTCATTTGGCTCAAGTCAGGGTGGGAAGGACACCCTTCCTGTGAACCAGGAGTGATCAAATAGGCCTGTCATTAATACTGCTCCGCTTTTCCAATTTGAGGCCTTCTGACTGTGGGGTTTAGATTCTTTATGTGAACTGGAGTCATGAGAAAAGACAAGCACCTCTGCAGAGATTTGAAGAACTCATTTGACCAAAAGGATCGCTATTCTCACTTGATTGATTTCAGGAACCTACAGAGAAAGGCAATAGAATTCATTCACAATGACTGAAATTTTTTGCGAATTTGGTTTTGGTTTCACACATGGGATCTTTCTTTAGATCCATCAGGTGCTGAGAATCTAAGCCACAGCCTCACACAGGGTAGAGAGCCTGATTCAGACACATCCCTTTCCGAAGCAATTTAGCAAGAGCCACAGGTGATGCCCATTCATTTCCATTTGAAAACTGTTTTCTTCAGGCTTCACAAAGGGGTAGCCTGAGCCCAACATCTTCCTGACATTCAGGGCAACAGAACAATAGGTAAGCAAAAGGCCCAAAGCATGGTATCTCCACTGAGATTTTTCTGGTCACACTCATATCTGAGTTTTCTGAGATACTGGCCATTCCCTTCAGGTATCCAGTACATGGACATGTCAAAGACCTTGGAGTTGGTACAATATCTTGGACACAAAACAATGAGACTATTCTGGAGAGTTGCCAGAATTCAGGAAGAAAACAGGGACTTAGGAAGGTAGTAGGTTTTGCCAATCCATAAGGCAAGCTGCAGTCCATTCATAAATTGGGCAGGATGAATGCTGGGAATCTTTTTACTACACAGGACACATCCATTGTTGCATTGTCTTTTCTCATGTCTACAACCACGGACACAGTGGGATACACAGACATAGAAACACTCACCTTGTCAAATGACTTACTAGAAATAGTTCACTGAAAACCAAACAAACCGCCTTTCCTACCTATTCTCAGAACAAGAGACAAAACCACACACCCACACTCACAATGGCACCTCCTTCCCCTAAGTAGGTCTGTGACTATCCGGAGTGTTCTCTGACTGGTGGGCAATACTATGTTCCCCCGAAATGGCCTGTATTCTCTCAGATCTGGTTTCCTTGGCCAACTATGTGAAGTTGTCAGGAAAAAGTGGTGAGCCACTACCTGCTTTCTCAGGAAAGGTCCCTCTTCAGAGCTCTCCTGGCATTTGGCCATCCTCACATCAGTAGGTACCAAGAAAGACTGACTCTGTCCTTGGTAAATCCAAACAAGTGAGCCCACTGGGACTGGGACTGGAACTGCATCTGGGTGCCTGGCTTCTTGGATACCAAGTTCAGAGAGTTCCATCACCAAGGAAATGAGGTATGACACTTTCTTTGGAACTGAATGAGGTCACTGCCTTTGCAACCACTTGGTCCTAACAGTTGCTTCCAAGGGCCCCATGAGATGGAGGCTGCCCCTTCTTCCTCTGACACTTTCACAATTTAGAATGGTATATCAACCATAGGCACACACACAGGCCTGGTTTGGTCCATCTTCTCCACAATAAGAAGAGAGAGGCTGATTCAGACACATCCCTTCATCCTGACCAGGTGGTTTGTCATCGAAGATGACTTTTGCTCTTTCAGGTACTTCATACCTGTCTACAACTTCTCCAGGTATCATTTCTGCATGGACCTTTGAGGATCTCAGCAGGTGGAAGGTCCCCTACTTTTCTGTATTGTAAGAACAACTTTGTCCCTGCTCTTCTGTAAAATGAGATTGAGGGAACAGTGTATGTTTTGGGTTAATAACAGGTTTGATTTCGATTTGTGTTAGGAATCATTCTTCTGGATGAATAATGGTATTGGGAACCTGGTATATTTACA
This sequence comes from Callospermophilus lateralis, assembly GCF_048772815.1. Taxonomy (NCBI): domain Eukaryota; kingdom Metazoa; phylum Chordata; class Mammalia; order Rodentia; family Sciuridae; genus Callospermophilus; species Callospermophilus lateralis. The sequence goes on along the minus strand of NW_027514458.1, from coordinate 1,000,993 downwards.
AGAATGTAGAGGTGAAACATAAGTATGAAAACAGAAATCCAGGTATGATTTTAAACCCATAAGGGCATTGGGCCCTTGATTGGGATACTTAGCTTTGAATTATGTTCTGCAAAGATGTCTCAGATAATTTGATATACAATGGCATAGGACCTTGTACCTTGGAAGATTGAATGTAGAAGAGAACATCCCTTCAAAAAGGGATAGTCGGTAGGATTAGGAAGATAGTCGGTCGTTTTAGGAAGAAGAGTGAGTATATGATTTGGAACAAAAGTTCTTTAGCAATAGGATTTCAGTTAGAGAGTGAATGTATATGTCAGCACATATGAAGAGCCAGTCACGATGATGAAGTGGGGAAAACATGTAGAAAAGAAGATATCAATAAAGATATTACGAAATCAGGGAAAGTATAAAGTGAGTGAGAGGATTAGACATTTTCAACAGGCTTGAGGTTGAATCTTAGAAAGAAACAAATATGAAGTCACCAATAATATTGACATTTGAGAGCATTAGGCACCCTGGACATGGATGTTTTTAGTAATCTATGTTCACATTTCATTTAGGCTTTGCTTGGTTCAATCATAAGTGTAACATTTACATTTTTGTCCAGAATATTATTGTGATAATATGTATATGTAGATCAGGTGACATAAGTATTTCTTCCACCATTTTTGGTAGCAATATACTGAAGACATAAAATTAGTATTGGGCGTACAAAGAGGTGTACCCTATGTCTATGAATATAGAGATAAAGCATGAATAGACCATACTGTGAATAAGTAATATAACTTGTTCCGACTTAATATAATGGGATGAACTGATATCTGAAAAATTACTGGAAATCTTATATGCATATACAATCATTCATTCCAACCAGTTATTCATCTAATGTCAATATTAGTGTTTTGGTTTATCATGAAGAGTGTGTGAGTTTTACTTCAAAAGTGATTATGGAAATCGAAAATAATGTGTTTGGAAAGAAGTCTCATGAAAAGACCAGTCAAGAAACCCTGACAATACATGTGTTGTGAAGTAGGAAGTGATTAAAGTTTAAAGAAATGCCTACAAATTTGTGAACTTGTGGATGAAATACATATCTTATGATGAGCAAAAACTGAAGAAATAATAATGTACCAGTGTTGAATATAAATGAACATCATATTATATATCATGTCCCATTGGGATCTACTTGCATTGGTGATAGACTGGATCAGTTCCTGTAGAATTATTAACATTTGTATGCACCATTCACTGAAGTTAGTTTTCAGTACTAGGAAACAAATATGTATTTAAGGTGGATGAATATTTCTGAGACTAATATTTTGGAAAGTTTATTATAAATCCACATGCATGAACATGAATGAATTTAGAGAGTGTATATAAGACACATATATTTCATATTTTGAAAAATCTGGAGAGTGTATATATATATATATATATATATATATATATATATATATATATATATATATATATATACACACACACATACCCACACACACACAAAAAAAACCACACACAGACATTTAAAAGTAGCAATATATATGCCAATCAAAATTCATCTTTAAATATATATCATCCACAGATGCAAAAATATTTATTTTACTGAACATGAGTTTATGTATAATGATGTTCTACTAGGAAGTTCCCCTATAGGTGGAATTTTCAGTTCCAACAGCAATTTGGAGGAGTGATCTCTTCTCACAATTTGTATCTGCCAAGTCAGCCACCTCACAAAAATGTACATGTGATACCAGGTAGGATTCTATAAGTGCATATGAAAATACATGTGATGAATAGGCTACAGAGAAAGGGAGACAGGAATTCATATATTTGTTTAATTTAAAAACACATGGTGAACTATTTCAATTAAAAATTGACTAGATTTATAACACCTACCATTTATCATGCAAAAGGTAAGTCCAAGTATGCAGCATGCCTCCTCTGAACTGCTTGTATTTCTATTCTGTTTGGGTATTTTTCTCCATCATATTAGGATTAGTAGTCAGAGGATAGTAGGGTATGGGATAGTGTCAGGGATTCAGTATTTCGAATAGAAAATTGAAAATGAATGCAATGTGTATGCAAATATGTGCTACACAAATATCTTCCCACTCTCATCCAGAGCAATGCCTTGACATTACCTTCGCCCCATGTATGACACAATTAGAGCAGAAGAGTTAGAAAATCTGTGAATACATATCTGCAATGGAAACTGCTCAATTTTCACAAATTTGGAGAAGGTAGAGGAGTTTCCAAAATTAAGGGACAATGTAAACTCTCCACAAACATGGAGCTCTGCTGGCCTAAAGAGTTCTTAAGAAACTGCCTCTGAGGTTGGGCACATGAAATATATGTTGTTGTCAGGAGCTTTAGCTTCCATTGTAGTGAGACCATCCAAGCTGGTCTGCATTTTTGTGACCTTTGTGAGCACATGGTTTCTTGTTTTCCAATGAACATGAGGCAGCCTTGCTAAATTCTCTCTTTGTAGGTAAACTGTGACCAATGGGGGCTAAGTGTCTCCCCGTGTGCACTGTGAACCCATTTGGTCATCCTCCACTTTTCGTGCTGTTTCTTGCTGCTGCACTCGCAATTTGGCATTTGCTTCATGAAACAAGGAGTTCAACTGGGACACAGTGCTGGAGCGAGTTCTGTCACGTGTGGTGGGTCAGGGTCTGCAGGAAAATGCACCAACCATGCTTCTATCCCACCAGCTTGCCTCCTTGAGCATAGCAACCTGATTCTGAACATTGCCCTGAAACTCCTACATATAACAAGATGCCTTTTAGAGAAGGGTCTGCTGGCTGCACCATATCAGTCATAATCCATTTGGAAGCCAAAGGCAGATCCACATGGCCAAACCACAGATTTTTTATCACACACCTGCCCACAACTTCTCTAGGTCCACTACTCAGCAGGCTCGAACTTACTTGCATCTCTTTTCTATACCATTTTCATGAAAACCAGTCAATCAAGGCACCTTCTGGTATATTCATAATCAGAAACAGGACATCCAAAGGTTTTCCAGTGCCACCTGCTCATGGGAATTTTAAACATTTCATGGTATTTATCTAACCATTTTTAAAGGATGAAGTTGGAGGCACTGTGGGTTTCAATTCATTCAGGAACCATTAAATGTTGAGGAAACTCATTTTAATGAAAGCTCTCGAGAACTCTCACAGGCAAGGCTTCCAAAAGAGTGGCCAAAAGTTCACATGAAGCCAGGCCCATTGAGGTCTACAATATGAGGTCCATGTTTGTTTTGACTCTCAACTATTGCTGCCAAGTCTTTCAGAATTAAATCATGTGATATCCTGGCTGAGATTCCCAGTGCTCTGTGGAAAGCAACCCTGGGTCAAGACTCATTTTCCAAGGACTCCATGCGTGGTCTCCTAAAATCCCAACACAACTCATTGCAATACTTCTCTAAGATCAGTTCCAGAATGCAGTCTCTAAGGGTAATTACGCCAGAGTTCCAGCCCACGTGGACCAATTCATCTCTTCCAACCGCCACACAAGTGACCACAATTAAAACCAAAACACTCCCACATGGACCTCATCTTCTTCCATATAGACACTCATCATTACCTCTGGCTGGAGGATTCTATGAGGGGCACAGCCCAAGACAATGTCCAAAAGAAGCTTCCTTACCCCTCATATGCCTAAAGGCCCGGACTCCCTTCCTGTGAACCAGGAGTGATCAAATAGGCCTGCCGTTAATACTGCTCCACTTCTGCAATTTGTGGCCTATTGACTGTGGGGTTTAGATTCTTTTTGTAAATGGGAGTCATGAGAAAACCCAAGCACCTATGGGCTAGACTCTGCAGGGCTTTGAAGAACTCATTTGACCCAAAGGATCCCTATTCTCACTTGATGGAGGCAGGAACATTACAGAGAAGACGAGAGACTCCATCCACAATGACCGCTCTTTTGGCCATTTTGGTTTTGGATGCACACATGGGATCCTTCTTTAGACCCATCAGGTGCTGAGAATCAAAGCCACAGCCTCACACAGGGCCAAGAGGCTGATTCAGACACATCCCATTCTAAAGCAATTAAGCAAAGAGCCCAAGGTGATGCCCATTCATTTTCATTTGAAAACTGTTTTCTTCAGGCTTCAAAAAGGGGTGGCCTGAGTCAAAGAACTTCCTGACATTCAGGGCAACAGACAAATAGGTAAGCAAAAGACCCAAAGCAGGGTTTCTCCATTGAGACTCTCCTGGTCCCAATGATATCTGTGTTTTCTGACATGCTCTCATTCCCTTCAGCTATCCAGTACATAGCCATGTCACAGATCTTGGAGGTGGTTCATATGGTGGACATAAAATCATAAGCCTATTCTGAAGAGTGGCCATAATTCTACGAAGAAAACAGGAACTTTGGAAGATAGTAGGTGTTGCACATCCATAAGGCAATCCACAGTCCATTCATAAATTAGGCAGGATGAATGCTGAGAAGCTTCTACTAGACATGACAAATCCATTGATGCATTCTCTTTTCTAATGTCTACAACCACAGACACGGTGGGATACACAGACATAGAAACACTTGCCTTGTCAAAGCACTCAGTAGACACAGTCCATTCCAAACCAAACAAACTGCCTTTCCTACCTATTCTCAGAACATGAGACAAAACCACAAACTCACACCCACAACCACAAAGGCACCTCCTTCCTCCAAGTAGGTATGTGACTATCTGGAGAGCCCTCTGACTGGTGGACCATTTATGTTCCCCCGAAACGGCCTGTCCTGTCTCAGATCAGGTCTCTTTGGCTAACTCTGTGAAATTGTCCGGGACCAGCAGTGAGACACTACCTGCTTTCTCAGGAAAGGCCCCTCTTCAGAGCTCACCTGGCATTTGGCCATACTCACATCAGTATTTACCAAGAAAGACGGACTCTGTCCTCTGTAAATCTAAACAAGTGAGCCCACTGGGACTGGAACTGGGACTGCCTCTGGGTGCCTGGATTCCAAGTTTAGAGTGTTCCTTCAACAAGAAAATTAGATGAGGTCACTTCTTTCTGGAACTGATTGAATTTGCTGCCTTTGCAACCACTTTGTCCTAACAGTTGTTTCCAAGGGTCTCATGAGATGGAGGCTGCCCCTATTTCCTGTTACAATTTCACAAGATAGAAAGTTATATCAACCATAGGCACCTGGGAACAGCTCTCTACATAGGCCTGGTTTGGTCCATCTTATCTACATTAAGAAGATAGAGGCTGATTCAGACACATCCCTTCGTCATGACCAGGTTGTTTGCAATTGAAGATGACTTTTTCTCTCTCAGGTACTTCATAGTTCCCTATATCTTCTCCAGGGATTATATCTGCATAGACCTTTGAGCTTCTCAGCAGGTGAAAGTCTCCCTACATTTTTGTATTGTAAGACCAACTCAGTCCTGCTCTTTTGTAAAGATAGATTGAGGGAACAGTATATGGTTAGGGGTTAATAACAGGTTCGATTTGTGTTAGGAATCATTCTGCTGGATGAATAAGAATATTGGGATCCTGTGGTATTTATAAGAATATAGAGGTGAAATATAAGTATGACAATGGAATTCTAGATAAGATTTGAAGCCCAGAAGTGCACTGGGCACTGGAGTGGGAAACTTAGCTTTGAACAATGTTCTGCACAGATATCTCAGATAAATCGATATATAATGGCAAAGGACCATGTACCTTGGTTGATTGAATGTGTAAGAAAACATCCAGTCAAAAAGGGATATTCGGTAGGATTAGGAAGATAGTGTAGGTTTAGATAGAAGAGTGAGAATAGGATTTGGACCAAAAGTACTTTAGCAATAGAGTTTTGGTTAGAGAGTGAATGTAAATGTCAGCACATGTGAAGAGTTGGTCACAGTGATGAACCTGGAAAAAATATGTAGGAAAGCATTTATCAATAGAAACATTAGGAAATCAGGCAAAGTATAAAGTGAGTGATAGGATTAGACATTTTCAACAGGTTGAGATTTAATATATAATCTTAGAAGAAACAAATATGTAGTCACCGACAGGATAGACATTTGAGAGCATTAGGCAACCTGGACATGGATGGTTTTAGTAATCCATGCTCACTTCCTATTTAGGATTTGGTACAATCATAAGTGTGACATTTGCGTTTTGTGTCCAGATTATTACACTGAAAAAATGTATATTTATATCAGGTGACATGAGTATTTCTTCCACCATTTCTGGAAGCAATATGTTGAAGACATATAAATTAGTATTGGGGGTACAAATACGTGCACCCTGTGTCTCTGAATATAGAGAAAATGTATGAATAGACAATAGTGTGAATAAAGAATATAATTGGTTTCAACTTTAAAAAATGGATTGAAGTGGTATCTGAAAATATAAAGAAAATTTTATATTGATAAACATACATTCATTCAAACCAATTATACATCTATTTGTAATATTAGGGTTATGGTTTATCATAAAGGGTGTGAGTTTTGCTTCAAAATTGATTATAAAAATCGAAAATAATGTGTTTGGGTAGAAGTCACATGAAAAGACCAGTCAAGACACCTGGAGGAATACATGTGTTCTGAAGCAGGAATTGATTGAAAGTGAAACAAATGCCCATAAATTTGTGAATTTGTGGATGAAATATATATCCTATGATGTCCATAATACGAATAAATATTAATGTACCAGGGTTTAATAAAAATGAACGTCAAAATGCACAGCTTGTCATATCGGAATCAAGGTGCATTGATGTTAAACTTGGTCAGTTACTGTAGAAATATTAGTTAAATCTGTTTTTCAGGTGGATGAATATTTCTGAGAATAATCTTGTGAAAAGTTGATTATAAATCCAAGTCCATGAACATGAATAAATTTAGCGAGTGTAAATAAGACACATATATTTCATATTTTCAAAAATCTGGAGAGTGTATATATATATATATATATATATATATATATATATATATATATATATATATTTACACAAAACACACACACAGACATTAAAAAGTAGCAATATATATGCCACTCAAAATTCATCTATAAATATATATCATCCAAAGATGCAAAAATATTTATTTTACTCACATGAGTTTATGTATAATGTTTTTCTACTAGGAAGCTCCCCTATAGGTGGAATTTTCAGTTCCAACAACGATTTGGAGGAGTGATCTCTTCTCACAATTTGTATCTACCAAGTCAGCCAACTCACAAAAATGTACATGTGATACCAGGTAGGATACTATAAATGCATATAAAAATACATGTGATGAATAGGCTACAGAGAAAGGGACAGGAATTCATATATTTGTTAATTTTAAAAAACACATGGAGAACTATTTCAATTGAAAATTGACCAGATTTATAACACCTATCATTTATCATGCAAAAGGCAAGTCCAAATATACAACATGCCTCCTCTGAAATGCTTGTATTTCTATTCTGTTTGCGTTACTTTTCTCCATCATATTAGGATTAGTAGTCAGAGTCTAGTAGGGTATGTGAATATTTCTGAGAATAATCTTGTGAAAAGATGATTATAAATCCACATTCATGAATATGAAAAATTTAGGATGTGTAAAATAATACACATATATTTCATATTTTGAAAAATCTGGAGAGTGTATATATATATATATATATATATATATATATATATATATATATACACACACAAACATTCACAGACATTAAAAAGTAGCACTATATGCCAATTTAAAATCACCATGAAATATATATCATCCACAGATCCAAATAAATTCATTTTACTGATCATCGATTTATGTATAATGTTGTTCAACTAGGAAGCTCACCCACAGGTTGAATTTTCAGTTCCAACAGCGTTTAGGAGGAGTGATCCCTTTTCACAATTTGTATCTGCCAATTCAGCCTCCACACAAGAACGTACGTGTGGTAACAGTTAGGATTCTAAATGTGCATATAAAAATACAGGTGCTGAATAGGCTTCAGAGAAAGGGAGACAGGAATTCACATATTTCTTAACTTTTAAAATACATGGAGAACTATTTCAAAAAAATTGACAAGATTTAAAACTCCTACACTATATAATTCAAAAGGCAAGCCCAACTATCCACCATGCCTCCTCTGAACTGCTTGTAGTTCTATTCTTTTGGGGGTATTTTTCTCCAACATATTAGGATTAGTAGTCAGAGTCTAGTAGGGTATGTGTTAATGTCAGTGATTCAGTATTTTGAATGGAAAATAGGAAAATGAATCCAATGTGTATGCAAATATGTGCTTCAGAAAAATCTTCCCACTCTCATCCAGAACAATCCCTTGACATTACCTTCGCCCCAAGTAAGACACAATTAGAGGAAAAGAGATAGAAAATATGTGAATACATATCTGAAATGGAATTTGATCAGGAGTTCACAACCATGGAGGTGGTAGAGGAGTTTTCAAAAGTAAGGGACAGGGTAAGCACTCCACAATCACAGAGCTCTGCTGGCCTAAAGACTTCTTGAGAAACTGCCTCTGAGTTTGGGCACTTGAAATATATGTTGTTTTCAGGAGCTTTTGCTTCCTTCTAGTGAGACGATCAAAGCTGGGTCAGCATCTATGTGACCTGGAGGACATAAATTGTAATATTCCAATGAACATGAGGGAGCAGTGCTGAATTCTCTCTTTGTAGGTATACTATGGCCACTTGGGGCTAAGTGTGTCCCAGCGTGGATTGTATATTCATTTGTTCCTCTTCCACTCTTCATTGTGTTTCTTGCTGCTGCACTGCGACTTTGGTATTTGCTTCACGAAATACATGGAGTTCAACTGGGACACAGTGGTCTAAGTGTCTGCCCGTGTGGACTGTGAAGCCATTTAGTAATCCTCCACTTTTCCTGGTGTTTCTTGCTGCTGCACTGCGAGTTTTGTATTTGCTTCATGAAATACAAGGAGTTCAACTGGGACACAGTGCTGGAGGGAGTTCTATCACATGTGGTGGCTCACACATGAGCATTCATGAAACCGGCCTCTATACCACATAGCTTGCTCCCTTGACCATAGCAACCTGATTCTGTAAATTACCCTAAAACCTCTCCATATAACAAGATGTGTTTACTTATAATGGTCTCCTGGCTGCACCATGTCCATCTCATGACATTTGGAATCCAAAGGCAGATCCACATGGCCCCATCACAGATGTTTTATCACACACCTGCCTACCGCTGCTCTAGCCCTCTACTCATCAGGCTCCAAATTACTGGCATCTCGGTTCTACACCATTTTCATTAAACCCAATCAATCAAGGCACTGTCTGGTACACTCATGATCAGAAATAGGACATCCAAAGGTTCTGTATGCCACCTGTTCATGGGAATTTCAAAAATTTAAACTATTTATCTAGCCATTTATCAAGGATGAATTTGGAGGCACAGTGGATTTCAATTCATGCAGGAACCATTAAATGGTGAGTATGATCATTTCAATGAAAACTCTGGAGAACTCTCACAGGCAAGGCTTCCCAAAGAGTGTCCAAAAGGTCACCTGAAGCCAGGCTCATTGAGGTCTACAATTGAGATCCATGAGTGTTTTGATCTCAACTATGGCTGCCAAGTCTTTCAGAATAAAATCTTGTGGTATCCTGACTGAGATTCCCAGTGCTCTGTGGAAAGCTACCCTGGGCCTACATCTCAGGTTCCAAGGGCGACTCTCATGCATGGCCTCCTCAAATCCCAACACAACTCATGGCAATACTTCACTAAGCTCAGTTCCAGGACACAGTGTCTAAAAGGAGTCACACCAGAGTTCAGGCCCAGGAGGACCCAGTAATCTCTTCCAGCTACCACACATATGACCACAATTTAAATCAAAACACTCCCACATGGGCCTCATCTTCTTCTACACAGACACGCATCATAACCTCTGGCTGGAAGTTTCCATGAGGGGTGCAGCCCAAGACAGTGTCCAAAATAAGCTCCATTGCCCCTCATTTGCCAAAAGTCAGGGTGGCCTAAACACCCTTCCTTTGAACCAGGAGTGATCAAATAAGCCTGCCTTTAATACTGCTCTGCTTCTCCAATTTGAGGCCTAATGACTGTCAGGTGTAGATTTTCTATGTGATTTGGAGTCATGAGAAAACCCAAGCACCTATGGGCTATCCACTGTAGGGCTTTGAAGAACTCATTTGACCCAAATGATCCCTATTCTCACTTGACGGAAGTCAGGAACTGAAAAGGTCGGGCGAACTTCGGAGGAAAAGACCACCAAGAGACTGTCTCATGCCACAGCAAAGGGTTTATTGGGGGTCCAGCATGCTGAGGCTCAGAGCTCACTTCAGAGGAGCAAAGAACAAAGAGCCCCGAGAACAACTTGAGCAGAGTTTATATACATTCTTTAGAGAGGGCAGGGACTTTACATACATCATAGCCTCCTTTAGAAAATCATCATATACCGCGGGAAAATCAAATAATAACTCTAAAACATGATTAGCACATTCATTGGTGGGAACAGGTTGGGCAGCGGGTGATTGGTCAGCCGTGAGAAGGAGTATACATTTAAACTGATTGGTTGAAGCACTGAGATGTATACGTGCAAATCTGCATGGTTTCTGGGAAGGGGTGGTTAAGTAACGAGGTGGTCAGGGAAGATTTCAACACACATCTAATGGGAAGATCCGGGAATTGTCTTAAGTGCCACAGGAATTTCAGGTTCTGAGTGCAGCTTGGAAAATGTACAAAACCTGGTTCTTTACGTTTCAATTTCAATTTCTTTTATTCTTTCATTTCCCACCCCTTTTTCTGACTACTTTTAATCTTAAAAGTAATGAATCAAAATTATTGTGGGGTTTCACATTCTATTCCTACCAGTGCAGCATATTTCTGTCTGATTATCATGAGTTTCACCTGCCTAATCTGAGCCTGGAGAAAGGAAACTATGTGGTTAGGCAAACAAGGTCCCACAGTTAGCAACACCATAAGGATGATCAGGGGTCCAGCTAAGTCTGATATTAGTGTAGTTACCAGGGGTACTCGGTTAACCATGACTCAAAGCACCCTTGTTGAATCTCCCATTCTCTCTGGCGCTCTTCAAGGTATTTTCTTAATTTACTCATGAATTATTTTGCAACTCCAATATGGTCAGCATAAAAACAACATTCTTCTCTCAGTGCAACACAGAGGCCCTCTCCCTCATCAAGAGGAGGTCTAATCCTCACCTGTTCTGTAAAACAACTTCAGAGAGAGAGGTTAAGGATTCCTGCAAAGCTGTGATGGAGGTCTCTAACGTCTTCAAGTCTTGATTTATTGCTGTTTCTAATTGGGCCATTTGTTGTTAACCACGCATCATAGAAGCTGTTCCCATACCCACTCCTGCAGCAGCTCCTATCCCCAATAGGATGGCTAGAGTAAGGGACAATGGTTCCCCTTGATATCGGGTTGTTTGTCCCCCTAGTAGACCTTCAAATGATTAGGCATTATGATAGAGTACCCTGGAGAGTATCTGCACCATTACACAATAATTTACAGGGCTGTCAAAGACCTGGGCTGAAATACAAGGAGTTCTGACTGTGTGGAGTTCAGTACCATAAAGGTTCCTTTAATTAGTTCCCAGGGGGAGGAGTCAGATGTACTCTGGACTGGGGAAGTAGGCAAAGACAGAATCCAGGAAGTATTAGATGGTAGAGGGGTTCTGGTAGATCTAGGCATGGAAGGTTTAGGAGGCTTAATCCCTGGCTTGAGGGGATTGGGTCCTATTGCTGTGGGATTTTCTTTCTTTTTAAGCCAGACGGTGAACCAGAGACCAAATTCATCACCTGGGCCATAAATATAGAATCGCATTCCCCCCGTATTTCCCATAGGCCAGGTTTTTCTGAGGTAGCCCCTTCCTTTGGAAGTGAAAGTTATATTGAGGGGGTAACATAGAGTATTCTTTCCACAGCGAGTTTTTGACACCACTGGGCAAGCAGCACCTTTCTTGGGATCAATCCAGGTGTCATTTCATCCTACCGGAATCATACCTTTCTGGGGAGTTTGGGTTCCACCATGCAGCTTTCGTTTGTTCACAACCCCAAGATCTACAATAAAAGTCACTGGGTCCTCCACAGGTTTGGGCCTGTTTTATGACTTTGGAAATCAGGTGGGCACACATAATAGTCAAGACTGGCTAGTTTACACCTGAGCTGGGGGAGATGACATCCACAATTCATGGGTTAAGGTGGTCTATGTTGCCCTATTTAGGGTTTGAGTGGGATCTGTGTGGGGTCCTCTATGTCAGGGAGATCCCAGTCAGGGAAGCCTATGGCAAGCTGACAAATTTCCGGGTGGAGAGATGGCCACCAAGTCCATAAGGTGGCTGTTTGTGAAATAGATCACACTACTTGCCCATTAGGATTCATTACTTGCCCTTGTTGCTGAGCATGCTGATGGGGATTAGGGCTGCTGGTGGTCATGGGAAGAATCCATAGCCCTACCCACATGACGGACACGCAACTTGAGATGGATACCAGTCTGTAGAAGTTTCCAGCCAGAGTCTGTACAGGGCTCAGGCATGAGATGGGAGGCATTGATCCAGGAAGTGATCCCATCCACTTTCACCACTGTGGGTGTTATAAGCAGCACCTGGTATGGTCCTTTCCAGTGGAGTTCCAGGGATCACACCTGACGCCATCTCACGTAGACGAAGCCTCCCACTTGATATCAATGTGGGGTTCCCTCGTCTCCAGTCTGATAAGCAGAGGCCAAATGTTTCCACAGGTATCGCTGGGTGCTGGGTTTGTTAAAGGGCTTTAAATCTGTCAAGCAAGGGGGTGTGAAAGGAATCATTAAGTCTCATAGTTGGGATTAGGTCCCCTACTGGAGGAAGGGCACCATTGAGAATTTCATAAGAGGTGAGGTTACACAAAGAGGCGGAGGGGGTATTTCTTTCACAAAACAGTGCATAAGGCTGGAGCATAGTCCAATTTTTTATGCCAGTATCCAAGCTTAATTTTGTTAAGTACTCTTTGATGGTTCTATTCATCCTTTCTACCTGTCCTGAGCTATAGGGTCTATAAGCACAATGTAACTTCCAATTAATCCCCAGGGTCCTGGCAAATCCCTTACTTTCCTGGAGCATGAATGCCGGTCCGTTAGCGGACCCTATTACCTTAGGCAGGCCGAACCTTGGAAAAATGTCTTCTACGATCTTTTTGACTACCATCTGAGCTGTTTCTTTCTTCATGGGGAAGGCTTCGACCCATCCTGAAAAAGTATCTACAAAGACTAGGAGATATTTAAGTTCATACCTTGCTGGCTTAATTTCAGTAAAGTTCAATTCCCAGAATTGTCCTTGTCTGGTTCCTTGTAAGCGCTTCCCTGCAGGAAGCTTGGATGGGTAAGCATTAACTACTTGGCAGACTTGACAAGCTCTAGTCACCTGCTCAGCTATTTCTTTCCTCTGTGAGTCAGTCAATAATAAGTCCTTTCTCCGGTCCTTTAAGAGTGCCTATATCTTCTCTGAGTCTAAGTGGGTGAGCTGGTGTACGTCTTTGACATAAAGGTGGGCTTTTTGAAATTGTAAACTTGGCTCTGTAGGATCCCAGAGTTCTGTTTCTGTCTCCTCAGATGATAAGTTGCCTGAATGTTCCGGTGCGGCCAAGTCTCCTGATTGTTGTTCCCCCTGGTGTGGAAAAAGTTAACACAGTCACTCCATTTAGGGCTGCCAATTAAGCTTCCTCATCTGCCCTTCTTTTTCCAACCGCCAAGGGTTCGTTTCCCTTCTGGTGCCCTGGGCAGTGCACTATAGCTAGTTCCTTAGGGCCCTGCACTGCTGAGAGAATTTGGGGGATCTCATCTTTGTTCTTTATTTCTTTCCAGGTGGAGGTTAATAACCCCCTTTGATGGTAAATAGCCCCGTGCACATTTGCAGTGGCAAATGCATAGCGGCTATCAGTGTATATGGTGGCCCTTTTGCCTGTTGCTAGTTCCAATACTTTCGTAAGGGCAATCAGTTCTGCTTTTTGGGCTGATGTCAGTTCTGGGAGACCAGAGGAACAGATGACATTAATTTTGCTAACTACTGCTTCTCCAGCCCACCGCTTACCATCTTGGAGGAAGCTGCTGCCATCCATAAACCATACAACTTCAGGGCAAGGCAGTGGCTGATCCTTCAAGTCTCGTCGTATACTGGTTTCCTCTGCCAGTATGTGTTGACACTCATGAGCAACGGGTCTTGATGATTCTTCTGGCAGCAGTGTAGCCGGGTTGAGTGGAGCAGCGGGTCCCAGCGTGATTCTGTCTTTGTCAAGCAAGAGGTTCTGGTAGTGGGTTATTCTAGAGTTTGATAGCCACATCTCTGGAGGCTGACAGATGATGCACTCCAGGGCATGGGGGACTATAATCGTTAGCTTCTGTCCCAACGTTAATTTATCAGCATCTTTTATTAGAAGGGCTGCCGCTGCTATAGCTCTTAAGCAATGGGGCGACCCACTAGCCACTGGGTCCAGTTTATTTGATAAGTATTCTACCGGCCTTTTCCAAGGTCCCAAAGTCTCAGTGAGCACAACCCGTGCTATTCCTTTCTTTTCCTCGATGTAGAGACTGAAGGGTTTTTCTATATCTGGGAGTGCTAAGGCCGGAGCAGATAGCAGCACCTTTTTTCTGACATTATCAAAAGCTTGTTGGTGCTCAGGGGTCCATTGGAAGTGGGCATCCCCCTTTATCAGCGGGTATAAAGGGGCAGCCAGAGACGCGAACCCAGGAATCCATAACCTGCAAAAGCCGGCAGTCCCAAGAAACTCCCTGAGTTGTCTCTTATTAGATGGGGGCAGTATCTGCACAAAGGTTCGTTTTGTGGGCTCAGTGAGCCATCCTTTGCCACCCCTAAGAGAATAACCCAGGAAGATTACTTCTTGCTGACAAATTTGGGCCTTTTTGGCAGAAGCCCTATATCCAAGCCGAGCAAGCTTGGAAAATAATGCTTGGGTCCCAGACTCATAGTTCTCTTTGGTGTCGGCTGCCAGTAGCAGACCATCCACATATTGGAGTATGGTGACATCGGGGTGTGCAGTTTTGAAGTCATTGAAGTCCTTGTGGAGGGGTTCATCAAAGAGTGTGGGAGAGTTTTTGAACCCCTGTGGGAGTCTAGTCCAGGTTAGTTGGACAGATGTTCCTTTTTCGGGGTCTATCCACTCAAAAGCAAACAGCAACTGAGTGTCCTTATGTACGGGCAAGCAAAAGTGAGCATCTTTTAAGTCTAGCACAGTGTACCATTCCTGCTCCAGATTCAGAGCGCTAAGCAAATTATATGGATTCGGTACAGTGGGGTGAATGTCCTGCACTCTGTTGTTGATCTCTCTTAGGTATTGAAGCGTCCGGTAGTCCCCAGTTCCTGGCTTTCTTACTGGTAGCAGGGGGATATTCTAGGACAAATGACAGGGCCTTAAGACCCCAAGAGCCAGGTATTTCTGAATATGGGCCCTTATCCCATCCTTAGCTTCTTTGATTAGAGGATATTGTTTAACACTGATTGGAGAGATAGAGGCTTTTCATTCTACTACTATTGGAGGTTGTTATATGGCTAGACCTAACCCAGCAGTTTCTGCCCAGGCATTAGGATAATCTTTTATCCATTTCTGGGGTAGTTTGCCTGTTTGATCAGTCCTAGGAGGCGCGAAGTGTTGATGTTCATCTTCTACGGATGTTGTCAAAGCCATGACTATGGGAGTTTTTACTGAAGGCTTTAGAAACTCCACTTGGGGACCATCAGGGTTAAAGGTTATTCTAGCCCAGAGTTTGGTAAGCAGATCCCAGCCCATCAATGGGGCTGGGCATTCTTGGATTACTTGGAAAGCGTGGTGGACTTTTCCATTTCCTAGGTCCATAGTCCTCTTAGTTGTCCCAGCCCAATATCTACTGCCATTAGTACCTTTAACAGGGGACCATTTATTTGATAGGGGGCCCAGTGGGGTCTTAAAGGTTGATTATACTGCTCCTGTATCCACTTCAAAGTTCACTGGGGTCCCCTCCACTTTAAATGTTACCCTGAGCTCGGAGAGGGGATCCGAGCCCCGACTTTCCTAGTCCTTTCTAGAGTCAGCACGGCGGACTGGCATCTCTGCTTCTTTCGGGGGCACTCTTTGGCCTAGTGTCCTGTTTTCTTTACAGTAGGCACACTGATCTGAGGCCAGGGGCAGCCATTGGCGGGGGCCCAGGTATCCCTTTCTGACTCCCTGCTTTTTAACTTCTTGCATATTTGGTGCTCTGACCAGAACCTTAGTCAATGCTTTAGTCTGCCTTTTGCTCCTTTCATCCTCCTTTTGTTCCCTTTCCGTCTCTCTCCTCTGTTCCCTTTCCTCCTCAGTTTCTCTCTTATAATATACTTTCTCAGCATCTCTTACTAAATCTCTCAAGGTCTTATCTTGTAATACATCTAGACGTTGTAACTTTCTCTTAATATCTAGGGCAGCCTGCTCGATAAAGGCCATTGCAACAGATGCTTGTTCATCCTCTGCCTGAGGATCAAAAGGAGTATATTTCCTATATGCTTCCATAATTCTCTCCAGAAACATAGAGGGAGACTCATTAGGCCCTTGGATAATCTCTCTTACCTTGGCCAAATTAGTCGGCCCTCTGGCGGCCACTCGGAGACCCGCTATTAGAGTCTGGCGATAAGTGGACAGATGCTACCTACATTTAAAGGTGTTTGGGTGCCAGTTGGATCGGTTCATTGGCCCGTAGGGACGGAGAGGAAGCATCATAGGGGCTTCCGAGTTTTCTATTATCCGTCACCGGCGGGTTCCTTTAGGTGGCCCAGCTTCCTCCAGGGGAGGAGGGGTTGCTGCTGCTGCAGAGAAGTCCCCTGGAGTGCTTGGGTCTGGCCCAATTGCCTCTAGCGGCGGAGAGGCTGACTCAGCGGCGAGAATATCATCTGGAACGTGTTGGGGGTTGGAGAGCGAGGGTAGAGGATAAGGAGTGGGAGGAGTGTCCAGTCTTGTGACTCAGGGAGAATGGAAGGAAGAGGGGGAGGAGTGGAAGGTTTGAATGATAGGATGCTGGGGGAAGGGGTATATGGCTGTTGATCTGGGTGGCCACGTGGCCCCAGCTGAAAGACAATATCTCTGACTTTTCGGATTAGAGGGAAGTAGAAGGATCCATCTGGGGGGCCACCTGACTCTGAGAATAGGCCATTCTGAAGCACAGAGAATCTGCCAGGTACGGCATTTTACTGAAAAAGAAAGATTCTGGGCCCTTGAGCGGACATCAGTCCAATGATCAAGTGTCAGGGACAGAGAAGTGGAAGTGCTTTGTCCCATAATGAGAGTTACTCAAACAGGGACAGTGAAGACACAAACGCAACACAGACAAAGACAAACAGTAAACGTATAACATGAGTCCAAGACAAAGATTAGAACTGAGTAACTGCCAAAACCTGATGGGTTAGACAATAAAGACAGCCGGAAAACTCAACATGAGTTCAGAACAATGACCAAAACTGAGTAGCCGGCAAAACCTGATGGGCTGGCGAACCGAATCCTGAAGCAAAATATAAACGAGTTGAAGAAATTAGTATTCCTTGATTTCTCTAGTCCTCTGGAGTGTCCCCCAGGAACGTGGCCTGTAGCTCTGTGACACATCTGTCAGCCACCATCAGAGAGAGCTAATGCTCTTCACTGACAGCCACTTTGCCAATCCATAACCTGAAACCCAAAACCAGAAAGAGGTGCCTTACTTACCCCGAGAGGAGTCCATTGGGGTCTTTTGTCCGCCGCTGCCGGATATCTCACCTGGGGCCTCCAGATGAATAGGTGGGGCGAACGTCAGAGAAAAAGACCACCAAGAGGCTTTCTCATGCAACAGCAAAGTTTTATTGGGGGTCCAGCATGCTGGGGCTCAGAGCTCACTTTAGAGGAGCAAAGAACAAAGAGCCCTGAGAACAACTTGAGCAGAGTTTATATACATTCCTTAGAGAGGGCAGGGACTTTACATACATGATAGCCTCCTTTAGCAATTCATCATATACCATGGGAAAATCAAATAACAACTCTAAAGCATGATTAGCACTTTCATTTGCGGGAACAATTCGGGCAGGGGGTGATTGGTCAGCCCTAAGAAGGGGTATACATTTAAACTGATTGGTTGAATACCTGAGATGTATACTTGCTGAGCTGCAGGGATTCTGGGAAAGGGTTGTTAAGTAACTAGGTAGTCAGGGAAGATTTCAACACACATCTAATGGGCAGATCCGGGAATTGTCTAAACTGCCACAGGAAAGTGCAGCTTGGAAAGTTTACAAACCTGGTTCTTTACATTTCAATTTCAATTTCAATTTCTTTTATTCTTTCAGAACCTTACAGAGAAAGGCAAGAGGCTTAATCCACAATGACTGCTCTTTTGGCCATTTTGGTTTTGGATGCACACATGGGATCTTTCTTTCGATCCATCTGGTGCTGATAATCTAAGTCACAGCCTCACACAGGGCCAAGAGGCTAATTAAGACACAACCAATTTCAAAGCAATTACTACTCTGAGGTCAGTTACAGAACTCAGTCTCTGAGGAGAATCACACCAGTGTTCAAGGCTAGGTGCACCCAGTCATCTTTTCCAACCACCACATAAATGACCACAATTAAAACCAAAACAATTCCACATGGCCCTCATCTTCTTCCATGGAGTCACTCATCATAACCTCTGGCTGGAGGATTCCTTGAATGGCGCAGCTCAAGAGAGTGTCCAAAATAAGCTTCCTTGCCCGTCATTTGCCTAAACTCAGGGTGGCCTGGACACCCTTCCTGTGAACTAGGATTGATCACATACGTCTGCCGCTAATACTGCTCTACTTCTCCAATTAGAGGCCTACTGACTGTCAGGTATAAATTCCTTATGTGATTTGGATTCATGATTAAACCCAAGCACCTCTGAAGAGCTTGGAAGAACTCATTTGACCCAAAAAATCCCTATACTCCCTTGAAGAAGGTCAGGAACCTAACAGAGGAAGGCAAGAGACATCATCCACAATGACTTATGTTTTTGCCATTTTGGTTTTGGATGCACACATTGGATGTTTCTTTAGATCCATCAGGCGCTGAAAATCTAAGCCATAGCCTCTCACAGGGCCAAGAGGCTGATTCAGACACATGGCTTTCCAAAGCAATTAAGCAAAGAGCCACAGGTGATGCCCATTCATTTCCATTTGAAAACTGTTTCCTTCAGGCTTCACCAAGGGGTGGCCAGAGGCAAAGACCTTCCTGACATTCAGGGCAAAAGATCAATAGGTTAGCAAAAGGCCTAAAACAGGGTTTCTCCACTGAGGCTTTTCTGGTCACACTGATATCTGAGTTTTCTGAGATGCTCCAATTCCCTCCAGCTATCCAGAACATAGCCATGTCGCAGAGTTTGGAGGTGGTACATATTTTGGACACAAAACCATGAACCTATTCTGGAGAGTGGCCAAAATTCAGGAAGAAAACAGAAACTTAGTAAGATAGTAGGTGTTGCCCATCGATAAGGCAACCTGCAGTCCATTACTAAAATGGACAGGATGAATGCTGGGAAGCTTTCTACTAGACAGGACACATCCATTGATGCATTCTCTTTTCTAATGTCTACAACCATGGACACAGTGGGAGACACAGACACAGAAACACTTGCCTTGTCAAAGTTCTTTCTAGAAATAGTCCACTCCAAACCAAACACACCGCCTTTCCTACCTATTCTCAGAACATGAGACAAAACCACAAACTCACACACACACTCAAAAAGGCACCTCCTTCCCCCAAGTAAGTCTGTGACTATCCAGAGTGTCCTTTGACTGGTGGGCCATTTTATGTTCCCCCGAAAAGGCCTGTCTTGTCTTAGATCTGGTCTCCTTGTCAAACACTGTGAAGTTGTCAGGAGCCTGTTCTGACCACTACATGCTTTCTCAGGGAAGGCCCATCTTCAGAACTCTCCTCGCATTTGGCCATCCTCACATCAGTAGGTACCAAAAAAGACAGACTCTGTCCTTGGTAAATCCAAACATGTGAGCCCACTGGGACTGAGACTGGGACTGGCTCTGTGTGCCTGGCTTCCTGGATCCCAAATTCAGAGAGTTCCATCACCAAGGAAGTGAGGTAGGTCACTTATTTCAAGAATTTAATGAGTTCACTGCCTTGGCAACCACTTTGTTATAACAGTTGCTTCCAAGGGTCCCATGAGATGGAGGATACCCTACTTCCTCTGACACTTTCACTAGTTAGAATGGTATATCAACCATATGGAACCAGAAACAGCTCTCCACATTGTCCTGGTTTGGTCCATATTCTCTCCATTAAGAATAGAGAGGCTGATTCAGACACAACCCTTCATCCTGACAAGGTTGTTTGCCATGGAAGATGACTTTTGCTCTCTCAGGTCCTACATAGCTGCCTAATACTTCTCCAGGGATCATTTCTGCTTGGACCATTGAGTTTCTAAGCAGGTGGAAGATCCCCTACATTCCTGTATTGTAAGACAAACTCTGTCCCTGCTCTTCTGTAAAGGTAGATTGAGGAAACAGTGTATGGTTAGGGTTAATAACAGGTTCGATTTTGGTGAGGAGTCATTCTGTTGGATGAATAATGGTATTGGGAACCTGCGATATTTACAAGAATATATAGGTAAAATATAAGTATGGAAACAGAAATCTAGGTATGATTTGAAGCCCAGAAAGACATTGGGACCTTCATTGGGATACTTAGCTTTGAATTATGTTCTGCACAGATGTCTCAGATAAATCGATATACAATGTTATAGGACCTTGTACCTTGGATGATTGAATGTCGAAGAGAACATCCAGGATAAAAGGGATAGTTGGTAGTATTAGGAAGACAGTTTGTACGTTTAAAAAGAAGAGTGAGTATAAGTTTTGGACCAAAAATTCTTTAGCAATAGGGTTTCGGGTAGAGAGTGAATATGAATGTCAGAACGTGTGAAGAATCAGTCACAATGATGAACTGGGGAAAATATGTAGGAAAGCAGATATCCATAGAGACATTAGGAAATCATGCAAAGTGTAAAGTGAGTGATTGGATTAGACATTTTCAATATGATTGAGTTTCAATATATAATCTTAGGAAAAAACAAATATGTAGTCCCCAAAAAGATTGACAAGTGGGAGCATTAGGCAGCCTGGACATGGATGTTTTTAGTAATCCATGTTCATTTTCCATTTAGACTTTGGTACAATCATAAGTGTGATGTTTGCATTTTCTGACCAGAATATTACTGTGATAAAATGTATATGTGGATCAGGTAACATGAGTATTTCTTCCACCATTTCTTGGAGCCATATTTTGAAGATGTATAAATTAGTATTGTGGGTAAAAATAGATGTACCCTGTGTCTATGAATATAGAGATAATGCATGAATAGAGCGTAGTGTGAATAAATAATATTACTTGTTCCAACTTTAAATAATGGATTAAATTGATATCTAAAAATATTCAGGAAATCTTATATTGATATACATACATTCATTTCAACCAGTAATATATCTAATGGTAATATTAGGGTTGTGGTTTATCCTGAAGTGTGTGTGAGTTTTGCTTCAAACTGATTATGGAAATCAAATATAATATTTTTGGAAAGAAGTCTCATGAAAAGACCAGTCAAGAAACATGGAGGAATACTTGTGTTCTGAAGCAGGAAGTGATTGACATTGAAACAAATGTCTAAAAATTTGTGAACTTGTGGATAAAATATATATCCTACGATGTGCATAAACTGCAGAAATAGTAATGTACCATTGTTGAATAAAAATGAACGTCAAATTATATGTCATGTCCCATAGGAGTCTACTTGCGTTGATATTAAACTGGGTCAGTTACTCTAGAAATATTAGGATTTGTGTGCAGCTTTCACTGAAGTCAGTTTTCAGTACTAGGAAACAAATATATATTTCAAGTTGATGAATAATTCTGAGAATAATCTTGTGAAAAATCGATTATAAATCTAAATACATCAACATGAATAAATTTAGGGAGTATATATAAGACACATATATTTCATATTTTGAAAAATCTGGAGAGTATGTATATATATATATATATATATATATATATATATATATATATATATACACAAAACATACACACAGACTATAAAAAGTAGCAATACATATGCTAATCGAAATTCATCATTAAATATATATAATTCACATATGCAAAAATAATTATTTTACTGAACATGGATTTTTGTATAATGTTTTTCTATTAGGAAGCTCACCCATAGGTTGAATTTTCAGTTTCAACAGCGTTTAGGAGGAGGGATCTCTTCTCACAATTTGTATCTTCCAAGTCAGACAAAACAAAAAAATTAACCTGTGATACCAGGTAGGATTCTATATGTGCATATAAATATACATGTGCTGAATAGTCTATAGAGAAAGGGAGACAGGAATTCACATATTAGTTAATTTTAAAAACACATGGAGAATTATTTTAACCAAAAATTGACTAGATTTATAACACCTACCCTTTATCATGTAAAAGGCAAGTCCAAATATACACCATGCCTCCACTGAACTGCATGTATTTCTATTTTGTTTTGGTTATTTTTCCTCCATCATATTAGGATTAGTAGTCAGAGTCTAGTAGGGTATGGGTTAGTGTCATGGTTTCAGTATTTTGATTGGAAAATAAGAAAATGAATCCAATGTGTATGCAAATATGTGCCACACAAAAATATTCCCACTCTCATCCAGAACAATGAATTGCCATTACCTTCACCCCAAATAAGACACAATTAGAGGAGAAGAGTTAGAAAATCTGTGAATACATATATGGAATGGAACATAATCAGGAGTTCACAACCTTGGAGGTGGTAGAGGAGTTTCCAAAAGTTAGGGTCAGGGTAAACACTCCACAAACATGGAGCTCTGCTGGCCTAAAAACTTCTTGAGAAACTGTCTCTGAGTTCGGGCACTTGAAATATATGTTGTTGTCAGGAGCTTTAGCTTCATTTGTAGTGAGACCATCAAAGATGGGTCTGCATCTATGTGACCTGGAGAACATGGTTTCTTTTTTTTTAATGAACATAAGGGAGCAGTGCTGAATTCTCTCTTTGTAGGTAAACTGTGGCCACTCGGGTCTAAGTGTCTCCCCATGTGGACTGTGAAGCCATTTGGTCATCCTCCACTTTTTGTGGTGTTTCTTGCTGCTGCACTGGGAGTATGGTATTTACTTAACGAAATACAATGAGTTCAAATGGGACAAAATGCTAGAGTGAGTTCTGTCATGTGTGGTGGGTCAGGTTCTCCAGGAGAATGCACCAACAAGTCTTCTATCCAACATAGCTTGTCCCCTTGACCATAGCAACCTGTTTCTTAAAATTGACGTTAAACCTCTCCATATAACGAGATGCCTTTACATATAAGGGTCTGCTGGCTACACTATTTCAGTCACAAGCCATTTGGAAGCCAATGGAAGATCCACATGACCCCACCACAGATATTTTATCACACATCTGCACACCACTGCTCTAGGCCCACTACTCAGCAGGCTCCAACTTACTGGCATCTCTGTTCTACACCATTTTCATAAAACCAAGTCAATTAAGCCACTGTCTGGTACACTCATGATCAGAAACAGGACATCCAAAGATTCTCCAGTGCCACCTGGTCATAGGAATTTCAAATATATCATGGTATTTATCTGAGATTAGGAAGATAGACGGTAGGATTAAAAAGAAGGGTGAGTAAAGGATTTGGACATTAAGTTCTGCTTCTCCAATTTGACGCGTATTGTCATGCATGGGCGACTCTCATGCCTGGCCTCCGAAAATCCCAACACAATTCATAGCAATACATCTCTAAGGTCATTTCCAAAACTCCGTTTCTAAGGGGAATCACACCAGAGTTCAAGCCCAGGTGGACCCATTCATCTCTTCCAACCACCACACAAGTGACCACAATTAAAAACAAAACACTCCCACATGGCCCTCATTTTCTTCCATGTAGACACTCATCATAATCCCTTGCTAGAGGTTTCCATGAGGGACACAGTCCAAGACAGTGTCCAAAATAAGCTCCCTTCCCCCTCATTTGCCTAAAGTCAGGGTGGCCTGGGCACCCTTCCTGTGAACCAGGAGTGATCAAATAGGACTGCCATTAATGCTGCTCTGCTTCTCGAATTTGAGGCCTACTGACTGTGGGGTTTAGATACTTTATGTGAATTGGAGTCATGAGAAAACCCAAGAATCTCTGGGCTTCCCTCTGCAGGGCTTTGAAGAACCCATTTGAGTGAGTCTAGGAGTTGGACCAAAAGTTCTTTAGCAATAAGGTTTTGGTGAGAGAGTAAATGTAAATGTCAGCACATTTGAAGGGTCATTCCCAATGATGAACTGGAGAAAAGGTATTTGAAATCAGATATCAATGGAGACATTAGGAAATCAGGCAAAGTACAAAGTGAGTGGTAGGATAAGACATTATTAACAGGGTTGAGTTTGAATATATAATCTTAGGAAGAAACAGATATGTAGTCACCAATAGGAATAATATTTGAGAGCATTAGGGAACCAGGACATGGATGTTGTTAGTAATACATGCTCACATTCAATTTAGGCTTTGGTACAGTCATAAGTGTGACCCTTGCATTTTGTGTCAGGAATATTACTGTGATGAATTGTATATGTATATCAGGTGACTAGAGTATTTTTTTCACCATTTCTGAAAGCAATATTTTAAAGACTTATAAATTAGTATTGGGGATACAAATACATAGACCCTGGGTCTATGAATATAGAGATGATGCCTTAATAGACCATAATGTGAATAAATAATATAACAGGTTCCACTTTTAATATTGGATTGAATTGATATCTGAAAATACATAAGAAATTTTATGTT
The DNA here is from genome assembly GCF_048772815.1 of Callospermophilus lateralis. NCBI lineage: Eukaryota > Metazoa > Chordata > Mammalia > Rodentia > Sciuridae > Callospermophilus > Callospermophilus lateralis. The sequence continues at coordinate 976,235 of NW_027514458.1, read as the reverse complement.
GATATACAATCATTCATTCCAAACAGTTATACATCTAATGGTAATAATAGAGTTATGGTTTATCATGATGGGTGTGTGAGTTTGCCCCAAAAGTGATTATGGAAATCGAAAACAATGTGTTCAGAAAGAAGTCTCATGAAAAAACCAGTCAAGAAAGCTGGAGGAATACATGTGTTCTGAAGCAGGAAGTGATTGAAAGTGAAACAAATGCCTATAAATTTGCTAAATTGTGGAAGAAATATATATCGTATGATGTGCATAAAATGAAGAAAACTAATATACCAGTGTTGAATAAAAATGAACGTCAAAATAGACATCATGGAACATAGGAATCTACTTGCACCGATGTTAAACTGGGTAAGTTACTGTAGAAATATTAGCATTTGTATATACCATTCACTGAATTTAGTTTTCAGTACTAGGAAACAGATATGTAGTTCAGGTGGATGAATATTTCTGAGAATTATCTTGTGAAAAGTTGATTAGAAATCCAAATATATGAACATTAATGAATTTAGGAGTGTATAATAAGACACATATATTTTACATTTTGAAAAATCTGGAGAATATATATATATATACACACACACACAAAACCCACACAGAGCAATTAAAAAGTAGCAATATATATGCCAATCAAAATTCATCGTGAAATTTATATGATCCACATATCCAAAAATATTTATTTTACTGAACATGGATTTATATATAATGTTGTTCACCTAGGAAGCTCCCCCATAGGTTGAATTTTCTGTTCCACAATTTGTATCTGTCAAGTTGGCCACCTCACAAGTATGTACGTGTGATACCAGGTAGGATTCAATATGTGCATATACAAATACATGTGCTTAATAGGCTACAGAGAAAGGGAGACAGGAATTCACATATTTGTTAACTTTAAAAACACACGGAGAACTACTTCAATTAAAAATTGACTAGATTTATAACTCCAAACCTATGTATTGCAAAAGGCAAGCCCAACTATACACCACCCCTCCTCTGAACTGCTTGTATTTCTATTCTGTTTGAGTTATTTTTCTCCATCACATTAGGATTAGTAGTCAGAGTCTAGCAAGCTATGGGTTAGTGTCAGGGAATCAGTATTTCGAATGGAAAATTGGAAAATGAACACAATGTGTATGCAAATATGTGCTACACAAAAATCTTCTTATTCTCTTCCAGAAAAATTTATTGTAATTAACTCCGCCCCAAGTAATACAGAATTAGAGAAGAAGAGTTAGAAAATCTGTGAATACATATCTGGAATGGAATATGCTCAGGAGTTCACAACCTTGGAGGTGTTAGAGGAGTTTCCCAAAGTAAGGGACACAGTAAACATTTCTCAAATGTGGAGCTCTGGTGCCCTAAAGACTTCTTGGGAAACTGCCTATGTGGTTGGGCACTTGAAATATATATTGTTTTCAGGAGCTTTTGATTTCTTTCTAGTGAGACCATCAAAGCTGGGTCTGCATCTATGTGACCTGGAGGACATGGATTCTTATTTTCCAATGTACATGAGGTAGCAGTGCGGAATTCTCTCTTTGTAGGTAAACTGTGGCCATTGTGGGCTAAGTGTCTCCCTGGGGGACTGTGAAGCCATTTGGTCATCCTCCAATTTTCATGGTGTTTCTTGCTGCTGCACTGGGACTTTGGTATTTGCTTCACGATATACAAGGAGTTCAAATGGGACACAGTGGTGGAGGAAGTTCTGTCTTGTGCGGTGGGTCAGGGATCTCAGGAGAATGCACCAAGCAGGCTTCTATCCCTCATAGCTTGCCCCCTTGTCCATAGAAACCTGGTTCTGAACATTGCCCTGAAACCTCTCCATATAACAATATGCCATTTCATTGAACATTCTGCTGGCTGCACCATGTCAGTCACAAGCAATTTGGAAGCTAATGGCAGATTGACATGGCCTCACAAAGATGTTTTATCATACACCTTCCCACCTCTGCTCTAGGCCCACCACTCAGTAGGCTCCAACTTACTGGTATCTCTGTTCTACACCATTTTTATGAATCCCAGTCAATCAAGGCACTGCCTGATAGATTCATGAATGATGTAGGACATCCAAATGTTCCCAGTGCGACCAGGTCATGGGAAATTCAAAAATTTCATGGTATTTATCTAGGCATTTTTCAAGGATGAAGTTGGAGGCACTGTGGGTTTTAATTCATTCGGGAACCATTAAATGGTGAGGATGCTCATTTCAATGAACGCTATCGAGAACTCTCACAGGCAAGACTTTCCAAAGAGTGGCCAAAAGGTCACATGAAGCCAGGCTCATTGAGGTCTACAATGTGAGGTCCATGTTTGTTTTGATTCTCAACTATGGCTGACATGCCTTTAAGAATAAAATCATGTGATATCCTGGCTGAGATTCCCAGTGCTCTGTGGAAAGGTACCCTGGGCCTATATCTCAGTTTCCATGGGCGACTCTCATGCGTGTCCTCCTAAAATCCCAACACAAGTCATGGCAATACTTCTCTGAGGTCAGTTTCAGAACTCACTCTCTAAGGGGAATCACGCCACTGTTCAAGCCCAGGTGGACCCAGTCACCTCTTCCAACCGCCACACAAATGAAAACAATTGAAACCAAAAAAAATCCCACATGGCCCTCATTTTATTTCATATAGACACTGAACATAACCTCTTGCTAGAGGTTTCCATGAGGAGCACAGTACAAGACAGTATTCAAAATAAGCTCCCTTGCCCCTCGTTTACCTAAAGTTTGAGTGGCCTGGACACCCTTCCTGTGAAACAGGAGTGATCCAATAGGCCTGCATTTAATACTGCTCCACTTCTCCAATTTGAGGCCTACTGACTGTGGGATTTAGATTATTTATGTGTATTGGAGTCATGATAAAACCCAAGCACCAATGGGCTAGCCTCTGCAGGGATTTAAAGAACTCATTAGACCCAAAGGATCCTTATTCTAACTTGATGGAGGTCAGGAAACTTACAGAGAAAGACAAGAGAATTCACCCACAATGACTGCTCTTTTGGCCATTTTGGTGTTGGATGCATACATGGGATCTTTCTTTACATCCATCAGGTGCTGACAATCTAAGCCACAGCCTCACACTGGGCCAAGAGCCTGATTCAGACACATCCCTTTCCAAAGCAATTAAGCAAAGAGACACAGGTGATGCCCATTCATTTCCATTTGAAAACGGTTTTCTTCAGGCTTCACAAACGGGTTGGCCTGAGGCAAAGTCCTTCCTGACTCAGGGGAAAAGAACAATTGTTAAGCAAAAGGCCCAACCACGGTTTCTCCACTGAGATGTTAGTAGTCACACTAATATCTGAGTTTTCTGAGATGCTCGCCATTCCCTTCAGCTATCCAGTATATGGCCATGTGACAGAGCTTGGTGGTGGTACATATCTTGGACACAAAACCATGAGCCTATTCTGGAGAGTGGCCAGAATTCAGGAAGAAAACTGGAACTTAGGAAGATATCAGGTGTTACCCATTGATTATGCAAGCCCTGGTCCATTCATTAATTGGGCAGGATGAATGCTCGGAAGCTTTCTAATAGACAGGACACATCCATTGATGCATTCTTTTTTTCTAATGTCTACAACCACGGACACAGTGAGATACACAGACATAGAAACACACGCCCTGTGAAACGACTTAGTAGAAACATTTCACTCCAAACCTCAAAACCGTCTTTCCTACCTATTCTCAGAACATGAGACAAAACCACAAACCCACACCAACACCCAAAAAGGCACCTGCTTCCCTCAAGTAGGTCTGTGACTATCCAGAGTGTCCTCTGACTTCTGGACCATACTATGTTCTCCCAAAATGGCCTGTCCTTTATCAGATCTGGTCTCCTTGGTCAACTCTGTGAAGTTGTCAGGAGCTAGTGGTGAGCCACTACCTGCTTTCTCAGGAATGGCCCCTCTTCAGAGCTTTTCTGGTATTTGGCCATTCTCACATCAGTAGGTACCAAGAAAGATTGACTCTGTCCTTGGTAAATCCAAACAAGTGAGCCCACAGGGACTGTGACTGAGACTTGCTTGGATGCCTGGCTTCCTGGATCCCATGTTCAGAGAGTTCCATCACCACGGAAGTGAGGTGAGGTCACTTCCTTCAGGAACTGAATGAGTTCACTGGCTTGGCAACCACTTTGTCCTAACAGTTGCTTCCAAGGGTCACATGAGATGGTGGCTGCCCCAACTTCCTGTGACACTTTCACAAGTTAGATTGGTATATCAACCATAGGAACCTGGGAACAGCTCTCCACAGAGGCCTGGTTTGGTCCATCTTCTCTACATTAGGATGAGAGAGGCTGATTTGGACACAACCCTTCATCCTGGCCAGGTTGTTTGTCATGTAAGATGACTTTTACTCTCCCAGGTCCTTCATAGCTGCCTACATCTTCTCCAGAGGACATTTCTGCATGGACCTTTGAGGTTCTCAGCAGGTGGAAGATCCACTACATTCCTGTATTGTAAGACTAACTCTGTCCCTCCTCTCTGTAATGTTAGATTGAGGGGAAAGTGTACGGTTAGTGTTAATAACATTTTCGATTTGGTTAGGAATCATTCTGCTGGATGAATAATGGTATTGGGAACCTGTGATATGTATGAGAATATATAGGTGAAATACATGTATGGAAACAGAAATCTAGGTAAGTTTTGAAGCCCAGAAGAGAATTGGGCCCTTGATTGGGATACTTAGCTTTGAATTAGGTTCTGCACAGATGTGTCAGATTAATCAATATTCAATGGCCTAGGACCTTGTACCTTGGATGATTGAATGTAGAAGAGAACATCCAGTCAAAAAAAGATAGTCGGTAGTTAAAGGTTAATAAAATAGGTACTTATCACTTCCTGTTTCTCTGTATGCTTAACAAAACACTTTTGAAATCTTGAGAACTCTTTGCTAATCTTGTTCCCAGAATGTGCTCTCCCCAACTGCCAAACTGCAGAATGTACTCCCTCACCCGTGTGCACGCACACTGCCCACTCACCCGGACCCATCAATAAACTTTCCTCCCTGCCCTCTCCAAGAAAATTATATAAACTCTGCTTAAGGTGTTCTCAGGGCTCTCATCTCTTTTCAATTGAGCTCTGAGCCCCAGCATGCTGGACCCCCAATGAACCCTTTGCTGTTGCATGTGACAATCTCTTTGTGGTCTCTTCCTCCAAGGCTTGCCCGACCTTTTCATATGGAGGTTCCACTGAAATCCAGCAGTGGCGAATGTGAGACCCCATGTGTCGTGGCTTTCACTATTTGTGTATCTTTCATTATGGGACAGAGCACTTCAATGCCTCTGTCCCTGACCATTGATCACTGGCCCAAAGTCCACATAAGGGCTCAGAATCTTTTTTATTTAGTAAAACACTGGACCTGGAAGACGCTCTGTGCCTCAGAATGACCCACCTTTCGAGTCGGATGGCCTCTAGAAGGATCTTTCTACTTCCCACTAATTTAAAAAGTTAGAGATATTGTCTTTTAGCCAGGGCCACATAGCCATCTGGATCATTCCGCCATATATCTTAACTTTGCAGGACCTCTGCAAATCTCCTCCTCCATGGGTGAAGCCTTTCCTTACCGCTGCCCCTGCTCCTACTCCTTCCCCCATGATCTCTCAAACCCTCTGCTCTTCTTCCTTCTCCACCCTCTGTTCTCCCTGAGTCACAAGATTTGACTCTACTGGATTCTCCTCCCCCTCCTTATCCCCTGCCCTCTTCCCCCAATCCCCAACACCCTCTAAGTGATTCCCCTGCTGCTGACTCAGCCTCTCTGCAATTGGAGGAGCACAGCACCCTCCAGATAGCTCCCCAGTGGCACACACAGCACTTCCTTCCCTTGAGGAAGCTGGCCCGGCTATAGGAACTCGCCAGCAGTGAATAGTTGAAAACACTGGAACTCCCATGATGCTCCCCCTCCATCCCTATGGGCCAAAGATTGACGACGGCCATGGGGGAAAAAATGCAAGCCTACCAGTTTTGGCCATTCTCCTCTTCAGACGTACATAATTGGAAATATAACAATCCCCCTTTTTCTGAGCACCCCACCTGGCACACAGGTCTGGTTGAGTTATTGATGTTTTCACACTAGCCTACTTGAGATGACTGCCAACAACTCATAGGGACTGTCTTCATGACAGGGGATCAAAATAGAATACTCCTGGAAGCTGGAAAAAAATATCCTCTGACCAGATGCGTGACTGACACAACTTCCCAAGATAATCAAAGCCAGCTTTCCTTTGAACCAACCCAACTGTGGCCCCCAAATCTTTGAAGGTAGGGAGCATCTGTTCACTTATCACCGGGCTCTAATAGTGGGTTTCCGTGCGGCCGCTAGGCGACCAACTAATTAGGCCAAGGTAAGAGAGATTATTCAAGGGCCTGAAGAACCTCTCTCTATGTTTCTAGAGAGAATTATGGAGGCATATAGAAGATACACTCCTTTCAATCCTCAGGCAGAGGATCAAAAGTCATCTGTCACAATGGCCTTTATTGGGCAAGCTGCCCCGGATATTAAAAGAAAGTTAAAATGCTTAGATGGATTACAAGATATGACTTTGAGAGATTTAGTCAGAGAAGCTGAGAAGGTATACTTTAAGAGAGAAACTGAGGAAGAGAAGGGAACAAAGGGAGGATAAAAGAAACAAAAGACAGACTAAGGCGCTGACTAAGGTCCTGGTCACAACAACAAATAGGCCAGAAATTAAGAAACAGGGAGACAGGAAGGGATACCTAGGCCCACGCCAGAGGCCACTCCTTGCCTCAGATCACTGTGCCTACTGTAAAAAAAAGGACACTGGGCCAAAGAGTTCCCTAGAAAGAGACAGCCACTCCTGCCAGCCATTCTGACTCTTGAGGATGACTCCAAAAGTCGGGGCTAACATCCCCTCCCGGAGCTCAGGGTAACTTTTGAAGTGTAGGGGACCCCAGTAAACTTTGAAGTGGATACAGGGGCAATATACTCAGCCCTCAAGGCCCCATTGGGCCATCTATCAAATAAAAGGTCTCTAGTTCAAGGGGCAAATGGCAGTAAGTATCGGGCTTGGACAACTAAGGGGACCATAGACCTGGGAAAAGGAAAATCCTTCAATCCTTCCTAGTAATCACAGAATGCCTGGCGCCATTGATGGGCAGAGATCTGCTCACCAAGCTCTGGGCCAAAATAACTTTTAACCCTGAAGGCAACCAAGTGGGATTTCTAAATCCTTCAGTAAAAACTCCTATAGTCATGGCTCTAACTATGTCAGTAGAAAATGTACATCAACTCACTCAACTTTGTTCAAAGAACTGCAGGCATTCCTGAAGGATCAAGAACAGAGTTTTCCACTGACCAAATCACAGCAAAAGGACTGAATGGGTAACAAAAGCCTGTCGGGTCCATCAATTGGTTTATGCTTACCCTTCCAAGCTTCCCTGGAGGAAAGCACCTAGGAGGAAAAGACCAGGACAATTCTGGGAAGTGAACTTTACTGAAATTAAGCATGCAAGGTATGGACTAAATATCTCCCTAGTCTTTGTAGATACATTTTCAGGATGGATTAAAGCCTTCCCCACCAAAAAAAAAAGAAAGAAAGAAAGAAAGAAAGAAAGAAAGAAAGAAAGAAAGAAAGAAAGAAAGAAAGAAAGAAAAAAGAAAGAAAGAAAGAAACAGCACAAATGGTGGTCAAGAAGATCCTGGAAGATTTTTTTCCAAGATACGACCTGCCTAAGGTAACAGAGTCTGATAATGGACCTGCATTCATGACCCAGGTACGTTAGGGGTTAGCCAGTACCCTGGGGATTACATTGTGCTTATAGACCACAGAGTGCAGGACAGGTAGAATGAATGAATAGAACCATTAAAGAGACCTTAATGAAATTAAGCTTAGAGACCGACATAAAAGATTGGACAATGCTTCTGCCTTATGCAATGTTTCATGCAAGAAATTCTCTCTCTGTTTCTTTGTGTAACCTCACCCACTATGAAATTCCCTATGGGGCCCCTATTCCAGTAAGGGACCTAACCCCAACTCTAAGACCTAACGATCCCTTCCACCACCACCATGCTTGACAGACTTACAGCTGTTGAAAGAACTCAGCGATACCTGTGAAAACAGCTGGCCACTGCCTACCAACCTGGAGATGAGGGGACTCCACATCAATATCAAGTAGGAGACTTTGTCTATGTAAGACAACATCAGGTGTCATCCCTGGAACCCCACTGGAAAGGACCATACCAGGTTCTACTTATAACACCTACAGTGGTAAAGGTAGACAGAATCACTTCCTGGATCCTGGCCTCTCATCTCAAGCCTGCACCCTGTCCAGACTCTGCCTGGAAACTGGAAGAGACTGGTAACCCTTTCAAATTGTGTATTCGCCAGGTGGATGAAGCTATAGAGTCTCTCCTTGACCACCAGTAGTTCTAACCCTCATCAGCCCTTTCAGCAGCGATGGCTGATCACAAATCCTACTGGAGAAGAAGTATAATCTATCTCACATATAGCCCACTTTGGGACCTGGTGGCCATTTCTCCACCCAGACATTTGTTAGCTGGCTATAGGTCTTTCCTATTAGGATATCCCTGATGAAGAGGATACCACTAAAATTCCATTAAATACCTTTTGTACCATAAATAATGGAAACAAACATTATGGATGTCGGGACAGGTAAGCCAGGTGCAGGTTGGCTAGCCTAGATTACTATGTTTGCCCGGCAGACAATCAAAGCCACAAACAGCAACAGCTGTGTGGAGGAAAAAGCCAATTTCTTCTGTAAGTCATGGGGATGTGAGCATACAGGGGCTTCCTGATGGAACCCGAACTCCTCATCAAATTCTGTACACAGCATTGGCCATATGACCAATTAGATAACCAAAACCCATGGCCCCCAGAGGGGTCTCTAGATCCTCAAATACTGTGTGACCTTTTTAACTTCTGCAAGTGCTCAAAAGGGTAAAAGGAGATTCCCCTATGTGGAGGCCTTTTCCCTCCTTTGCTCACATCCTGAACTATGCTTCTCCAATAGATCCTCACCCTCAGCCTTCATCTCCAGACTATCTGCTGTCACTCCAAACTCAGCAACCTGATTTCTTCCCTTCAATTACTAGATCAAAAACCCAAACCAACACCGGTTCTCAGACCATTGCCCCCTGGCTGAGAAGCAGGTACTGAGGTACCCTCCACCGACTCACTCCTCTCTTCTCTTGTCACTGCCCGCACTGGGTCCCACCAGGTCCTCTTTCCAGCTAACCCATAGCTCAAACCAGCTGAGGAGAGCCCTCAGACCCTTATCCAAATGTAATGAAAATGGCCTTTAAAGTTGCTCTTTCATCACTGAAAACAGGTTACTAAAAATTTAAAGTCCCTCACAGGCTTTGTGGATACTCACTCCCTTCTTCCCCTCTGCTCTACCTGTTCTACTGCTCAAGTTTTGTTGCTAGGAATATCCCAAACCCCTTTCCCATTATTCTTTTACATCTCTCCTTTCTCATTCTCAGATCCATGAAGCTGCTCTAAGCCCCGACTTCTCTGTCTCCCCCCTCTGTACCAGGCCCACAGAAAAGTTTTCACTGACCTTCTCCAGGAGTCTTCACCATGGCTGACTTTAGGACTTTCAGCAAAAAAGTCCCTATAAACGATTTCAGTGTAGATAACCTTCCTCATTTAATGTTGCCCTGTTCCACTTGGCCACTGGCTAAAAATAATCAGCACTCCTAAGCTAGACACCCCCTTACTAGTTTTTCACAAAATATGTGAACAATTCCTCTGGCCTTGAACTGGGGCTTCACAGAGATGGCAACATTTCTAAGATAAAGAAGTTACCATCTGGGCTCCATGGTAACAGCTGGCAGGGGGAAAAAAAGAAAGGGAAGTAAAAGCTCTCCCCCACCCAGTTGTCCTTGAAAAGTTAACTTGCCCAGAACAGAGAAAAAAAAAACAGAAACAAAAACAGCTGTTTGTGAACTTCTGCAGAGTGTGATCTTCTGAGCCACTTCTCTTACATGTTGGGTACAAAATTCTGAAACTACCTAAACTTGGAATTCAGAAGATTAATTGATTACAACCGAAGCAATGCCCTCTGAATCTGGGTGCAACCAAATAGGACTGTTTCACTGTCTTTGGTGCTATCTTAGGTGCCTTGCCTTGTCCGTCCGTACAACAGTATAATTCTATATACTAAAACATTGTTGATGTTTTCATGAAATGAAAAACGGATGTGATTAATTGTGTAATGGTGCATATGTTACCCAGAATGCTCTATCATGACGCAGGTTCATTTGAAGATCGAATAGGTGGACATACAACCCCGGTTTCACTGGGAACATATGTCCCTCACTTTAGCCATCCTATAAAGAATAGGAGTTGCCACAAGGGTGGGCACAGGAACCACTGCCCTGGTCCATGGGACACAACAAATGACCCAGTTAGAAGCAGAAATAGACCAAAACTTAAATATATTAGAAACCTCCACAACAGCTTTGCAGGAATCTTTAACCTCTCTCTCTGAAGTTCTTTTACAGAACAGTTGAGGGTTGGACTCCTCTTCATGAGTGAAAGGGACCTTTGTGCTGCATTGAGGGAGGAATGTTGTGTGAAGTTGTCAGAAGCCAGTGGTGAGCTACTACCTGCTTTATCAGGAAAGGCCCCTCTTCTTAGCTTTCCTGTCTTTTGGCCATCCTCACATCAGTAGGTACCAAGAAAGACAGACTCTGTCCTTGGTAAATCCAAAAAAAGTGAGACCACTGGGACTGGGACTGGGACTGGTTGTGCTTGACTGGCTTTCTGAATCCCACGTTTAGAGAGTTCCATCACCCAGGACGTTATGTGAGGTAACCTCAATCAGGAAGTGAATGAAGTCACTGCCTTGGCAACCACTTTGTCCTAAGAGTTGCTTCCAAGGGTCCCATGAGATGGAGGGTGCCCCTACTTCCTGTGACATTTTCACACGTTGGAATGGTATATCAACCATAGGCACCCGAGAACAGCTCTCCACACAGGCCTGGTTTGGTCAATCTTCTCTACATTAAGATGAAAGAGGCTGATAAAGACACATCCCTTCATTCTGACCAGGTTGTTTACCATGGAAGTTGAGTTTTCCTCCCTCAGGTCCTTCATAGCTGCCTACAACTTCTCCAGGGTATCATTTCTGCATGGTCCTTTGAGGATCTCAGCAGGTTGAAGATCCCCTACATTCCTGTAGTGTAAGACCAACTTTTTCCCTGCTATTCTGTAAAGTTACATTGAGGGAACAGTGTATGGTTAGGGTAATAACAGGTTTTATTTGGGATAGGAATCATTCTGCTGGATGAATAATGGTATTGGGAACCTGTGATATTTACAAGAATATATAGGTGAAATATAAGTATAAAAACAGAAATCTAGGTAAGATTTGAAGCCCAGAAGAGCATTGGGCCCTTGATTGGGATACTTAGCTTTTAAATATCTTCTAAACAGATGTCTCAGATAAATCGATATACAATGGCATAGGACCTTGAAAATTGGATGATTGAATGTAGAAGAAAACATCCACTCATATAGGCATAGTTGGTAGGATTAGGAAGACAGTCAGTAGGTTTAGGAAGAAAAGTGAGTATAGGATTTGGACAAAAAGTTATTTAGCAATAGGGTTTGCGGTAGAGAGTGAATGTAAATGTCACCACATGTGAAGAGTCAGACACAATGATGAACTGGGGAAAATATATGGGGAAGCAGATATCAATGGAGATATTAAGAAATCAGGCAAAGTATAAATTGAGTGATAGGATTAGACATTTTCAACAGGTAGAGGTTGAGTATAAAATCTTAGAAAGAAAAAAATATTTAGTCACCAATAGGATTGACATTTGAGAGAATTAGGCAATCTGGACATGGATATTGTTAGTAATCCATGCACACTTTCCATTTAGGCTTTGGCACAGTCATAAGTGTGAACTTTGCATTTTGTTTCCAGAATATTACTGTGATAAAGTGCATATGTAGATCAGGTGACATCAGTATTTCTTCCACCATTTCTGTGGGCAATATTTTGAAGGTGTATAAATTAGTATAGGGTGTACAAATAGGTGTTCCCTGTGTCTAGGAATATAGATAAAATGAATGAATAGACCATACTGTGAATAAATAATATTACTGGTTCCAACTTTAAATATTGGATTGAATTGATATTTACAAATTTACAGGAAATCTTATATTGAGATACATACATTCATTACAACCATTTATACATCTAATGGTAATATTAGGTTTATGGTTTATCATGAAGAGTGTGTGAGTTTTGCTTTAAAAGTGATTATTGAAATCTAAAATAAAATGAAGTATCATGAAAAGACCAGTCAAAAAATATAGAGGAATACTTGTGTACTGAAGCAAGAAGTGATCAAAAGTGAAACAAAAGCCTATCAATTTGCAAAATTGTGAATGAAATATATATCCTATGATGTGCATAAACTGAAGAAATAGTCATGTAACAGTGTTGAATTAAAATAATGGTCAAAATACACATCATGTCCCATAGGAATCTACTTGCCTTGATGTTAAAGTGGGTCAGTTACTGTAGAAAAATTAGGACTTCTATGCACCATTCACTGAATTTTGATTTCAGTACTAGGATACAATATGTATTTAAGGTGGATGAATATTTCTGAAAATAACTTTGTGAACATTTGGTTATAAATCCACATTCATGAACATGAATGCATTTAGGGATTGTATAACAAGACACATATATTTTACATTCTGAAAAATCTGGAGAGTGTGTGTGTGTATATATATATATATATATATATATATATATATATATATATATATATATATATAAAGAGAGAGAGAGAGAGAGAGAGAGAGAGAGAGAGAGGCATTAAAAGGTAGCAATATATATGCCAATCGAAATTCATCATGAAATATATAACATCCACAGATCCAAAACTATTCATTTTACTGAACATGGATTTATGTATTATATTGTTCAACTAGGAAGCTCACCCATAGTTTTAATTTTCCATTCCAACAACGTTTAGGAGGAGTGACCTCTTCTAAAAATTTGTATCTGCCAAGTCAGCCATCTAACAAAAATGTACATGTGATACCAGGTAGGATTCTATATGTACATTCAAAAATACATGTGCTGAATAGCCTACAGATAAAGGGAGATAGGAATTCACATATTTGTTAACTATAAAACACATGGAGAACTATTTCAATTTAAAATTGACTAGATTTATAACACCTACCCTTTATCATGCAAAAGGTAAATCCAACTATACACCATGCCTCTCTAAACTGCTTGTATTTCTATTCTGTTTGGGTTCTTTTTCTCCATCACTTTAGGATTGCTGCAATCTGGCTGGGCACAATTCAGGAGCCACTTGTCAAAAGAAACTAAAATTACTTTTAGAACCACACATGACTAAAAATTAGCTCCTCGGGAAAAACCCTCAGAGCCCAACTGCCACTACTGGCTTCCCACAAGCTCTCAACCTCCACACTCCTTCTCTTGAGGTCGATTGGCTGGGTCGTGTGGGCAGAGCCCAAAAAGTCCCACAATGAGCAGCTCCGTTGTCTGAAAGGGTGGGGAAACAGCCCAATGGCATTACCACAGAGGAGCCAATCAGCTAGATATTGCTGGGGCTGCTGTGAGCCAATCATCAGCTTGCAGTCTGAAAGGGTGGGGAAACTGCTCAATGAGCATCTCCAATGAGCATCACCGCAGAGGAGCCAATTAGCTTGATGTTGCTGGGGCCGCTGTTAGCCAATCATCAGCCGGCAGTCTGAAAGTTTGTTTGGCCCCTTGGGCTGTGCCTCTCAACACCTCCCCCTCTCTGTTTAAACAACAAGCATGTGGCTTAGGGACCATGCCTGCCTTAGGTTGTCCAATAGTACATATGGTGCTTACCCATTATCGAATGAGCTGACCTCAAGGTATCAGCCTCCAGTCTTAGATTGGTACCATTGCAATTGGATCTTACCCGTCACTAGCTACAGGTCCAGTATACAGTCACACCTGTGGAGAGGTCTTTGTACCAGCGGGGGGTGAGGTTCTTTGTCTCACCTCTGTTGGCACCCAAATTTTAGCTGAACGACCATGACAGCAGAAGGGAGGAAGATACACCAAGCCAATTGACGGCTCCTTTTGGAAAAATTGTACCACCGATGACATCATCAGCAAAAATACCCCAACACTACCACAAGTCAATTCACCAACATATTGTTCACAATGCATGCAGGTGAGTTCACAATGCATACAGGTGATACATAGTCGAGGCAAGTTCTGCAAGCAGTTCAGTGATGGCTATTGCAGAAGCTGTAGATTGGTTTTATCTTTGTCTTTACAGGCACTGGGATGAAGATAGGAATTTTGGCAATAATGGCCAAAGAAAAATTATGTAACATTCCAGAAGGTACTAAAAGAAAACAATTTTCTTAACAATTTACATTGTCTTGAAGAGAATTATTAAATATAATGAAAAGAAAAGGTGAAAGTAAACAAACAGATCTGTTAACCTCCTTTTTTGTACACATTTTAAAACAATCCTCAACAGGTGTTTACCCAATTTAAATTAAAACATTTACATCAAGTGTATAAAAATATATTTGGATCCATTTTTTCATGAGCGCTCATCATATATGATATATGGACATACGTACATTCAAACATATAACAAAAAAACACAAGTGTGCACACGTAATATAATACATACAACACATAACATAAGAGTAAAGGCCTTATAACATTTTACAGGTGAAATCTCCATTGCAATGTCTAAAAACTCTATAGTCCAAAAATAGAACTGATCAGCAAAACATTAACCTAGGTTTGTATGAGCTCAAAAAACAAAATAGAACTTCATGACATGGGAAAGGGTAATAATAAAATAGATATTGAAAAAAGCATCCTGGATTTGTCACAGATGTAAGAATAGCCAAACTGGAGTTCTGGATATCAGCTGTTATGGATTTGAGCCAAATCATATTTTTTTAATCTGTAGAAATCGCTTTAGTTAGTCTCTCTGGAATCCAAATCGGCTGCTGTTCTCCCTGTGGAAACACACAAACAGACCTCCAACTCCAGACAATTACTGGGTCAGGACATTTCCATTGTCCTGTTAGAATATCCTTCCAAAGTACCTTGGGCTTATGTACATTTTTTGGACACATATGCCTTTCCACAGGAATAAGCCCTGATGAATCCAAATTTCCAAAGTTTAGAGTAAAAAGGGTTATTTTAAGTTTATCTTTGGGGAATATATACCCCTTCCCAATTCCTCTTTTTTTTGTTTAATTAGTACGTTTTAATAGTTTGATGAGCTCATTTAACTATGCCTTGTCCCTGCGGATTGTATGGGATTCCTGTTATATGAGTAATGCAAAATGATGAGCAAAATTCTTTAAAAGAGGTAAAAGTATAACCAGGGGCAACATCTGTTTTTAACTGTTTTGGAATGCCCACAGTGGCAAAATTTTGTAAGCAATGAGCTATAACATCTTTAGTTTTTTTTCTCCGGCATGAAGGGAGTCCATCAAAAATTCAGAAGAAGTATCAACTGTAACATGCAAATATTTTAATTTTCCAAATTCTGGCAAGTTTGTGACGTCCATCTGCCAAATATGGTTAGGTATCAATCCTCTAGGATTGACTCCAAGATTAACTTGTGGTAAAATGGTCACACAATTTTGACATTGTTTTATTATTTGTCTAGCTTGTTCCTTAGTTATTTTAAAGCGCTTATGTATAGTATTAGCATTGACATGGAATTTTTTATGAAAATTTGTAGCTTCTTCTACTGTAGAGAAAATATGTATGTCATGCGTAGTTTTATCTGCTAAATCATTACCCAAACTAAGGGCTCCAGGCAATCCTGTATATGTCCTGATATGCCCTATAAAGGACGGATCTTTTCTGTCCCAGATTAGACTTTGTATAGTGGAAAGAAAAGAGAAAACAGGAGAGGAAGGGAAAATTTGTTTCTTCCTAAGATTATATATTCAAACTCAACCCTGTTGAAAATGCATAATCATATCACTCACTTTATACTTTGCCTGATTTCATAATGTCTCTAAAGATATGTGGTTTCCTGCATATTTTCACCAGTTCACCATTGTGACTGACCCTTCACATGAACTTATGTTCACTTTCACTCTCTAACCACAACCCTAATGCTCCAGAACTTTTGTTCCAAATCCTATACTCACTCTTCTTCCTAAACCAACTCTGTACCTAATTCTACCTACTATCCGTTTTTGACTGGATGTTCTCTTCAACATTCAATCATCCAAGCTACAAGGTCCGATGCCATTGTATATCTATTTATCTGAGACATCTGTACACAATGTAAATAAAAGTTAAGTATCCCAATCAAGGGCCCAATGCCCTTCTGAGCTTCAAAATTACCTAGATTTCGGTTTTAATTCATATATTTAACCTCTATATTTTTATAAATATCTCAGGTTCCCAATACCAGTATTCATCCCGCAGGATTATTCCTAACTCAAATCAAACATTTTATTAGCCCTAAGAATACACTGTTCTATCAACCTAAATTTAAAGAAAAGCAGGGACAGAGTTGGTCTTACAATACAGGAATGTAGGGGATCTTCCACCTGCTGAGAACCTCCAAAGTCCATGCAGAAATGAATCCTGGAGAAGATATAGTCAGCTATGAAGGATCTGCGAGAGCAAAAGTCATCTTCCATGGCAATCACCATGGTCAGGATGAAGGGATGTGTCTGAATCAGCCTCTCTCTTCTTAATGTAGAGGAGATTGACCAAACCAGGCCTGTGTGGATAGCTATTCCCGGGTTCCTAAGGTTGACATACCATTCTAACTTGTGAAAGTTTCAAAGGAAGTAGGGGAAGCCTCCATCTAATGGGACACTTGGAAGCAACTATTAGGACAAAATGGTTTACAAGGCAGTGAATTTATTCAGTTCCTGAAGGGAGTGACCTCACCTCACTTTCTTGGTGATGGATCTCTCTGAACTTGGGATACTGGAAACCAGGCACATAGAGCCAGTCCCAGTCCCAGTCCCAATGGGCTCACTTGTTTGGATTTACCAAGGACAGAGTCAGTCTTTCTTTGTACCTACTGATGTTAGGATGGCAAAAGCAAGGAGAGCTCTGAAGAAGGGCCTTTCCTGAGAAAGCAGGTAGTGGCTAAACACTAGCTTCTGACAACTTAACAGAGTTGGTCAAGGAGAACAGACCTGAGACAGGACAGGACTTTTCAGGGGAAAATTGTATGGCCCACCAGTCAGAGGACACTCCCTAGAGTCACAGACCTACTTGGGGGAAGGAGGTGCCAATATGGGTGTGGTTTTGGGTTTATGATTTTGTCTCATGTTCTGAGAATAGGTAGGAAAGGTGGTTTGTTTTTTGGGGTTGAACTGTTTCTAGTAAGACGTTTGACAAGGCGAGTGTTTCTATGTCTGTGTATCCCACTATGTCCGTGGTTGTAGACATTAGAAAAGAGAATGCATCAATGGATTTGTCCTGTCTTGTAGAAAGCTTCCCAGCATTCATCCTGCCCAATTAATGAATGGATTGCAGCTTTCCTTAAGGATGGGCAACACCAACGATCTTAGTAATTTTCCATTTTCTTTCTGAATTCTCGCCAATCTCCAGAATAGGCTCATGGTTTTGTGTCCAAGATATGTACCACCTCCAAGCTCTGTGACATGGCCATGTACTGGATAGATGAAGGGAATGGCGAGCATCTCAGAAAACGCAGATATCAGTGTGACCAGTAAACTCTCAGTGGAGAAACCCTTCTTTGAGCCTTTTGCTTACATAATGTTCTGTTGCCTTGAATGTCAAGAAGTTCTTTGTTTCGGACCACCCCTTTGTGAAGCCTGAAGAAAACAGTTTTCAGATCTAAATGAATGGGCATAACCTGTGGCTCTTTGCTTACTTGCTTTGGAAATGGATGTGTCTGAATCCAACTCTATGCCCTGTGTGAGGCTGTGTCTTAGATTCTCTGCAACTGATAGATCTAAAGAAAGATCCCATGTGTGCATCCAAAACCAAAATGGCCAAAAGAGCAGTCATTGTGGGTGAAGTTTCTCTCCGTCCTCTGTTAGGTTCTTGACGTCCATCAAGTGAGAATTGGGATCCTTTGGGTCAAATGAGTTTTTCAAAGCACTGCAGATGTGGTTGGGTTTTCTTATGACTGAAATTCACATAAAGAATCTACACCTGACAGTCAGTAGGCCTCAAATTGCAGAAGAAGATCAGTATTAATGGAAGGTGTATTTGATCAATCCTGGTTCACTGGAAGGGTTTCCAGGCCACCCTGACTTTAGGCAAATTAGCGGCAAGGGAGCATGTTTTGGACACTGTCTTGGGCTATGCCCCTCATGGAAACGTCCAGCCAGAGGTTATGATGAGTGTCTATATGGAAGAAGATGAGGGCCATTGGGGAGTGTTTTGGTTTTAATTGTGGTCATTTGTGTGGCATTTGGAAGAGATGACTGGGTCCACCTGGGCTTGAATTCTGGTGTGATTCCCCTTAGAGACTGAGTTCTGGAACTGAGCTCAGAGAAGTATTGCCATTAATTGTGTTGGGATTTTATGAGACCACGCATAAGAGTCGCCCTTTAAACTGAGATCTAGCATTGAAGTGCTCTGTCCCATAATGAAAGATCCACAAACAGTGAAAGCAATGACACATGAAACAGACAAGACAAGACAATAAAGACAGGCAATGGACGTCCAACACTGAGATCAGGACTGAGTTGCCGGCAATAACCAATGGGCTGGCAATACCGAATCCAAAACAAAATATCACTGAGTCGAGGAATCTATTATAACTAAATTTCCCAAGTCCTCTGGGGCGTCCTCCAGGAACGTGGCCTGTGGCTCTGTGACACGTCTGTCAGCCACTGTCGGAGAGAGCTCACACTCTTCATCAATAGCCATTTTTCCAAGTCCTAACCTGAAACCTGAAACCAGGAATAGGAAACTTACTTACCCCAAGAGTAGCCCGTTGGGGTCTCTCATCCGCCGCTGCCAGATATCAGTGGAAACTTCATGTGTAAAGGTCGGGCGTGCATTGGAGGAAGAGACCACCAAGAAACTGACTCATGAAACAGCAAAGGGTTTATTGGAGTTCCAGCATGCTGGGGCTCAGAGCTCACTTGAATACAGCAGAGAGCCCTGAGAAGAGCTTGAGCAGAGCTTATATACTTTCCTTGCCGAGGGCAAGGAGGGAAGTTTATTGATGGGTCAGTGGGAGTGGGCAGTTTGCATGCAACCAGGTGAGAGTAAATTCTGCAGTTTGAAAACTGGGGACAGCACATTCTGGGAACAAGATTAGCAAACAGTTCTCAAGATTTCAACAGTGTTTTGTTAAGCATAGAGAAAAACAGGAAGTGACAAGTACCTATTTAATTAACCATTCAATAACAACTATACCTTTTTAAATGGATGTTCTCATCTACATTCAATCTTCCAAGGTACAGGGTCCTATGACATTGTATATCAATTTACCTGAGACATCTGTGCAGAACGTAATTCAACGCTAAGTATCCCAATTAAGGGCCCAATGCCATTCTGGGATTCAAATCTTACTTAGATTTCTGTTTTCCTACATATATTTCAACTATATATTCTTATACACATCGCAGCTTCTCAATAGAATTATTCATAAACAGAATGATTCCTAACCCAAATCAAACATGTTATTAACCCTAACCCTACAGTGTTCCCTCAATCTAACTTTAAAGAAGAGCATGGACAGAGTTGGTCTTATAATACAGGAATGTAGGGGATCTTTCACCTGCTGAGAACCTCAAAGGTCCATGGAGAAATAAGCCATGGAGAAGATGTAGGCAGCTATGAAGGACCTGAGAGAGCAAAAGTCATCTTCCATGGCAAACAACCTGGTCAGGATGAAGGGATGTCTCTGAATCTGCCACTCACACCCTGTGAACTGCGCCACTTCACAGGTGAATAACGAGTTAGAACGACAAAAAATTATCTTGTTAGGATCTTACAGAAAAATGGGTGTGCACCGAAACCTAGAAGAATGATTTCCACCAATGAGGTCCGGTAATTGAGTCTCAAACACGAGCCAAATGTGCGACCGGAGATCCGGGCTGACAAATCTGTGTGGCCTGCCCCGTGGCTAGAGACAGCAGGGCACCACCTAGAAGCGACCAGCCGGCAGGGAGAAACGTTGCTGCAGATTCTGTGGAATCCTGCTGGCTGACCTCCAACTGAGCCCCGGGCTGAGTTTGGGATTTCAAACGGGGAAGGAAGTGCTACAGTTCTATCCCCCCACAATAAAAACTCCACCAAGGAAACCAACGGTCACCATCTTGGAGAGCAGAAGTAACCACCGCCACTCTCCAACAGATTGCAACAATAAAACAGGTTTGTGTTACTCAGCTTATCTCCCATACAGCAGGGAATTCACATAAAATCTCTCTTAGGCTTTCCATTGGAGAGATTATCAGAGAGAGCCTGCATAAAGACGTCGGGAAAACTACAGGCACCTGACCTTCAACTTCCCCTCCCATCAGCGGCGAAAACGAAACCTGTCTAGCCAGAGCTGGGAGAGGGGCAAGAGGAAAAAATCAAAACAATAGAGTGCCGGGGTTCCCCATAGACACCATCCACACCCAAGAAACGGCAGGCCCAGAGGACAGTATGAGCTGCCGAGAGGCATCACTCAGGGGAAATCTGGTCTAGCACGAGAAACCAGGACTAGCAGGAGATAACAGGGGACTAGAGGCCAGGCCCGCGTGACTGGGCGGCTGGAGAACGCCTGCCCACTGGTCACAAACAGCCCGCTGCTGGTGCGACTGGGTGGCTGGTGCCCGCCTGCCTACCAGCGACCAATCGCCCGCTGGCTGCACGTGCAACTGGGTGGCTAGAGATCTCCCGCCCACCAGTGACAGCCCACCCGCTGACTGTGTGACTGGACAGCTGGAGACCGCCCGCCCGCCGGCGACCGGGAGTTGAAAACAAACAGAGACAGATCAGTCCCAGCCCACTCCCATTTGAACACCCTGGCAAGGAGCCTGGGGCCCGCCATAGCAGACAGGTGACATCACTGGAGCTCGGCCATCGCAATTCCTTCCAAGCAGAATTCACTTTAGCAGGCATAGTCTACCAACACAAAGGAGAGACAACAGATATATTAAACCAAAACAAATCTATAGAATAGAGCAAAAAAACAGCAATCAAATAGAGATGGAAAACAACGTGAACATCATGAAAAAACAAAGGAAAAAAATGTGTACAAACAATGCAGGACAACTTAATTCTACAGGAGGACCTAGAATCATCAGAAACAGGGATAGGGAAAAAAACTCAAGGCTTACCTAACTCAGATGGAAAGGGATATTAGAGAATACATGAATCAGCAAGTCCTAGCAATAAAAGTATATTTTGAAAATGAATTAAACAAATTCAAATGGCAAAGAAAAGCTTTACCAGGAGATAGAGATCTTAAAAAAAATCAAACAGTAATCCTACAAATGCAGGAAACTATTAATTAAAACTCAAACGAGAATATTACAAATAGACTAGATCAAATAGAAGTCAGAACATCAGATAATGACGACAACGTTTATCAACTTGAAAAGAATATAGTCAACACAGAAAAGATGCTTAAGTCCCAAGAGCAGTCTATTCAAAAGATATGGGATGTCATAAAAAAAACAAATTTCACAGTCATCGGAATAGAAGAAGCCATAGAGATTCAAACCGAAAGAATGGACAACATATTAAATGAAATAATTCTAGAAAACTTCCCAGAGATGAAAGATGGAATGGATTGCCAAATCCTTGAAGCCTACAGGACCCCAAACATTCAAAACCATAATAGACCAACTCCAAGACATATAATTATGAAGATAGCCAAAATACAGAACAAGGAGAGAATATTAAAAGCTACGAGAGAAAGGAGGCGGATTACATTCAGGGGTAAACCAATTAGATTAACGACTGATTTTTCATCACAAACTTTGAAAGTGAGAAGATCCTGGAACAATGTATTTCAAACACTGAAAAATAATGAATTCCAACAAAGAATACTGTATCCAGCAAAATTAAGCTTCAGATTTGACAATAAAATTAAAATCTTTCACAATGAATAAAAACTAAAAGAATTCACACCCATAACACCAGCACTGCAAAGGATTTTGGGCAAAATACTACAAGAAGAAGAATTGAAAAATAGTGCCCCAAACTAACAGTGGGAGGTATCTCAGTAAAGGGGGAGGAAAATAACCAAAAAGTAAAAACTAGCCAAACTAAAATAAATAAATAAATTAACATGAATGGATGTACAAATCATATTTCAATTCTAACCTTAAATGTTAATGGCCTAAACTCACCATTCAAGAGACATAGGGTAGTAACCTGGATCAAAAAAACAAATCCAACAATATGCTGCTTTCAGGAGACTCATATGATAGGTAAAGACATACACAGGCTGAAAGTAAAAGGTTGGGAAAAATCATACCACTCACAGGGCACACGGAAGCAAGCAGGAGTGGCCAAACTCATATCAAATACAATCAACTTCAAACCTACGTTAATCAAAAGGGATAAAGAAGGACACTATATAACGTTAAAAGGAACCATCCACCAACATAACATAACAATTACCAATTTGTATGCAGCAAACAAATGAGCTGCCACACTCATAAAACAAACTCTTCTCAAGTTCAAGAGTCAAATAGACTACAACATAATAATTATAGGTGACGTCAACAGACCGCTCTCACCATTAGACACATCCTCTAGACAAAAACTGAATAAAGAAACTATAGAACTCAACAGCACAATCAATAACCTAGACTTAACCGACATATATAGAATATATCAACCATCATCAAGTGGATACACCTTCTTATCAGCAGCAGATGGATCCTACTCAAAGATAGACCATATATTAGGTCATAGGGCAACTCTTAGTAAATATAAAGGCGTGGAGATAATACCATGCACCATATCAGATCATAATGAAATGAAACTGGAAATCAATGATAAAAGAAGGAAGGAAAAATCCTACATCACATGGAAAATGAACAATATTCTACTGAATGATCAATGGGTTACAGAAAACATTAAGGAGGAGACAAAAAAATTCTTAGAGACAAATGACCATACAGACACAACCTACTGTAATCTATGGGACACAATGAAAGCAGTTTTAAGAGGAAAATTCATTTCTTGGAGTTCTTTCCTCAAAAAAAGAAAAAAACAACAACAAATAAATGAACTCACACTACACCTCAAAAACCTAGAAAAGGAAGAGCAAAACAACAGCAAATGTAGTAGACGACATTAAAATAAGAGCAGAAATCAACGAAATTGAAACAAAAAATCATTGAAAAAATTGATAAACTAAAAGTTGGTTCTTTGAAAAAATAAATAAGATTGACAGGCCCTTAGCCATGATAACGAAGAGAAGAAGAGAGAGAACTCAAATTATTAACATAGGGGGTGAAAAATGCAATACCACAACAGACACTACAGAAATATAGAAGATAATTAGAAAGTATTTTGAAACCCTATATTCCAATAAAATAGAAGATAGTGAAGATATCAATAAATTTCTTAAGTCATACGATCTGCGCAGATTGAGTCAGGAAGACACACACAATTTAAACAGACCAATGACAAAGGAAGAAATAGAAGAAGCCATCAAAAGATAACCAACGAAAAAAAGCCCTGGACCGGATGGGTAAACAGCGGAGTTCTACAAAACCTTCAAAGAAGAATTAATACTGATTCTTTTCAAGCTCTTTCAAGAAATAGAAAAAGAAGGAGCTCTTTCAAATTCATTCTATGAGGCCAAAATCACCCTGATCTTGAAATCAGACTAAGACACTTCAAAGAAACAAAACTACAGACCAATATCTCTAATGAACTTGGATACAAAAATTCTCAATAAAATCCTGATGAATCGAATACAAAAGCATTTCAAAAAAAATTGTGCACCATGATCAAGTAGGATTCACCCCTGGGATGCAAGGCTGGTTCAATATACGGAAATCAATAAATACTATTCACCACATCAATAGACTTAAAGACAAGAACCATATGATCATCTCGATAGATGCAGAAAAAAACATTTGACAAAGTACAGCATCCCTTTATGTTCAAAACACTAGAAAAACTAGGGATAACAGGAACTTACCTCAACATTGTAAAAGCTATATATGCTAAACCTCAGGCTAGCATCATCCTAAATGGAGAAAAACTGAAGGGATTGCCTCTAAAATCTGGAACAAGACAGGGATGCCCTCTATCACCACTTCTATTCAATTTAGTTCTTGAAATTCTAGCCAGAGCAATTAGACAATAGAAATTAAAGGCATAAAAATAGGAAAACAAGAACTTAAATTATCACTATTTGTGGATGACATGATAATATATATAACAGACCCAAAAGGGTCTACAAAGAAACTGCTAGAGATAATAAATGAATTAAGCAAAGTGGCAGGATATAAAATCAACACGCATAAATCAAAGGCATTTATGTATATCAGGAGCAAAACTTCTGATATGGAAAGGAGGAAAACCACTCCATTCACAATATCCTCAAAGAAAATAAGATACTTGGAAATCAACCTAACAAAAGAGGTGAAAGATTTATATAATGAAAACTACAGAATCCTAAAGAGAGAGATAGAAGAAGATCTTAGAAGATGGAAAAATGTACCCTGTTCATGGATAGGCAGAACTAACATCATCAAAATGGTGATATTACCCAAAGTTCTCTACAGGTTAAAATGGATGCCAATCAAAATCCCAACGGCATTTCTTGTAGAAATGATAAAGCAATCATGAAATTCATATGGAAAAACAAAAGACCCAGAATAGCAAAAGCAATTCTAAGCAGGAATTTGAATCTGGAGGTATAGCGATTCCAGAGTTCAAACTGTACTACAAAGCAATAGTTATAAAAGCAGCGTGGTACTGGTACCAAAACAGGCAGGTGGATCAGTGGTAGAGAATAGAGGACACAGAAATCAATCCACAAAATTACAACATTCTTATATATGATAAAGAGGCTAAAAGCATATTGGGAGATGGATAGCATCTTCAACAAATGGTGCTGGGAAAATTGGAAATCCATATGCACCAAAATGAAACTGAATCCCTTTCTCTCGCCATGCACAAAAGTTAACTCAAAATGGATCAAGGAGCTAGTGATGAAATCAGAGACACTGCATGTGATAGAAGAAAAAGATGGCTATGATCTACATACTGTGGGGTCGGGCTCCAAATTCATTAATAGGACACCCATAGCCCAAGAGTTAATAACAACAATAAACAAATGGGACTTACTTAAACTAAAAAGTTTTTTCTCTGCAAGAGAAACAATAAGAGAGGTAAATAGAGAGTCTACATCCTGGGAACAATTTTTTACCCCTCACACTTCAGATAGAGCTCTAATATCCAGAATATACAAAGAACTCAAAAAATTAAACAATAAGATAACAAATAACCCAATCAACAAATGGGCCAAGGACCTGAACAGACACTTCAGAGAGGAGGACATACAATCAATCAACAAGTACATAAAAAAATGCTCACCATCTGTATCAGTCAGAGAAATGCAAATAAAAACCACCCTAAGATACCATCTCACTCCAGTAAGATTAGCAGCCATTATGAAGTCAAACAACAATAAGTGTTGGCGAGGATGTGGAGAAAAGGGTACACTTGTACACTACTGGTGGTACTGAAAATTGATAAGGCCAATTTGTAAAGCAGTATGGAGATTTCTTGGAAAGCTGGGAATGAATGCACCATTTGACCCAGCTATCACCCTTCTCGGACTAGAGGGTCTTAACAGAGCGTACTATAGGGATACTGCCACATCAATGATCATAGCGCCACAATTCACAATAGCTAGACTGTGGAACCAACCTAGATGTCCTTCAATAGATGAATGGTTAAAAAACTGTGGCATCTATACACAATGGAGTATTACTCAGCACTAAAAAATGGCAAAATCATAGACTTTGCAAGGAAATGGATGGCATTAGAGCAGATTATGCTAAGCTAAGCTAACCAATCCTTAAAAAAATGCCAAATGTCTTCTTTGATATAAAGAGAGCACCTAAGAACAGAACAGGGAGGAAGAGCATGAGAAAAAGATTAACATTAAACAAAGACGAGTGGGGGGATAGAAAGGGGGAGAGAAGGGAAAGCATATGGAAATGGTAGGAGACCCTCAATGTTACACAAAATTACATATAAGAGCTTGTGAGGGGAAATGGGGGGAAAACAATGGAGAGAATTGAACAACAGCAGATGAGGTAGAGAGGAAAGATGGGAGGGGAGGGGAGGGGGGATAGTAGGGGATAGAAAAGGTAGCAGAATACAACATCACTATTATGCCATTATGTACAAATGTGAATGTGTAACCAATGTGCTTCTACAATTCGTATTTGGGGAAAAATGGGAGTTCATAACCCAATTGAGTCAAATGTATGAAAGATAATATATCATGAGTTTTGTAATGTTTTGAACAATCAATAAAAATAAATAAATAAATAAAGGTTTAAAATTGAGTGGCAAGAAATCAGCTAAAAATGTGTTGAGATGCATTCATTTTGCTAAGCAGAAACTTTGTTTTGTGTAGTTGTATCTATCACAAATTTATTTTACCAGAAAACTGGCTTTTGAAAATACACTTAATTGAGATTAAAGGATAATCCACCTACCTTCATGAAAAATTCATAGCATTTCCTATATTTTTCATATTTCAATTTTTGGTAAATATTTTGTCATGGACCATGTCTAGTCTTAGGCTATTCTTTCAGAATACTGCCTCATCTGATAAGTTGGTACAATGTGTTGGATTGTTCTTTTCATCTTTTATTTAATAGTTTCTAGCTGATAATGTGTATTTTTCATTATCTTTATTTGGACATACATACCCAACGATATCTTTGCATTTTATGTTTTACTGGGAAGAGACTCATCAAAAGCTCTGTATTATATGTATCAACAATCAAACATTTAGAGCATGCAATTATTCTTAATTTTGCATGAAAATATCTTTGTACCATTTACTTATAAAAATTTAGAACTATTAATAATGTCCCTACTGTAATAAGTAACTAATTACCAGAAAAATTAAACAATTCACTTTATATCAATTATGAATATGAAAAGTACTAAAATAAGTATTTGGCAATTAATACATAATTGATAGAAATTGAAATCATAAGAAAGCCATTTAAAATGTCAGTGCATATGGTCCTTAAATAATAGGTTGTTCAAAAAAATTTCTCTAATTCATAAGATATAATATGCCATATTACAGCGTAACGTGATAAAAAACATTAAATTATCAATATTGATAATAAAGAATGATACCTTTTTTCTTAAATATGTTTATTTGATTTTCATTGTAAGATGTTAATTCTGGAAGACTTCAGAATTAAGAAAGTCTTGGTGTATATTATTTCTAACAGGCTAATCAAAGTACTTTTAAATATATATGTATATATATATATATATATATATATATATATATATATATATATATATATATATAATATATGTAATGCATATGCATGAATATAGACACATATGTATAATAAATGTATTGTAATATATCTATCAGGTGATTATAATTATTAAATTTTTTAAAAAAAATAGTGACTATAAAAAACAGTCTCAAATTTAAATTTCATAGCATACAACTGTTTGTAATGCCATGAGAGAAAAATAGATATGGAGGAAAAACGAAAAAGGAAGAGAGAGAAGGGGAAAAATGAGGAAGAAAGTGAGTAAAGAAGAGGGAGAGGCGTGTTCGATGTTAAGACAAAAGTGGAGCGGCTGGGTTTGTGATTCAGTGTTAACATGTTTGCCTAGTATGTGTGAGGAACTGGGTTCTATTCTCAGCACCACATACAAATAAAGAAAATGAAGATCCATCAACAACTTAAAAAATAAAAAATAAAAAACTAGAAATATTACTAAAATCCCAAGCATTTATGAATGTTAAATAATAAAATATATGTTACATAGCCTTATGTAATTTCTAGACTCCCCAAAAAAGTCATTAAATGTTGGATTATTAGTGCTATAACTAAAAATCCATTGCTCTTTCCTCTACATTCTGTGGCATTCTAGTGCTAAAATAAATTGTAGTATAACACCAAAAAAAAAAAATCCTAATATTTCTACAGTAACTGACCCAGTTTAACATCAATGCAAGTAGATTCCTATGGGACATGATATGTACTTTGAAGTTTATTTTTATTCAACACTGGTACATTTCTATTTCTTGAGTTTATGCACATTATAGGATATATATTTCATCCACACGTTCACAAATTTATAGGCATTTATTTCACTTTCAATCACTTCCTCCTTCAGAAAACATGTATTCCTCCGTTTCTGACTGGTCTTTTCTTGAAACTTCTTTCCAAACACATTATTTTCGATTTCCATTATCACATTTGAAGCAAAACTCACACACCCCTCATAATAAACCATAACCCTAATATTACCATTAGATGTACAACTGGTTGGAATGAATGATTGTATATCAATATAAGATTTCTTACTTAGTTTCAGATATCAATTCAATCCATTATTTAAAGTTTAACCAGTTATATTATTTATTCACAATGTGGTATTTTCATGCATTATCTCTATATTCATAGACACAGGGTACACCTCTTTGTACCCCCAACACTAATTTATACGTCTTCAAAATATTGCTCCCAGAAATGTTGGAAGAAATACCCATGTCACCTGATCTACATATGCATTTTATCACTGAAATATTCTGGACACAAAAAGCAAAGGTCACACTTATGATTGTATCAAAGCTAAATGAAAAGTGAACATGGATTACTAAAAACATCCATGTCCAGGTTGCCTAATGCTCTCAAATGAAAATCCTATTGGTAACTACAAATTAGTTTCTTCCAAAGATTATATATTCAAACTCAACCCTGTTGAAAATGTCTAATCCTCTCACTCACTTTATACTTTGCCTGTTTTTGTAATGTCTCTATTGGTATCTGCTTTTCCACAGTTCATCATTGTGACTAAATCTTCACATGTTCTGAAACTTACATTCACACTCTAATCGAAATCCTATTGCTAAAGAACTTTTGGTCCAAATCCTATATTCACTCTTCTTCTTAAAACCTACCTACTATCTTCCTAATCCTACCGACTATCACTTTTTGACTGGAGGTTCTCTTCTACATTCAATCATTCAGTTACAAGGTCTTATGCCATTGTATATCGATTTCTCTGAGACATTTTTGCAGAATGTAATTCAACGATAGGTATCCCAATCAAGGGCCCAATGATTTCTGGGCTTCAAATCTTACTTAGATTTCTGTTTATGTACATATATTTCACGTCTGTATTCTAATAAATATCACAGGTTCCAATAACATTATTCATCCAGCAGAATGGTTCCTAACCGAAAATGAAAATGTTATTAACCGTAACCATACACTGTTCCCTCAATCTAACTTTACAGAAGAGCAGTGACAGTGTTGGTCTTACAATACAGGAATGCATGGGATCTTCCACCTGCTGAGAACCTCAAAGGTACATGCAGAAATGATCCCTGGAGAAGATGTAGGCAGCGATGAAGGACCTGAGAGAGCAAAAGTCATCTCAATGGCAAACAACCTGGTAGAATTAAGGAATGTGTCTGAATCAGCCTCATTCTTCTTAATACAGAGAAGATAGACCAAACCATGCCTGTGTGGAGAGCTGTTCCCTGGTCCCTATGTTTGATATACGATTCGAACTTGTGAAAGTGTCACAGGATGTAGGGGCATCCTCCATCTCATGGGAACCTTGGAGGCAAATGTTAGGACAACGTGGTTTCCAAGGCAGTGACCTCATTCAGTTCCTCAAGGAAGTGACTTCACCTCACTTCCTTGGTGATGGAAGTCTCTGAACTTGGGATCCAGGAAGCCAGGCACCCAGAGCCATAACCCGTCCAAGTCCCAGTGGTCTAACTTGTTTGGATTTACGAAGGACAGAGTCAATATTTCTTGGTACCTACTGATTTGAGGATGGCCAAATGCCAGGAAACCTCTGAAGAGGGTCCTATCCTGATAAAGCAGGTAGTGGATCACCGCTGGCTCCTGACTACTTCACAGAGTTGGCAAAGTAGAGCAGATCTGAGACAGGACAGGCCATTTTGGGAGAACATAGTATGGCCCACCAGTCAGAGGACACTCCGGATATGACAGACCTACTTGGGGGAAGGAGGTGCCTTTGCGGGTGTGGGTGTGGGTTTGTGGTTTTGTCTCATGTTCTGAGAATACGAAAGAAAGGCGGTTTGATTGGATTGTAGTGAACTGTTTCTAGTAAGTCGTTTGACAAGGCGAGTCTTTCTATGTCTGTGTATCCCACTGTGTCCGTGGTTGTCGACATTAGAAAAGAGAATGCATCAGTTGATGTGTTCTGTCTAGTAGAAAGCTTCGCAGCATTCATCCTGCCCAATTGATGAATGGACTGCGGCTTGCCTCATGGATGGGCAACACCTACTATCTGCCTAAGTTCCTGTTTTCTTCCTGAATTCTGGCCACTCTCCCGAATAGGCACATAGTTTTGTGTTTAAGATATGTACCACCTCAAGCTCTGTTAAATGGTCATGTACTGGACAGCTGAAGGGAATGGGAGAATATCAGAAAACTCAGATATCAGTGTGACCAGGAAAGTCTCAGTGGAGAAACCCTGCTATGGGCCATTCTCTTACTATGTATCTGTTTCCCTGAATGTCAGGAAGTTCTTTGCCTCAGGCCACCCTCATGTGAAGCCTGAAAAAAAGAGTTTTCAAATGAAAATGAATGGGCATCACCTGTGGCTCTTTGCTTAATTTCTTTGCAAAGGGATGTGTCTGAATCACCCTTTGGCCCTGTGTGCGGTTGTGGCTTAGATTCTCAGCCCCTGATGGATCTAAAGAAAGATCCGATGTGTGCATCCAAAACCAAAATTTCAAAAAGATCAGTTATGATGGATGAAGTCTCTTGCCTTTCTTTGTTAGGTTCCTGAACTACATCAAGTGAGAATAGGGATCCTTTGGTTCAAATAAATTTTTGAAAGCCCTGAAGAAGTGCTTGGGTTTTCTTATGACTCCAATTCACATAAAGAATCTATACCTGACAGTCAGTAGGCCTCAAATTGGAGAAGCAGATCAGTATTAACTGCGGTCTTATTTTATCACTCCTGGTTCACATGCAGGGTGTCCAGGCCACCATGACTTTAGGCAAATGAGCGGCAAGGGAGCTTATTTTGGACACTAACCCATACCCTACTAGACTCTGACTAGTAATCCTAACATGATGGAGAATAATAACCCCAACAGAATAGAAATACAAGAAGTTTTGAGGATTCATGTTGTTTAGTTGTACTTGCCTTTTGCATTATATAGGGTAGGAGTTATAAATTTAGTCAATTTTTAATTGAAACAGTTCTCCATGTGTTTTTAAAGTTCACAACCATGTGAATTCCTCTCTCCCTTTCTCTGTAGCCTATTCAGAACATGTATTTTTATATGCACATTTAGAATCCTACCTGGTATCACATGTACATTCTTGAGAGGTTGCTGACTTAGCAGATACAAATTGTCAGAAGAGATCACTCCTCTGAATGCTGTTGGAAGTGAAAATTCAAACTATGGGTGACTTCCTAGTTGAACAACATTATACATAAATCCACGTTTAGTAAAATTAATATTTTTGGCTCTGTGGATTATATATATTTCATGATATATATTGCTACATTTTAATGTCTGTTTGAGTGTGTGTGTGTGTGTGTGTATAGATAGATAGATAGATAGATAGATATACACTCTCCAGATTTTTGAAAATATGAAACATATGTGTCTTATTATATACTCCCTAAATTCATTCATGTACATGTATGTGGATTTATAATCAACTTTTCACAAGATTATTTTCAAAAATATTCATCCACCTGAAATACATATTTGTTTCCTAGTACTAAAAACAAACTTCAGTGAATGGTGCATACAAATCCAAATATTTCTACAGTAACTGTCCCAGTTTAACATCAATGCTTGTAGATTCCTATGGGACATGATGTGTATTTTGACGTTCATTTTTTAACAAAACTGGTACATTATTATTTCTTCAGTTTATGCACATCATAGGATATATATTTCATTAACAAGATCACAAATTTATAGGCATTTGTTTCGCTTTCAATAACTTCCTTATTCAAAACTCTTGTATTCCTCCAGGTTTCTTGTCTGGTCTCTTCATGAGACTTCTTTCCAAACTCATTATTTCTGAAATCCATAATCACCTTTGAAACAAAATTCACACACTCTTTATGATAATCCATAAGCCTAATATTAAAATAAGATGGATACCTGGTTGGATTGAATGATTGCATATCAATATAAGATTTCCTGTATATTTTCAGATATCAATTCAATCCATTATTTAAATTTAGAACTTGTTACATTGTTTAATCAAAGTTTTGTCTATTCATGCATTATCTCTATATTCCTAGACACAGGGTACTCCCATTTGTAACGCCAGTACTAATTTATATATCTTCAAAATATTGCTCCCAGAAACGGTGGAATAAATACTTATGTCATCTGATCTACATATACATTTTATCACAGTAATTTTCTGGACACAAAAAGCAAAGTTCACACTTATGATTTTACCAAAGCCTTAATGGAAAGTGAGTATGCATTACTAAAAACATCCATGTCCAGGTTGCCTAACGCTCTCAAATGTGAATCCTATTGGTCACTACATATTTGTTTCTTCCTAAGATTATATATTTTACCTCAAGCCTGTTGAAAATGTCTAATCCTATCAATCACTTTATCATTTGCCTGATTTACTAATGTCTCTATTAATATCTGCTTTCCTACATATTTTCCACAGTTTATCATTGTGACTGACTCTTCACATGTGCTCACATTTTCATTCACTCTCTACCCGAAACCCTATTGCTAAAGAACTTTTGGTTTAAATCCT
The DNA here is from genome assembly GCF_048772815.1 of Callospermophilus lateralis. Classification (NCBI taxonomy): domain Eukaryota; kingdom Metazoa; phylum Chordata; class Mammalia; order Rodentia; family Sciuridae; genus Callospermophilus; species Callospermophilus lateralis. The sequence goes on along the minus strand of NW_027514458.1, from coordinate 943,293 downwards.
ACACTCTCTCTGCTTTCTAAACCTACTGACTATCTTTCAAATAATACCGAGTATCCCTTTTTGACTAGAAGTTCTCTTCGACATTCCATCATCCAAGGTACAAGGTCCTATGCCATTGTACATCGATTTATCTGAGACATCTCTGCAGAACATAATTCAAAGCTAAGTATCCCAATCAAGGGCCCAATACCCTTCTGGGCTTCAAATCTTACCTAGATTTCTGTTTTCATTCTAATATTTCACTTTTACATTCTTGTAAATATTACAGGTTCCCAATACAATTATTCATCCTGCAGAATGATTCTTAACCCAAATCGAACCTTTTATTAACCCTAACCATACACTCTTCCCTCAATCTAAGTTTACAGAAGAGCAGGGACAGAGTTGTTTTTACAATACAGGAATGTAGGTCATCTTAAACCTGCTGAGAACCTCAAAGGTCCATGCAGAAATGATACCTGGAGAAGATGTAGGCAGCTATGAAGGAGTTGAGAGAGCAAAAGTCACCTTGCATGGCAAACCACCTGGTCAGGATGAAGGGTCGTGTCTGAATCAGTCTCTCTATTCTAAATGTAGAGAAGGTGGACCAAACCAGGCCTTTGTTGAGAGATGTTCCCGGGTGCCTATGGTTGATATACCATTCTAAGTTGCGAAAGTGTCACAGGAAGTAGGGGCAGCCTCTATCTCATGGGACCCTTGGAACCAACTGTTAGGACAAAGTGGTTGCCAAGGGAGTGAACTCATTCAGTTCTTGAAGGAAGTGTCCTACCTCACTTCCTTGGTATTGGAACTCTCTGAAATTGGGATCCAAGATGCCAGACACCCAGAGCCAGTCCCAGTCCCACTCCCACTGGGCTCAGTTGTTTGGATTTACCAAGGACAGAGTCAGTCTTTCTTGGTACCTACTGCTGAGAGAATGGCCAAATGCCAGGACAGATATGAAGAGGGTCTTTCCTGAGAAAGCAGGTAGTGGCTCACCACTGGATCCTGACAACTTCACAGAGTTGGCCAAGGCAACCAGAACTGAGACAGGACTGGCCATTTCGGGGAACATAGTTTGGCTCAACAGACAGAGGACACACTGGAGAGTCAGAGACTTACTTGTGGGAAGGAGATGCCTTTGTGGGTGTGGGTGTGAGTTTGTGGTTTTGTCTCATGTTCTGAAAATAGGTAGGAAAGGTGGTTTGTTTGGTTTGGAATGGACTGTTTCTAGTAAATCGTTTGACAAGGTGAGTGATTCTAGTTCGGTGTATCCCACTGTGTACGTGGTTTTGGACATTAAAAAACAGAATGCACCAATGGATGCATCCTGTCTAGTAGAAAGCTTCCCAGCATTCATCCTGCTCAACTGATGGATGGACTGCGGTGTGTCTTATGGATGGTGAACACCTACTATCTTCCTAAGTTCCTGTTTTCTTCCTGAATTCTGGCCACTCTCCAGAATAGGCTCATGGTTTTGTGTCCAAGATATATACCACCTCCAAGCTCTGTGCCATGGCCATGTACTGGACAGCTGAATGGAATGGGAGAATCACAGAAAACTCAGATATCAGTGTGACCAGGAAAGTCTCAGTGGAGAAATCCTGCTTTGGCCATTCTCTTACCTATATTTCTGTTGCCCTGAATGTCAGGAAGTTCTTTCCCTCAGCCCACCCCTTTGTTAAGCCTGAAGAAAACAGTTTTCAAATGGAAATGAAAGGGCATCACCTGTGGCTCTTTGCTTAATTTCTTTGTAAAGGGATGTGTCTGAATCAGCCTCTTGGCCCTGTGTGCGGTTGTGGCTTAGATTCTCAGCACCTCATGGATCTAAAGAAAGATCCCATGTGTGCATCCATAACCAAAATGGCAAAAAGATCTGTTATGGTGAATGAAGTCTCTTGCGTTCCTTTGTTAGGTTTCTGACCTACATCAAGTGAGAATAGGAATCCTTTGGTTCAAATGAATTCTTCAATGCCCTGAAGAAGTGGTTGTGTTTTCTCATGACTCCAAATCACATAAAGAATTGTTACCTGACACTCAGTAGGCCTCAAATTGGAGAAGCAGAGCTGTATTAACTGCAGTCCTATTTTATCACTCCTGGTTCACATGCAGGGTGTCCAGGCCACCATGACTTTAGGCAAATGAGGGGCAAGGGAGCTTATTTTGGACACTAACCCATACCCTACTAGACTCTGACTACTAATTCTAATATGATGGAGATTAATAACCCAAACAAAATAGAAATACAAGCAGTTCAGAGGAGTCATGTTGTATAGTTGGACTTGCCTTTTGCATTATATAGGGTAGGAGTTAAAAATCTAGTCAATTTTTAATTAAAATAGTTCTCCATGTGTTTTTAAAGTTAACAAATATGTGAATTCCTCTCTCCCTTTTTGTGTAGCCTATTCAGCACATGTATTTTTATATGCACATATAGAATCCTACCTGGTATCACATGTTCATACTTGAGAGGTTTCTGACTTGGCAGATACTGCCGCGGTCCGGTTGGAGCAAAATAACTGGGGGGTGGGGGTTATGAATAACATGTGTATGTTGATATAGCAGGAGTGGAAGCCATTTATTGTAGGACAATAGAGGTATTTATACATTCCACGCTGGTTATCTAATTAACATAAACTAGATACTGCAGTCAACCAATCAGGAATCTCCACACTTAATGGCTCGCTTTTGTTACATCTCAAACCACTCCCTCTGGCATTTTGCCAGGCATCATCCAGACTTGTTTACACACTCTAACATTCCCCTGGCAAAATGCCAGGTGTTATTTTGACATGTTTACAGACTCTAACATTTCCCCCTTTTATTTAATTTAAATAAAGACCACAGTGGTTTTTACAGAAACACCAAAAATAACCTGCTACAAACAGAAAGGGAGGATACAAAATGTCACAATACAAGCCAATTGATGAAGCACTTGGAGAAATAATACCAGCAATGACACTGTTAGCAAAGACACCGAGTTAAAATTTGTTATAGATTACAGTTTGTTGTCTCAGTCCAGGTAAAGCAGTGTCTCAATAGATTAACTCACAGTTCAGGTAAACCACAGTCCAGGTATGTTCTGCAGGCAGCTAGCTTAAATCACAGTCCTGGTAAGTTCTGCAGGCAGCTAGCTTAAATCACAGTCCATGTAAATTCTGCAGGCAGCTAGCTTAAATCACAGCCCAGGAAAGTTCTGAAGGCAGCTAGCTTGATCCAAAGTCTCCTCCGTTTCTCAGCCGAAGTCTCCTCCGGTTTTCAGCAACACTGGAAATTCTTCCACCCTTGTCCTCACCGGCACTGGGATGAAGGCAGGAACTCCTACCACTGGCTAAAGAAAATCCTATAGTATTCCACCAGGTGCTAAGAAAACAACCTTCTGAAAAATTTAGTACATTATCTCAAGGTTTTTTACATTTGAAAAAAGCCTTAATAGTGCTTATTATTTATTATCTTCCGGGTGTGGGAGAACCATTGTAGCTTAGTTATTGGCATTGAAAATGACCAAACATCAGGGAGCCAGTAGCATCTATGGCTGGCTGTAGCATCCTGGGCAGCCACAGATGGCCCTGGGGAGTGTCCAGGACTCAAACTGCCATGGGGCCCCGCTCCCCAGGCTGGGGGCGGGGAATTGCCGGCTGCCACTGCTTGAAAAGCCCTTGCTGCACAGTGACTGGCTTGAGCATGTGGCAGCCGAGGCGCCTATTCACACACACTCCGGAAACGAAAAGTATTCAGTAACAGCCTTTTGCTGAAACTTTTTTCCTGATAATCCTTCTTCTTCTTAACTTTCTTTTTCTTTCTGATTAGACTTCCTGGGCTTCCATCAACACATGCCCTAATTGCACTTGTTTCCACTGGGGTGCCTCTTTCCATTATCAATTTACTTCTCACCCCTTCCTTATTTTCATCACAAAGACAATACAATACACTGAGATAAAACAAGACACAATCATACTGTATCAATCTTCTCCATTTTTTGAAATGACCGTTTTTCCTCTCCCCCTATCTGCCTAGGGATGAGCAGATTTGCTCCCATCCTATCTATGGATGGGCAGCTTTTATTCGTCACTTACCCCCAAGTGTCCCAGGGCTCCCTGTATGGGCCACCATCTGCAGCAGTCCCACTGCAGCAAAATAACCGGGGCAGGGGGTGATGAATAACTAGTGTATGTTGATACAGTAGGAAAGGCGTGATAGGTAGGAAAGGCTATTTGTTTGGTATTGAGTGGACTGTTTCTAGTAAGTTGTTTGACAAGGCAAGTGTTTCTATATCTGTGTATCCCACTGTATCTCTGGTTGTAGACATTAGAAAAGATAATGCATCAATGGATTTGTCCTCTCCAGGAGAAAGTTTAACAGCATTCATCCTGCCCAATTTATGAAAGGACTGTGGCTTGCCTTATGGATGGGCAACACCTACAATATTCCTAAGTTCCTGTACTCTTCCTGAATTCTGGCCACTCTCCACAACAGGCTCATGGTTTTGAGTCCAAGATAATTACCACCTCCAAGCTCTGTGACATGGCCATGTACTGGATAGCTGAAGGGAATGGCGAGCATCTCAGAAAACTCAGATAACAGTGTGACCAGTAAAATCTCAGTGGAGAAACCCTGCTTTGGGCCTTTTCTTACATAATGTTCTGTTGCCCTGAATGTCAGGAAGGTCTTTGCCTCAGGCCAACCCTTTGTGAAGCCTGAAGAAAACAGTTTTCAAATGGAAATGAATGGGCATCACCTGTGGCTCTTTGCTTAATTTCTTCCAAAAGGGATGTGTCTGAATCAGCCTCTTGGCCCTGTGTGAGGCTGTGGCTTAGATTCTCAGCACCTGATGGATCTAAAGAAACATTCCTTTTGTGCTTCCAAAACCAAAATGGCCAAAAGGGCAGTCATTGTGGTTGAAGTCCCTCGCCTTCCTCTGTAAGGTTTCTGACCTACATCAAGTGAGAAGAGGGATCCATTGGGTCAAATGAGTTCTTCAAAACCCTGCAGAGGCTAGCCCGTAATTGCTTGGGTTTTCTCATGACTCCAATTCACATAAAAAATCTATACCAAACAGTCAGTAGGCCTCATATTGGAGAAGCTGGGCAGTACAAATGGCAGGCATATTTGATCACTACTGGTTCACAGGAAGGGTGTCCAGGCCACCCTGATTTTAGGCAAATGAGGGGTAAGGGAGCTTATTTTGGACACTGTCGTGAGCTTTGCCCCTCATGGAAAACCCCAGCCAGAGGTTATGATGAGTGTCTATATGGAAGAAGATGAGGGCCATGTGGGAGTGTTTTGGTTTTAATTGTGGTCATTTGTGTGGTGGTTGAAATAGATGACTGGGTCCACCTGGGCTTGAAGTCTGGTGTGATTCCCCTTACAGACTGAGTTCTGAAACTGACCTCAGAGAAATATTGCCATGAGTTCTCTTGGGATTTTAGGAGGCCACGCATTAGAGTCGCCCTTGGAAACTGAGATCAAGTCCCAGGGTGGCTTTCCACAGAGCATCGGGAATCTCAGCCAGGATATCACATGATTTTATTATGAAAGACTTGGCAGCCATAGATGAGATTCAAAACAAACATGGACCTCACACTCTAGACCTCAATGGGCCTGGGTTCATGTGATCTTTTGGCCACTCTTTGGGAAGCCTTGACTGTGAGAATTCTCGAGAGCTTTCATTGAAATGAGCTTCCATACCATTTAATGGTTCTTGAAAGAATTGAAACCTACAGTGCCTCCAACTTCATCCGTGAAAAATGCTAGATAAATACCAAGAAATTTTTGAAATTCCCATAACCAGGTGTCAGAGGAGAACATTTGGATGTCCTGTTGCTGATCAGGAGTGTTCCAGACAGTGGTTTGATTGACTGGGTTTCATGAAAATGGTGTAGAACTGAAATGCCAGTATGTTGGAGCCTGCTGAGTATTGGGCCCAGAACTGTGGTGTGCAGGTGTGGGATAAAACATTTGTGTTGGGGCCATTTGGATCTACCATTGACTTCCAAATGGCTTGTGACTGACATGGTGCAGCCAGCAGACCCTTATATGTAAAGGCATCTTGTTATATGGAGAGGTTTCAGGGCAATGTTACGAATCAGGTTGCTATCTTCAAGTGGGCAAGCTATGTGGGATAGAATCCTGGTTGGTGCATTCTCTTGCAGACTCTGACCGACCACACGTGACAGAACTACCTTCAGCACTGTGTCCCAGTTGAACTTCTTGTATTTCGTAGAGCAAATACCAAACTCCCAGTGCAGCAGCAAGAAACACCATGAATAGTGGAGGATGACTAAATGGGTACACAGTCCACACAGGGAGACACTTAGCCTTCAGTGGCCACAGTTTACCTACAAAGAGAGAATTCAGCACTTTGCCTCATTTTCATTGGAAAATAAGAAACCAATTTCTTCAGGTCACATAGATGCAGAGCCAGCTTTGATGGTCTCACAACAAAGGAAGCTAAAGCTCCTGAAAACAACATATATTTCAAGTGCCCAACCTCAGAGGCAGTTTCTCAAAAAGTCGTTAGGCCAGCAGAGCTCCATGTTTGTGGAGTGTTTACCTGTTAGACAAGGATGCAAGAAAAGACCACTGACTCCAATTAAAATCAAATTAAACTAAGCTTATTATTTTCACCAGCCAGGCTAACTCTCCCTCCCAAAACGGCCGGAACAAGACAGCAACCCCAACTTACCTACAGCCCAGCTTTAATGCCCAGAAAGTTACACAAAAGGGGGGTTAGAGATAACAGAACTCGGACAAGCATCACACTAATGGTAGTTTATATATATATATATATATATATATATATATATATATATATATATATATATATATATATATATATATATTTTTTTTTTTTTTTTTTTTTTTTTTTTTTTGCTGGCCCCAACATCAGAATTTGTGAGGACCATTAGACCCTCAGAGATGGTCATTGTCTGTCCAGGGAAGTCCAATATTTATGATGTGTCGCTAATGTTTCACAGAGTGCTGCTATCTGGTCAGAGAGCCAGACATGGGTGAGTTCAAGGCATGGGCAGGCATTCCAAGCAGGTTCAGAATTTGCAGTAATTTATAGTAAAGCCAAAATTATCTTATCATGGCTTTGTGGCAAGATGGCTCCCAATTTTAATAAAAGATCAGGTTGGGCCTATCATTCCCCCCTTTTCTTATGTGTTCCTTTCAAATCTTTGATAGATTAAGGGAAGTGCACTGAGGAAATTTAAATCCCTCAGGTAACAGTCTCCAAATTTCTAGAACTCACCCAAAACGGGTCTCCCTGATTTTACCTGACTTAATTAATTACGTATATTGATAGTCTATTTATTTTTGGCTCCATTGTTGTAAGAAGGGAGGCCTCACGCATTTTGGATTCTTCTGCGCTGAGAGAGGGTGACGTAAGGGTCATGGCATGAGGGACATGAGTTGCCTTTTAGAATTTAGTTGAGGGACATGAGTTGCCTTTTAGATTTCAGCTTGGTTTGAAGTCTGGTTGGGGAAGAACAGGTTGTAAAGTCATCTGGGAATGGGTTCTTCTATGAGAGTAACAAAAACCATGAGTAATGAATAAATGTTGCAGCAGCTGGAACATGTCACCGTATAGAAGTTCCCTCACCATTCTTTAATATCCTCAGTTATCAGGACTGTCAACTTAATATTTAATTTTTTGTTTTACAGTTGTCCCTCCCCATAAGATACAGTTTATTAATTTAATGTCATCTGATCTTGCAAAATCCTTTTTCTAGTATGACCTCTGTGTCTAATAGAGAAACCTTTAATTCTGTTACTCAGGGCTGGATAATCGTACTAGCAAACACCAAGCCTACCTCTGTAGGTTAGGAATATCTGTAGGCCCTAAACTAAATTTTCTGCCTCTGGCAGCTCCTCTTAATAGTCTCTTTTTATAGTTATCAGGCATTCCTGTCTGAGAATCCTTCTTTGTAACCTCCAGTCTTACTTATTTTGGGAGGATAACATAAAGTGTATACCTTAAAATATTAATATTTGTTTTCTTGGCCGATTCATTTAACTTTAATTTTAAATCCTAATCTTAAACATCCAGCAAATAAATTTTAACAGCCTTATATTGAGAGTACTGGGCTTTAATATCTATAACTTAATTATTATTTATCTTTTCATTAATTGGGATATGTATTATTTTGTCTGTCTTGTAGGTGATGACTTATTATCTTAAATTAACCCATGTTGTGTTATTAAAGCAACACTTCTGTAAAAGACTAACAGGGAATCTTTAGATCACTTATAAGCAAATTAAAAATAAAATTTTTTAACAAGAGTAAAAATACTTAGTTTCTGTAATAGCTACCCTGAATTTTTTGGCTGAGTTATACATTATATGCCCTGTTTGAGATCCTAGTAATCTTCACAGAAAAACAAAAGAACTTTTGAACACAACTTTAAATGAAATAAAATCTGACCTACTCCTTTTGTAGTCATTCTCACATGTAGTAAGATGGGACACAGAGCCTTATCTCAGGTAAGGCAGGCCTCTTTATAAATATTAAGTGTTTTAGTTCTAAAGCTGATCATTGTTTTTAAAATATCATTTTACAAAGTTTACATAAATTGTTTGAGGTCACATGAACATTATCTAACATCATATGACATCACATTTAAAACATGGATTAAAGAAAGGCTGAAAGATTTTAACCTTTACATATATTAGGCTCTGATTAACTTAAAAATACATTTAAATTGTTCCCCAATGAAAAAAGTAACATAAAACTTTACATATCTTATTGATAACAGGTAAATAAATCCCCAGTACATTTTTTTTACCATACAACTTCAGAATACCAGCTTGATATAATGCTCTTTAAATGTTTCTAACTTACAGACTTGTATACCTGGAAGATATGAGCACATTAATAGCATCAAAATTACATTGATATTTCTAGATTAACCAAGTTTAGCTTTTAAAGAAATGGCAGTAGAGTGCTCTAAAATAACAGTTCTTATTTAATCAGTTGTTTAATTTTTATGGTTGCTTGCTCTAGAAAAAATAAAACTTAATAAACACAATGTTATGGGTAAACTTATGTTTTCAGAAATTTTTGTCTCTTTAACACATGACTGATTTTTACAATCTGATACAGACCTTAGTAAATCAATCGGGTATCTAACAAATGTACTCAAGAATGAGAAATTCCACATCAAATTTACTTTACTTATTTATTAAAATATTAGACAAATGTATTGAAGAGTGTAAACCATTTTTTTGTTGAAGGAAAAGTCCTAGAATCAAGGCATTTTAGACATTTTGTAGATATTAATATTTTATTAGATTTTTGAACACCTATAAAAACTTGTAAGCTTAAATTTAAAAACATTTATTTTTATCTGTTTATCCAATTTAAATTGAACAATTTTAATCACGTGAATTAAAGCACTTTGGATCCACTTTTTTTAAATTAATTTTTATTGTAGGTTGTTCAAAACATTACATAGTTCTTGATATATTATATTTCACACTTGATTCAAGTGGGATATGAACTCCCGTTTTTACCCCATATACAGATTGCAGAATCACATCAGTTGCACAACCATTGATTTACATATTGCCATTCTGGTGTCTGTTGTATTCTGCTGCCTTTCCTATCCTCTACTATCCCCACTCCCCCATCCCCTCCCCTCTTCTCTCTCTACCCCCTCTACTGTAATTCATTTCCCCCCCCTCATATTTTTCCTCCTTTCCCCTCACTTCCTCTTGTATGTAATTTTGTATACCCCTGAGGGTCTCCTTCCATTTACAGGAAATTTCCCTTCTCTCTCCCTTTCCCACCCACCTATCATCCCTGTTTAATGTTAATCTTCTTCTCATGCTCTTCGTCCCTACTCTGTTCTTAGTTACTCTCCTTATATCAAAGAAGACATTTGCCATTTGTTTTTGAGGGATTGGCTAGCTTCACTTAGCATAATCTGCTCTAATGCCATCCATTTCTCTCCAAATTCTATGATTTTGTCATTTCTTAATGCAGAGTAATACTCCCTTGTGTAAAAATGCCACATATTTTTTATCCATTCGTCTATTGAATGGCATCTAGGTTTTGCTTCCACAGTCTTGCTATTGTGAATTGTGCTGCTATGAACATGGATGTAGCAGTGTCCCTATAGTGTGCTCTTTTTAGGTCTTTAGGGAATAGACCGAGTAGGGGAATAGCTGGATCAAATGGTGGTTTTATTCCCAGCTTTCCAAGAAATCTCCATACTGCTTTCCAAATTGGCCGCACCAATTTGCAGTCCCATCAGCAATGTACAAGAGTACCCTTTTCCCAACATCCTCGCCAGCACTTGTTGTTGTTTGACTTCCTAATGGCTGCTAATCTTACTGGAGTGAGATGGTATCTTAGGGTGGTTTTGATTTGCATTTCTCTGACTGCTAGAGATGGTGAGCATTTTTTCATATACTTGTTGATTGATTGTATGTCCTCCTCTGAGAAATTTCTATTCAGGCCCTTGGCCCATTTGTTGATTGGGTTATTTGTTATCTTATTGTCTAATTTTTTGAGTTCTTTGTATATTCTGGATATTAGGGCTCTGTGTGAAGTGTGAGAAGTAAAGATTTGTTCCCAGGACGTAGGATCCCTATTTACCTCTCTTATTCTTTCTTTTGCTGAGAAAAAACTTTTTAGTTTGAGTAAGTCCCATTTGTTGATTCTAGTTATTAACACTTGTGCTATGGGTGTCCTATTGAGGAATTTGGAGCCCAACCCCACAGTATGTAGATCATAGCCAACTTTTTCTTCTATCAGACGCCATGTCTCTGATTTGATATCAAGTTCCTTGATCCACTTTGAGTTAACTTTTGTGCATGGCAAGAGAAAGGGATTCAGTTTCATTTTGTTGCATATGGATTTCCAGTTTTCCCAACACCATTTGTTGAAGATGCTATCCTTCTTCAATTGCATGCTTTTAGCCCCTTTATCGAATATAAGATAGTTGTAGTTTTGTGGATTGGTTTCTGTGTCCTCTATTCTGTACCATTGGTCCACCCACCTGTTTTGGTACCAGTACCCTGCTGTTTTTGTTACTATTGCTCTATAGTATAGTTTGAAGTCTGGTATAGCTATCCCGCCTGATTCACACTTCCTGCTTAGCATTGTTTTTGCTATTCTGGGTCTTTTATTTTTCCATATGAATTTCATGATTGCTTTCTCTATTTCTACAAGAAATGCCGTTGGGATTTTGATTGGGATTGCATTAAACCTATAGAGAACTTTTGGTAATATCGCCATTTTGATGATGTTAGTTCTACCTATCCATGAACAGGGTATATTTTTCCATCTTCTAAGATCTTCTTATATTTCTCTCTTTAGGTTTCTGTAGTTTTCATTGTATAAGTCTTTCACCTCTTTTGTTAGGTTGATTCCCAAGTATTTTATTTTATTTGAGGATATTGTGAATGGGGTGGTTGTCCTCATTTCCATTTCAGAGGATTTGTGGCTCATATACAGGAATGTCTTTGATTTATGTGTGTTGATATTATATCCTGCCACTTTGCTGAATTCATTTATTAGCTCTAGTAGTTTCTTTGTAGACCCTTTTGGGTCTGCTAGGTATAGAATCATGTCATCTGCAAATAGTGATAATTTGAGTTCTTTTCCTATTTTTATGCCTTTAATTTTTTTCATCTGTCTAATTGCTCTGGCCAGTGATTCGAGAACTATGTTGAACCGAAGTGGTGAGAGAGGGCATCCCTTAAAATTTGTTTTTATGAGTGCTTTTTTTATTATGAGCGCTCCTTATATATGTTAATTTCTGTATCATATATATGATTAAGAATATATATATATATATAGACATACAACAAATAACAAAAGTGTGCACACATAATAATAGTAAAGGCCTTGTAGCTTTTAGCAGGTGAAATCTCCATTGCCATGTTTTAAAAACTCCACAGTTGGTCAAAGATAGAACTGATCAGAAAAACATTAACCTAGGTCTGTAGGATCAAAATTATGAGTTAGAAAAATTAAAGGATCTAAGGAAAAAAATAAGAGTCCTAGAAAAAATAACTGACCAGTAATTAGTAAATACCATACTATTTACTTTTTTTTTTCCTTAAGCCTCATATCAGTCTCCTACTGATCTTGCAGGCTTCTTTCATTTGCATTTCAATCTAAGTCCTGGCTGAGGTCTGGAAGGAGCAGGAAAAAACTGCTGTTCTGAGCAGACACCTCAGGCCTAACGCATTTTAACCATAATTTTCCAGAAAGGATGTTGAAAATTTTGATACAAGCTTAAGACAAAATTTACAAAATTTTATATCTTTACATCTTGTGTTGTCAACAGATACCATACTATGATTTACTATCCTTGTCTAAATTAATGCACTGGTACACACAGTGACATTTTCCCAGGCTACCCAATTAAAAATTGGTGAAAAAAAAAAAGACTGAATGATTGGAAAATTTCTTGCCAACTTGGAAGTAGAGTTCTTTAGTTTTCCATCCTAAGTATTTAAGTTCTCTGGCATGAATTATCTGAAATCATAAACTAAACAATTATCTCAATCTGACTTTTAACGGCAAGATTCTGCAATGCTTCAAAAACCCAATAAGCTACCAGATTGTTACAATAAAACATCATCATTTAGACACACATTCAGGTAAAATCATTCCCAAGAAACAATATATAATATCAACACATTATTGCACATGTCTTAAAGTGCCAGAAACAAAGACACACGACAGACAGAAAGGAGCTCCAGACTATGACTGACAGACAGAAGCCTTTAAAACAGAGCAGATAAGAGAAAAATCTCCTACACCAGTTGCACCACAGATGTCCCCACAAGGGAACCAGATGTTTTCACAGAGGAGCATCCTGAAATGTAAAATCAAGGGTCTCCATAGTGACTTTCCTGCATTTAGTGTCCCCTTTTTTTCCCTCTTTTTTAAGATGACAGAGGTGGCATTATCGTTAAATTGCAGGGAAAGACCTAGGGAATTCTCTGAAAAAATAAGGCTTCAGCAGCTGCTGGGAGTCCCTCAGTCCCTCCTTTTACTTACAGGATTTGCTCCTCTGTTTCAGTTCCACCACAAGCATGCTCCATCTCCTAACATTTCTGTAGTCAGCTCTCAAAAAGTTCCAGGGTGCGGGTGGGTTATCAAAATTTGTAACTTAAAGTTGGGTTCCTGAACTTGAAGCCAATTAATGCCAATTTAAAAATGAGGACAGGGTTTTGAGAAAAAGAAAAACGAAGGTTTATTGCTTTGCTAACAAAGATAAACACAGGGACTCTGCCAAAAGGTTGTGACTCTCTTTATCTGGAGGGACAAGGGATTTTAAAGGAGTTTCACTTATTAACCTGGGAGATACTCAGTTCTTAGGTCCCCCGCAGGCACTGCCCTCTGCAGTGAGTGTGCCTCAGGCAGCCAGTTAGGGGCTTCTATCATACTGCTTAACAAACGGGTGTAAAGTTCAATGCAGTTCCTTTAAACTCAGTCCAAAGGGTGTCAGGCTTACTTGCTTTATTTTCATGTCCGATATCCTTAAGTTTTCACCACAGAAATCACACAACAAAATGCACAAAAACAAACAAAAAACATATAGAACACAGAACAAAACAACAACAACAACAAAAAAAAAAAAAAAAACAGAAATCCGGCGCCGAAACAGGAAAACAGAGGAGCAATGCAATGTCTTCCTAAAGCTCCCCGTAGGAGCGCATGCGTGCCCGTTGGCACCTCTCTACCCTTCCAGATGAATTCCCTAGAGAACAGAACAGATGACAGAATGATTCTTGTTACTGTCCCAGACAGGAGTATATGTGAGCCTCCTCAGTCCACCTCTCTGTCATCAGAAGAGATCTCCCTTAACCGGATATCAGATGTTATAAAGGCACCAATTACCTATGGATGCCTCCTCCACCAGGTGCTTGCTAATAGTTTTAATGCGGTGGTTCACTGCAGTGCTCCCTGAACTGAAGGCTAACTCCAAGGCCTTGGACCATCTCAAGTTGCACAAACCCTAGAGTTGCTCTCAAGCTTGGAGCCCTGGAAGGAAGGCCAACTTCAGAATTTACAGCAGTCTGGTCTTGTGATCTTGTCCGGCAGGGTCATCTCACTGGGGAACTCCAAAATATTAGACCAGGAACGCATGTAAAGACCACTGACTCCTAGTAAAATCAAATTAAGGCAAGCTAATTATTTCAAAGGGAAAGGCTACCTCTCCCTCCCAAAATGGCGGAAGCAAGACAGCAAACCCACCTTTCCTATAGCCCAGCTATATAGCCCAGAAAGATGCACAAAAAGGGGGTTACAGATAACAGAACTTTAACAAGCATCACACTAACGGTAGTTTACATTTTTTTTTAAGCTCATCCCAACATCAGAAATTATGAGGACCATTAGAGCCTCAGAGACTCGTTGTCTGGCCAGGGAAAGAAAATATTTATGAGGTGTCACTAAAGTTTCAGAGAGGGCTGCAATCTGGTCAGAGAGCCAGGCATGGGTGAGTTTAAGGCATGGGCAAACATTCCAAGCAGGTTCAGAATTTGCAGTAATTTATAATAAATCCAAAATTATCTTTTCATGGCTTTCTGGCAAGTGGGCTCCCAATTTTAATAAATGATCAGGTTGGGTCTATCAACCCTGTCCCTTACTTTTGGAAACTCCCCTTCCACATCCAAGCTTGTGAACTCCTGAGCATTTTCCATTCCAGATATGTATTCACAGATTTTCTAACTCTTCTCCTCTAATTGTGTATTACTTGGGGCGAATGTAATGTCAAGGCATTGTTCTGGATGAGAATGGGAAGATTTTTTGCATACACATTGGATTCATTATCTAATTTTTCATTCGAAATACTTAATCCCTGACACTAAAACCTACCCTACTGGACTCTGACTACTAATGCAAATATGATGGAGATAAATTACCCCAACAAAATAGAAATACAAGCAGTTCAGAGGAGGCATGGTGCATAGTTGGACTTGCCTTTTGCATTATGTAGTGTAGGAGTTATAAATCTAGCAAATTTTCAATTTAAATAGTTCTCCATGTGTTTGAAAGTTAACAAATATTTGAATTCCTGTCTCCCTTTCTCTGTAGCCTATTCAGCACATGTATTTTTATATGCACATATCAAATCCTACCTGGTACCACACGTACATTCTTGTGAGGTGGATGAATTGGCAGATACAATTTGTGAGAATAGATCACTCATTCTAAACGCTGTTGGAACTGAAAATTCAACCTATGGGTGAGCTTCCTAGTTGAACAACATTATACATAAACCCATGTTCAGTAAAATGAATATTTTTGGATCTGTGGATGATATATATTTCATGATTAATTTAGATTGCCATATATATTGCTACTTTTTAATGTCTGTGTGTGTGTGTTTTATATATATATATATATACATATATATATATATATATATATATATATATACTCTCCAGATTTTTCAAAATATGAAATATATGTGTCTTATTATACACTCCCTAAATTCATTCATATTCATATATGTGGATTTATGATCAACTTTTCACAAGATTATTATCAGAAATATTCATCCACCTGAAATACATATTTGTTTCCTAGTACTGAAAACAAACTTCAGTGAATGGTGCACACAAATTCTAATATTTCTACAGTAACTCACCCAGTTTAACATCAATGCGTATAGATTCCTATGGGACATGAAGTGTATTTTGACGTTCATTTTTATTCAACTCTGGTACATTACTATTTCTTCAGTTAATGCACATCATAGGATAAATATTTCATCCACAATTTATCAAATTGATAGGCATTTGTTTCACTTTCAATCACTTCCTGATTCAGAACACATGTATTCCTTAATGTTTCTTGACTGCTCGTTTCATGAGACTTCTTTCCAAACACATTATTTTCAATTTCCATTATCGCTTTGAAGCAAATCTCACACACCCGTCTTGATAAACCATTAAAGTAATATTACCATTATATGTATAATTGGTTGGAATTAATGATTGTATATCAATATAAGATTTTCTGCATCTTTTCAGATATAAATTCAATCGATTATTTAAAGTGTAATCAGTTATATTATTTATTCACAGTATGGTCTCTTCATGAATTATCTCTACATACATAGACACAGGGTACACCTCTTTGTACCCCCAATATTAATTTATATGTCTTCAAAATATTGCTCCCAGAAATGGAGGAAAAAAATACTCTGTCAACTGATGTACATAAACATTTTATCACAGTAATATTCTGGACACAAAATGCAAAGTTCACACTTATGATTGTACCAAAGACTAAATGGAATGTAAACATGGATTACTAAAAAAATCCATGTCCAATTTGGCTAATGCTCTCAAATGTCAATCCTATTAATGATTACATATTTGTTTCTTCCTAAGATTATATATTCAAATTCAACCCTGTTGAAAATATCTAATACTATCACTCACTTTATACTTTGTCTGATTTCATAATGTCTCTATAGATATCTGCTTTCCTACATATTTTCCCCAGTTCATCATTGTGACTCATTCTTCACATGTGCTGACATTGACATTCACTCACTAACCGAAACCCTGTTGCTAAAGAACTTTTGGTCCAATTCCTATACTCATTCTTTTTTCTAAACTTACTTACTATCTTCCTAATCCACCTACTGTCCCCTTTTGACTGGATATTCTCTTCGACATTCAATCATCCAAGGTACAAGGTCCTATGCCATTTTATATCGATTTATCTGAGACATCTGTGCAGAACATAATTCAAAGCTAAGTGTCACAATCAAAGGCCCAATTCCCTTCTGGGCTTCAAATCTTACCTAGATTTCTGTTTTCATACTTACATTTCACCTATTTATTCTTGTAAATATCGCAGATTCCCAATACCATTATTCATCCTGCAGAATGATTCCTAACTCAAATCGAATATGTTATTAATCCTAACCATACACTCTTCCATCAATCTAACTTTACAAAAGAGTAAGGACACAGTTTGTCTTACAATACAGGAATGTAGGGGATCTTCCACCTGCTGAGAACCTCAAAGGTCCTTACAGAAATGATCCCTGGAGAAGATGTTGACAGCTATGGAGGACCTGAGAGAGAAAAATTCATTTTCCATGGAAAACAACCAGGTCAAAATGAAGGGATGTGTCTGAATCAGCCTCTCTCTTCTTAATGTAGAGTAGTTGGACCAAATCAGGCATGTGTGGAGAGCTGTTCCCGGGTGCCGATTTTTGATATACAATTCTTAGCTTGAAGTGTCACAGTAAGTAGGGGCAGGCTCCATCTCATGGGAACCTAGGAAACAACTTTTAGGACAAAGTGTTTGCCAAGGCAGTGACCTCATTCAGTTTCTGAATGAAGTGACCTACCTCACTTCTTTGGTGATGGAACTCTCTGAACTGGGGATCCAAGAAGCCAGGCACCCAGAGTCAGTCCCAGTCCCAATCCCAGTGGGCTCACATGTTTGTATTTACCAAGGACAGAGTCAGACTTTCTTGGTACCTACTGATGTGCGGATGGCCAAATGCCAGGAGAGCTCTGAAGAGGGCCAGTTCATGAGAAAGCAGGCAGTGTCTCACCACTGGTTCCTGAAAACTTCACTGAGTTGGCCAAGGAGACCAGATCTGAGAGAGTTTCCCAATACTATAATTCATCCCGAAGAATGATTCCTAACCCAAATTGAACATGTTATTAAACCTAACATACACTGTTCCCTCAATCTAACTTTACAGAAGAGCGGGGACAGTGTTGGTCTTACAATACAGGAATGTAGGGGATCTTCCACCTGCTTAGAAACTCAAAGGTCCATGCAGAAATCATTCCTGGAGAAGATGTAGGCAGCTATGAAGGACTTGAGAGAGCAAAAGTCATCTTCCATGGCAAACAACCTGGTCAGGATAAAGGAGTGTATCTGAATCAGCCTCTCTCTTATTAATGTAGAGAAGATGGATCAAACCAGGCCTGTGTGGAGAGCTATTCCTGAGTGCCTATGGTTTATATACCATTCTAACTTGTGAAAGTGTCACAGGAAGTAGGGGCATCCTCCATCTCAAGAGACCATAGGAAGCAAATGTTAGGACAAAGTGGTTGCCAAGGGAGTGACCTCTTTCAGTTTCTGAAGGAAGTGACCTCACGTCACTTCCTTGGTGTTGGAACTCTCTGAACTTGGGATCCAGGAAGCCAGGCACCCATTGCCAGTCCCAGTCCTACTCCTAGTGGGCTCACTTCTTTGGATTTACCAGGGACAGAGTCAGTCTTTCATGGTACCTACTGATGTGGGGATGGCCAAATGCCAGAAGAGCTCTGAAGAGGGGCCTTTTCTGAGAAAGCAGGTAGTGGCTCATGCTGGCTCCTGAAATCTTCGCAGAGTTGGCCACGAAGACCAGATCTGAGACAAGACAGTCTATTTTTGGGGAACATAGTATGACCCACCAGTCAGAGAATACTCCAGATAGTCACAGATGTACTTGGGGGAAGCAGGTGCCTTTGTGGGTGTTGGTGTGGGATTCTTTTTTTGTCTCATATTCTGAGAATAGGTTAACCAGTACCCTGGTTATTAATTGGTAGTTACATTATGCTTATAGACCCCAGAACTCAGGACAGGTAGAAAAAATAAATAGAACCATTAAATAGACCTTTACGAAATTACTCTTAGAGACCTGCATAAAAGATTGGAGTATGCTCCTGCCTTATCCACTGTTTCATGCAAGAAATACTCCCTCTGTTTCTTTGTGTAACCTCACCACCTGTGAAATTCTCTATGGTGCCCTTCCTCCAGTAAGGGACCTAACCCCAACTCTAAGACCTAAGGATCCCTTCCACACCCCCTAGCTTGACAGACTTAAAGCTCTTGAAAGAACTCATTGATATCTGTTCAAACAGCTGGCCACGGCCTACCAAACTGGGGACAAGGGGACTCCACTTCAATATAATGTAAGAGACTTCATCTACATAAGAAGACATCAGGTTTCATTCCTGGAACCCCGATGGAAAGGAACATACCAGGTACTACTTATAACACCTACATCAGTAAATGTATACGGAATCAATTCCTGGATCCATGCCTCTCATCTCAAGCCTGCGCTCTGTCCAGACTCTTGCTGGAAACTGGAAATGACTAGTAACCCTTTCAAATTGTGTATTCACCATATGAATAAGGCTATAGACTCTCCCCTTGGCCACCAGTAGTCCTAAACCTCATCAGGTGGTTCATCAGCGATGGCTGATCACAAATCCTACTATAGAAGAAGTATGGTCTATCTCGCTTACAGCCCCCATAGGGACCTGGTGGCCATCTCTCCACCCAGACATTTGTCAGCTGGCTATAGGTTTTTCCTATTGGGATATATCTGATAAAGTGGATCCCACTAAAATTCTATTAAATACCTTCTGTATCATCGATAATGGAAACAAACATTATGGATGTAGGGACACGCGAGCAAGATGCAGGTTGGCTATCCCAGATTACTATGTTTGCATGGCAGACTATCAAAGCCACAAAGAGCCACGGCTGTGAGGGGAAAAAGCCAACTTCTTCTGTAAGTCATGGGGATGTTAGCATACAGGGACTGCCTGGTGGAACCCAAACTCCCCATCAAATTCAGTACACAGCATTGGCCATATTACCAATTAGACAACCAAAACTGATGGACCCCAGAAGGCTCTCTAGATCCTCAAATTATGCATGACATTTTTAACTTCTACAAGTGATCAAAAGGGTGGAAGGAGATTCCCCTATGTGAAGACCTTTTCCCTACTTCACTCACGTCCTGAACTATGCTTCTCCAATAGATCCTAACCCTCAGCCTTCTGCTCCAGACTCTCTGCTTTCACTCCCACCTGAGCAACCTGATTTCTCCCCTCCATTTACTAGATCAAAAAACCAAACCTCGGCCGGTTCTCAGACAATTGCGCCCTTGCTGAGGTATCAGGTACTGAGGTACCCCTCCACCCACTCAGTCCTCTTTTCTCCAGTAAGTGCCCAGAGCAGGTCCCATCAGGTCCTCTTACCAGCTAACCCAAAGCTCAAACCAGCTGAGGAGATCCCTCAGACCACTATCCAAGATGTAATGAAAGTGACCTTTAAAGTTGCCTTGTCATCACTGAAAACAGGTGACTAAGAATTTAAAGTCCCTCACAGGCTTTTTGGGATACTCACTCCTGTCGTCCCCTCTGCTCTACCTGTTCTACTGCTCAAGTTTTTGTTGCCAGGAAAATCACAAACCCCTTTCCCAATATTCTTTTACATCTCTCCTTCCTAATTCTCAGATAAACGGAGCTGCTCTCAGCCTTGCTTTCCACGTCTTGCCCCTCTTCACCAGGCCCACAGAAAAGTCTTATATGACCTTCTCCAGAAGTCTTCACCATTGCTGACTTTAGGACTTTCAGCAAAAGAGTCCCTATAAAAGAATTCAATGTAGATAAACTCCGTGTTTTCATGTCGCCCTGTTCTACTTGGCCAGTGGCTGGAAAAATCAGCACTCCTAAGCTAGACACCCCCTTACGAGTTTTTCACAAAATAAGTGAACAAGGCCTCTGGCCTTGAGCTGGGGATTCTCAGAGATGGCTACAATTCTAAGTAAAGAAGTTACCAACTAGGCTCCATGGTAACAGCTGGCAGGGAGAAAAAAAAGAGAAAAAAAAAAGCTCTCCCTGTCCCAAGTGTCCTTGAAAAGTTAACTTGCCGAGAACAGAGGAAAAAATAACAGAAACAAAAACTGCTTTTTGTGAACTTCTGCAGACTGTGAACTTCTGAGCCCCTTCCCTTACATGTTGGGTACAAATTCTGAAACTACCTAAACTTGGGGTTCAGAAGATTAATTGATTACAACAGAAGCAATACCCTCTAAATCCGTTTGCAACCAAATAGGGCTGTTTCCCTGTCTTCGGTGCTATCTTAGATTCCTTTCCTTTTCCGTACCTACAACAGTATAATTCTATATACTTAAACATTGTTTATGTTTTCATGAAATGGTCAACAGATGTGATTAATTATGTAATGGTGCAGATGTTTCCCAGAGTGTTCTAGGATGATGCATGTTCATTTAAAGATCAAATCGGAGGGCATACAACCTGTTTCCACCGGGAACCTGTATCTCTCACTTTAGCCATCCTATTAGGAATAGGAGTTGCTGCAGGAGTGAGCACAGGAACCCTAGTCCATGGGACACAACAAATGACCCAATTAGAAGCAGCAATAGACCAAAAATTAAAGATAATAAAACCTCCATCACAGCTTTACAGGAATGTTTAACCTCTCTCTCTGAAGTTGTTTTACAGAACAGGCGAGGGTTAAACCTTCTCTTCATGAGAGAAGGGGGACTTTGTGCTGCATTGAGGGAAGAAGGTTGTTTTTATGCCGACCATACTGGAGTTGTATAAGAACCTTTGAGTATATTAAGAAAATGCCTTTAAGAGTGTCAACGAGAGAGAGAGGCCCAAAAAGGGTGGTTTGAGTCTTGGTTCACACAGTCCCTCTGGTTAACTATGCTTTCATAAGCCCAGGCCTGTCCATTAATAATCCTCATATTATTGCTAACTGTAGGACCCTGTTGGCTCAACCATGTAGTTTCCTTTCTCGAAGCTCAAATTGGACAATTTAAACTTATGGTAATCAGACAACAATATACCCCACTAGGAGACATAAAATGTGACACCCTTCAATGATCACTTTCATGATTAAAAGTAACCAGAAGAAGAATTGGGGAATAAAAAGTTAATAAAATAGGTACTTGTCACTTCCTATTTTTCTGTATGCTTAATAAAACACTGTTGAAATCTTGAGAACTGTTTGCTAATCTTGTTCCCAGAATGTGCTGTCCCCAACTGCCAAACTGCAGAATGTACTCCATCATCCCGTTGAAAGCAAACTGCCCACTCTCCCTGACGCATCAATAAATTTCCCTCCCTGCCCTCTCCAAGGAAAGTATATAAGCTCTGTTTAAGCTGTTCTCAGGACTCTCTGCTCTATTCAAGTGAGCTCTGAGCCCCAGCATGCTGGACACTCAATAAACCCTTTGTTGTTGCATGAGACAGACTCTTGGTGGTCTCTTCCTCCTATGCCTGCCCGACCATTACAATATTCCAACTCTATATTCTTATAAATATCTCAGGTTCCCAATACCATTATTCATCCAGCAGAATAATTCCTAACCCATATCAAACATGTTATTAAACATAACCATACACTCTTCCCTCAATCTAACTTTACAGAAGAGCAGGCACAGAGTTGGTATTACAATACAGGAATGTAGGGGATTGTTCATCTGCTGAGAACCTCAAAGATCCATGCAGATATGATCACTGGAGAAGATGTAGGCAGCTATGAAGGACCTGAGAGAGCAAAAGTCATCTTCCATGGAAAACAACCTGGTCAGTATGAAGGGTTGTGTCTGAATCAGGCTATCAAATTTTAATGTAGAGAAGATGGACCAAACCAGGCCTGTTTAGAGAGTTGTTCCCGGGTGCCTATGGTTGATATACCATTCTAACTTGTGAAAGTGTCACAGGTAGTAGGGGCAGCCTGCATCTCATGGGACCCTTGGAAGCAAATGTTAGGACAAAGTGGTTGCCAAGGCAGTGACCTCATTCAGTTCCTGAAGGAATTGACCTCACCTCACTTCCTTGTTGATGGAACTATCTGAACTTGGGATCCAGGAAGCCAGGCACACAGAGCCAGTCCCAGTCCCAGTCCCAGTGGTCTCACTTGTTTGGATTTACCAAAGACAGAGTCAGTCTTTCTTGGTACCTACTGATGTGAGGATGGCAAAATGCCAAGAGAGCTCTGAAGAGGGGCCTTTCCTGAGAAAAAGGTAGTTGCTCAATGCTGGCTCCTGACAACTTTACAGAGTTGGCTAAGGAGGACAGTTCTGAGAGAGAACATGCCATTTAAAGGGAACATACTGTGGCCCACTAGTCAGAGGACACTCCAAATAGTCTCAGAATTACTTAGGGAAAGGAGGTGCCTTTATGGGTGTAGGTGTAGGTTTGTGGTTTTCACTTGTTCTGAGAATAGGTATCAAAGGCGGTTTGTTTGGATTGAGTGAACTCTTTCTGGTAAGTACTTTGACAAGGCCAGTGTTTTTATGTCTGTATATAAAACGGTGTTCGTGGTTGTAGACATAAGAAGAGAGAATGCATCAATGGATGTGTCCTGTCTAGTAGAAAGCTTGCCAGCCTTCATACTGCCCAATTTATGAATGGACTGCTACTTGACTTATGGATGGGCAACATCTGCTATCCTCCAAAGTTCCTGTTTTCTTCCTGAATTCTGGCCTCTCTAAAGAATAGGCTCATGCTTTTGTGCCCAAGATATGTACCACCTCCAAGCTCTGTGACATGGACATGTACTGGATACCTGAAGGGAATGACGAGCTTCTTAGAAAACTCAGATATCAGTATGACCAGTAAAGTCTCAGTGGAGAAAGCCTGCTTTGTGCCTTTTGCTTACCTATTGTTTTATTGCCCTGAATGTCAGGAAGGTCTCTGCCTCAGGCCTCCCCTTTGTGAAGCCTGAAGAAAAGAGTTCTCAAATTGAAATGAATGGGCATCACCTGTGGCTCTGTGCTTAATTGCTTTGGAAAGGGATGTGTCTGAATCAGCCTCTTGGCACTGTGTGAGGCTGTGGCTTAGATTCTCAGCACTAGATGGATCCAAAGAAATATCTCATGTGTGCATCCAATACAAAAATGGCTAAAAGAGCCGATATTGTAGATGAAGTCTCTCGCCTTCCTATGTAAAGTTCCTGACCTCCATTAAGTGAGAATAGTGATACTTTGGGTCAAATGAGATATTTAAAGCCCTGTAGAGGCTAGCCTATAGGTGCATGGGTTTTCTCATGATTCCAGTTCACATAAAGAATCTAAACCGCACAGTAATTTGGCCTCAAATTGGAGAAGCAAAGCAGCATTAACGGCATGCCTATTTGATCACTCTTGGTTAACAGGAAGGGTGTCTAGGCCACACAGACTTTAGGAAAATGAGGGAAAAAGGGAGCTTATTTTGGACACTGTTGTGGGCTGCGCCCCTCATGGAAACCTGCTACCAGAGGTAATGATTAGTGTCTATATGGAAGAAGATGAGGGCCATGTGGGAGTGTTTTGGTTTTAATTGTGGACATTTGTATCGTGGTTGGAAGAGATGACTGGGTCCACCTGGGCTTGAACTCTGGTGTGACTCCCATTAGAGACTGAGTTCTGGAACTGACCTCAGAGCAGTATTGCCATAAATTTTGTCGGGATTTTATTAGGCCACGCATGAGAGTGACCCTTGGAAACTGAGATCTAAGGCCAGTGTGGATTTCCACAGAGCACTGGGAATCTCAGCCAGGATATAACATGATTTTATTTTTAAAGACTTGGCAGCCATAGTTGAGAGTCAAAACACACATGGAACTCACATTGTAGACCTCAATGGGTCTGGCTTCATGTGACCTTTTGGCCACTCTTTGGGAAGACTTGCCTGTGAGAGTTCTTCAGAGCATTCATTGAAATGAGCTTCCTCACCATTTAATGGTTCCTGAATTAATTGAAACCCATAGTGCCTCCAACTACATCCTTGAAAAATGGCTAGATAAATACCATGAAATTTTTGAAATTCCCATGACCAGGTGGCACTGGAGAAACTTTGGATGTCCTGTTGCTGATCATGAGTATACCAGACGGTGGCTTGATTGACTGGGTTTCATGAAAATGGTGTATATCAGATATGCCAGTAAGTTGGAGCCTGCTGAGCAGTGGGCCTAGAGCAATGTTGGGCAGGTGTGTGACACAAAATATGCGCTGGGGCCATTTCGATCTGCCATTGGCTTCCAAATGCCTTGTGACTGACAGGATGCAGCCAGCAGACCCTTATTTGTAAAGGCATCTTGTTATATGGAGAGTTTTGACCCTGTCCCTTACTTTTGGAAACTCCTCTACCACCTCCAAGTTTGTGAACTACTGATCATATTCCATTCCAGATTTGTATTCTCAGAATTCCTAACTCTTTTTCCCTAATTGTGTCTTACTTGGGGTGAAAGTATTGTCAAGGCATTGTTCTGGATGAGAGTGGGAAAAATTTTGTGTAGCACATATTTGCATACACATTGGATTCATTTTCCAATTTTCCATTCAGAATACTAAATCCCTGACACTAACATATACCCTATTAGACTCTGACTACTAATCCTAATATGGTGGAGTAAAATAACCCAAACGGAATAGAAATACAAGCAGTTCAGAGAAGGCATGGTGTGTAGTTGGAATTGTCTTTTGCATTATATTGGGTAGAAGGTATAAACTAGTTAATTTTTTTATTGAAAGAGTTCTCCATGTGTTTTTAAAGTAAACAAATGTATGAATTCGTGTCTCCCTTTCTCCGTAGCATATTCAGCACATGTATTTTTATATGCACATACAGAATCCTACCTGGTACCACTCGTACAATCTTGTGAGGTGGCTTACTTGGCAGATACAAATTGCGAGAAGACATCACAGCTCCTAAACACTGTTGGAACAGAAAATTAAACCTATGGGTGAGCTTCCTAGATGAACAACATTATACATAAATCCATGTTCAGTAAAATGAATATTTTTGCATCTGTGGATGATTTATATTTCATGGTGAATTTCGATTGGCATATATATTGCTACTTTTTAATGTCTGTGTGTATATATATATATATATATATATATATATATATATATATATATATATACAGTCTCCAGATTTTTCAAAATATGAAATATATGTGTCTTATTACACACTTCCTAAATTCATTCATATTCATGTATGTGGATTTATAATCAAATTTTCACATGATTATTCTCAGAAATATTCATCCACCTGAAATACATATTTTTTCCTACTAGTGAAAACTAACTTCAGTGAATGTTGCATACAAATCCTAATATTTCTACAGTAACTGACCCAGTTTAACATCAATGCGAGTAGATTCCAATGGGACATGCTGTGTGTTTTGACGTTCATTTTTATTCAACACTGGTACATTATGATTTCTTCAGTTTATGCACATCATAGGATATATTTTTCATCCACAGTTTCGCAAATTTATAGGCATTTGTTTCACTTTCAATCAATTCCTTCTTCAGAACACATGTATTCATCCATGTTTCTTGACTGGTCTTTTCATGAGACTTCTTTACAAAACACATTATTTTCAATTTTCATAATCATTTTTGAAGCGAAACTCAGACACCGTTCATGATAAACAATAACACTAATATTAACAATAGATGTATAACTGGTTGGAATGAATGATTTTATATCAATATAAGATATCTTAAATATTTTCAGATATCAATTCCATCCATTATTTAAAGTGGAATCAGCTATATTATTTATTCACAGTGTGGTCAATTCATGCATTATCTCTATATTCATAGACACAGGGAACACCTCTTTGTACAACCAATACTTATGTATATGTCTTCTAAATATTACTGCCAGAAATGGTGTAAGAAATACTCATGTCACCAGATCTACATACACATTTTATCACAGTAATATTCGGGACACAAAAAGTAAATGTCACACTTATGATTGTACCGGAGTCTGAATGGAAAGTGAACATGGATTACTAAAAACATTCCTGTCCATGTTGCCTAATCCTCTCAATTATCAATCCTGTTGGTGACTACATATTTGTTTCTTCCAGAGATTATATATTCAAACTCTACCCTGTTGAAAATGCCTAATCATATCACTCACTTTATACTTTGCCTGATTTCATTATGTCTCTATTGATATGTGGTTTCCTACATATTTTCCCCAGTTCATCATTGTGACTGACCCTTCACATGAAGTTATGTTTACTTTCACTCTCTAACCAAAACACTATTGCGATAGAACATATATTCCAAATCCTATATTGACACTTCTTCCTAAACCTACTATCTACCTAATCCTCCCGACTATCCGTTTTTGACTGGATGTTCTCTTCGACATTCAATCATCCAAGGTACAAGGTTCTATGCCATTATATATCTATTTTTCTGAGACATCTGTGCACAATGTAAATCAAAGTTAAGTATCCCAATCAAGGGCCCAATGCCCTCTAGGCTTCAAAATTACCTAGATTTCTGTTTTTATTCATATATTTAACCTCTATATTTTTATAAATATCGCAGGTTCCCAATACCATTATTCATCCCGCAGAATGATTCCTAACCCAATTCAAACATTTTATTAACCCTAAGAATACACTGTTCCCTCAATCTAAATTTAATGAAAAGCAGGGACAGAGTTGGTCTTACAAGACAGGAATGTAGGGGATCTTCCACCTGCTGAGAACTTCAAAGATCCATGTAGAAATGAACCCTGGAGAAGATATAGTCATCTATGAAGGACCTGAGAGAGCAAAAGTCATCTTCCATGTCAAACACCCTGGTCAGGATGAAGGGATGTGTCTGAATCAGCCTCTCTCTTCTTAATGTAGAGGAGAAGGACCAAACCAGGCCTGTGTGGATAGCTATTCCCGGGTTCCTAAGGTTGACATACCATTCTAACTTGTGAACATTTCAGAGGAAGTAGGGGAACCCTCCATCTAATGGGACCCTTGGAAGCAACTATTAGGACAAAATGGTTTACAAGACAGTGAATTCATTCAGTTCCTGAAGGAAGTGACCTCACCTCACTTCCTTCGTGATGGATCTCTCTGAACTTGGGATCCTGGAAGCCAGGCACACAGAGCCAGTCCCAGTCCCAGTCCCAGTGGGCTCACTTGCTTGGATTTACCAAAGACAGAGTCAGTCTTTCTTTGTTCCTACTGATATTATGATGCCAAAAGCAAGGAGAGCTCTGAAGAGGGGCCTTTCCTGAGAAAGCAGGTAGTGGCTCAAAATTCCCTTCTGACAACTTAAAAGAGTTGGCCAAGTAGACCAGATCTGAGACAGGACAGGACATTTCGGGGAAACATTGTATGGCCCACTAGTCAGAGGACACTCCGTAGAGTCACAGACCTACTTGGGGGAAGGAGGTGACTTTGTGGGTGTGGTTGTGGGTTTATGATTTTGTCTCATCTTCTGAGAATAGGTAGGAAAGGCGGTTAGTTTTTTTTTCTTTTTTTTTTTTGGAGTGTACTGTTTCTAGTAAGTCGTTTGACAAGGCGAGTGTTTCTATGTCTGTGTATTCCACTGTGTCCGTGGTTGTATACATTAGAAACGAGAATGCATCAATGTATTTGTCCTGTCTAGTAGAAAGCTTCCCAGCATTCAACCTGCCCAATTTATGAATGGGTTGCGGCTTTCCTTAAGGATGGGCAACACCTACTATCTTCCTAATTACCAATTTTCTTCCTGAATTCTTTCCAATCTCCAGAATTGGCTCATGTTTTTTTGTCCAAGATATGTACCACCTCCAAGCTCTGTGACATGGCCATGTACTGGATATCTGCAGGGAATGGCGAGCATCTCAGAAAACTCAGATATCAGTGTGACCAGTAAAGTATCAGTGGAGAAACCCTGCTTTGGGCCTTTTGCTTACATAATGTTCTGTTGCCCTTAATTTCAAGAAGTTCTTTGCCTCAGGCCACCCCTTTGTGAAGCCTGAGGAAAACAGTTTTCAAATGGAAATGAATGGGCATCACCTGTGGCCCTTTGCTTTATTGCTTTGGAAAGGGATGTGTGTGATTTAGCCTCTTGGCCCTGTGTGAGGCTGTGGCTTAGATTCTCAGCACCTGATGGATCTAAAGAAAGATCCCATGTGTGCATCCAAAACCAAAATGGCCAAAAGAGCAGTCCTTGTGGATGACGTCTCGCCTTCCTCTGTGAGGTTCCTGACTTCCATCAATAGGGATCCTTTGGGTCAGAGGAGTTCTCCAAAGCCCTGCAGAGGTGCTTGGGTTTTCTCATGACTCCAATTCACATAAAGAATCTTAACCTCTGAGTCAGTTGGCCTCAAAGTAGAGAAGCGGTGTAGTCTTCACAGCATGCCTATTTCATCACGCCTGGTTCACAGAAAGTATGTCCAGGCCACCCTGACTTTAGCAAATGAGTGGCAAGGGAGCTTATTTTGGACACTGTCTTGGACTGCGCTCCTCATGAAAACCTCCAGCCAGAGGTTATGATGAGTGTCTATATGGAAGAAAATGAGGGCCATGTCGAAGTGTTTTGGTTTTAATTGTGGTCATTTGTGTGTCAGTTGGAAGAGATAACTGTGTTCACCTGGGCTTGAACTGTTGTGTGATTCCACTTAGAGACTGCTTTCTGGAACTGACCTCAGTGAAGTATTGCCATGAATTGTTTTGAGATTTTAGGAGGCCACGCATGAGATTCGCTCTTGGTATCTGTGATCTAGGCCCAGGGTGGCTTTGCACAGAAAACTGGGAATCTTTGCAAGGATATCACATGATTTTATTCTGAAAGACTTGGCAGCCATCGATGAGAGTCAAAACACACATGGACCTAACATTGTAGACCTCAATGGGCCTTGCTTATGTTACCATTTGGCCTCTGTTTCTGTAGCCTTGCCTATGAGAGTTCTCTAGAGCTTTCATTGAAATGAGCTTCCTCACCATTTAATGGTTCCTGAATTAATTGAAACCCAGAGTGTCTCAAATTCATTTTTGAAAAATGGCTAGATAAATACCATGCAAGGTTTGAAATTCCCATGACCAGGTGGCACTGGAGAACCTTTGGATATCTGGTTCCTGATCATGAGTGTACCAGACAATGCCTTGATTGACTGGGTTTCATGAAAATGGAGTAGAACAGAGATGCCTGTAAGTTGGAGCCTGCTGAGTAGTGGGCCTAGAGCTGTGGTGTGAAGGTGTGTGATAAACATCTGTGGTGGGGCCATGTGAATATGTCTTTGACTTCCAAATGGCTTGTGACTGACATGCTGCTGCCAGCAGACCCTTATATGTAAAGGCATCTTATTATATAGAGGGGTTTCAGGGCAATGTTCAGAATCAGGTTGCTCTTGTCAAGGGGGCAAGCTATGTGGGATAGAAGCCTGGTTGGTGCATTCTCCTGTAAACCCTGACCCACCACACCTGACAGAACTCCCTCCAGCACTGTGTCCCTGATGAACTCCTTGTATTTTTTGAAGCAACACCAAACTACGAGTGCAGCAGCCAGAAACACCACGAAAAGTGGAGGATGACCAAATGACTTCACAGTCCACGCGGGCAGACACTTAGACCCAGGTGGCCAAAAATTGCCGACAAAGATAGAATTCATCACTGCTGCCTAATGTTCATTGGAAAACAAGAAACCATGTCCTCCAGGTCACATAGATGCCATTCCAGATTTGATGGTCTCACTACAAAGGAAGCTAAATCTCCTGACAACAACATATACTTTAAGTGCCCAAACTCAGAGGCAGTTTGTCAAGAAGTCTTTAGGCCAAAAGAACTTCATGTTTGTGGAGTGTTTACCCTATCCCTTACTTTTGGATACTCCTCTCCCAACTCCAAGGTTGTGAACTCCTGAGCATTTTCCATTCCGGATATGTATTCACAAATTTTCTAACTCTTCTCCTCTAATTGTGTCTTACTTGTGGTGAAGGAAATGTCAAGGCATTGTTCTGGATCAGAGTGGGGAGATTTTTGTGTAGCACATATTTGAATACACATGAGATTAATTTTCCTATTTTCCATTCGAAATTCTGAATCCCTGACACTTACCCATACCCTACTAGACTCTCACTACTAATCCTAATATGATGGAGAAAAATAACCCAAACAAAATAGAAATACAACCAGTTCAGAGGAGGCCTGTTGTATAGTTGGACTTGCCTTTTGCATGATAAAGGGTAGGTGTTACAAATCTAGTCAATTTTTAAATGAAAAAGTTCTCCATGTGATTTAAAGTTAACAAATATGTGAATTCTTGTTTCCCTTTCTCTGAAGCCTATTCAGAACATGTATTTTTAATGCACATATTGAATCCTACCTGGTATCACACTTATATTTTTGTGAGGTGGATGACATGGCAGATACAAATTGTGAGAAGAGATCACTCCTCCTAAACACTGTTGGAACTGAAAATTCAACCTATGGGTGAGCTTCCTGGTTTAACAACATTTTACTTAAATCCATGTTTAGTAAAATAAATATTTTTGCTTCAATGGATGATATATATTTCATGATGAATTTCTATTGGCATATATATTGCCAGTTTTTAATGTCTCTGTGTGTGTTTTTTGTATATATATATATATTCTCCAGGTTCTTCAAAACATGAAATATATGTGTCTTTTATACACTCCATAAATTTATTCATGTTCATGTACTTGGATTTATAATCAACTTTTCAGAAGATTATTCCAGAAATATTCATCCACCTGAAATTCATATTTGTTACCTAGTACTGAAAGCTAACTTCAGTGAACGGTGCACACAAATCCTAATATTTTTATAGTAACTGACCCAGTTTAATATCAAAGCAAGTTGATTCCTATGGGACATTTTATGTATTTTGACGTTTATTCCTATTCAACACTGGTAAATTACTATTTCTTCTTTTTTTGCACATCATAGGATATATATTTAATCCAAAAGTTATCAAATTTACAGGTATTTGTTTCACTTTCAATCACTTTCTGCTTCAGAACACACGTATTCCTGCAGGTTACTTGACTGGTCTTATCATGAAACTTCTTTCCAAACACATTATTTTTGATTTTCATAATGATTTTTGAAGCAAAATATACACAATTTTCATGATTATCCATAACCCTAATATTTCCATTAGATGTATAAATGGTTGTAATGAATGTATGTGTATCAATATAAGATTTCATGTATATTTTCAGATATCAATTCATTCCATTATTTAAAGTTGGAACCAGTTATATTTTTAATTCTCAGTATGGTCTCTTCATGCATTATCTCAATATTCATAAACACACGGTACACCCATTTGTACCCCCAATACTAATTTATGCATCTTCAAAATATTGCTCCCAGAAACAGTGGAAGAAATACTCCACCTGATCTACATATACATTTTATCACTGTAATAATCTGGACACAAAATGCAAAGTTCACCTTTATGATTGTACCAAAGCCTAAATGGAAATTGACCATGGATTACTAAAACATCTATGTCTAAATTGCCTAATGCTCTCAAATGTCAATCTATTTGTGACTCCATATTTATTTTTCCCTAAGATTATACAGTCAAGTTCAACCCTGTTGAAAATGTCTAATATTATCACTCACTTTGTACTATACCTGATTTCCTAATATCTCTATTGATATCTGCTTTGCTACATATTTTCCCCAGTTCATCATTGTGAGTGACCCTAAACATGTGCTGATATTGACATTCACTCTCTAACCGAAACCCTATTGTTAAAGAACTTTTGGTCCAAAGTCTATACTCGCCCTCATTTCAACACCTACCGACTATCTTCCTGATCCTACAGACTATCCCTGTTTGATTGGATGTTCTCTTCTACATTCAATCATCCAAGGTACAAGGTCCTATTTCATTGTATATCGATTTATCTGAGACATCTGTGCATAACATAATTCAATGCTAAGTATCCCAATCAAAGGCCCAATGCCCTTCTGGGCTTCAAATCTTACCTAGATTTCTGTTTTCATACTTATATTTCACCTATATATTCTTAAAAATGTCACAGGTTCCCAATACCATTATTAATTGAGCGGAATGATTCCTAACCCAAATCAAACATGTTATTAACCTTAACCATACACTGATCCCTCAATCTAACTTTTCAGAAGAGCAGGGACAGAGTTGGTCTCAAAATACAGGCATGTAGGGGATTCTCCACCTGCTGAGAACCTAAAAGGCCCATGCAGAAATGATCCATGGAGAAGATGTAGGCAGCTATGAAGGACCTGAGAGAGCAAAAGACATCTTCCATGGTGAATAACCTGGTCAGGATAAAGGGTTGTGTCTGAATGAGCCTCTCTTTTTTTCATATAGATAAGATGGACCAAAACAGGCCTATGTGGAGAGCTGTCCCTAGGTGCCTATGGTTGATATACCATTATAACCTGTGAAAGTATCACAGGAAGTAGGGGCAGCCTCCATATCATGGGACCTTTGGAAGCAACTGTGAAGGCAAAGAGGTTGTCAAGATAGTGACCTCATTCAGTTCCTGAAGGAAGTGACCTCATCACACTTCTTTGGTGATGGAACTGTCTGAACTTGGTATCCAGGAAGCCAGGCACTCAGAGCCAGTCACAGTCCCAGTCCCAGGGGTCTCAATTTTTTTGATTTACCAAGGAGAGAGTCAGAGTTTCTTGGTAACTACTGATGTGTGGATGGCCAAATGCCAGGAAAGCTCTGAAGAGGGGCCTTTTCTGAGAAAGCAGGTAGTGGCTCACCACTGGCTCCTGACAACTTCACAGAGTTGGACAAGGAGACCAGATCTGAGAAAGGACAGGCCATTTCAGTGGAACATAGTATGACCCACCAGTCATAGGACACTCTGGATAGTCACAGTCCTACTTGGGGGAAGGAGGTGCCTTTGTATGTGTGTGTGTTTGTGGTTTTGTCTAATGTTCTGAGAATAGGTAGTAGCGGCGGTTTGTTTGGTTTTGAGTGAACTGTTTCTAGTAAGTCATTTGACAAGGCGAGTGTTTCTATGTCTCTGAATCCCACTGTGTCCGTGGTTGTAGACAGTTGAAAAGAGAATGGATCAATGGATTTGTGTTGTCTAGTAGAACGCATCCCAGCATGTATCCTGCCAAATTTATTAATGGTCTGAGGCTTTCCTTATCGATGGGCAACACCTGCTATCTTTCTAAGTTCCTGTTTTCTTCCTGAATTCTGGCCAATATCCAGAATAGGCTCATGGTTTTCTCTCCAAGATATGTACCACCTAAAAGCTCTGTGACATGGCCATGTACTGGATAGCTGAAGGGAATGGAGAGCATCTCAGAATACTCAGATATCAGAGTGACCATTTAAGTCTCATTGGAGAAACCCTGCTTTGGGCCTTTTGCTTACCTATTGTTCTGTTGACCTGAATGTCAGCAAGGTCTTTGCCTCAGGCCATCTCTTTTTGAAACCTGAAGAAAACAGTTTTCAAATGGAAATGAATGGACATCCCCTGTGGCTCTTTTCTTAATTTCTTTGGAAGGAGATGTGTCTGATTCAGCCTTTTGGCCCTTTGTGAGTCTGTGGCTTAGATTATCAGCACCTGATGGATCTAAAGAATGATCCCATGTGTGCATTCAAACCAAACTGGCCAAAAGAGCAGTCATTATGGATAAAGTCTCTCACCTTCCTTTGTAAGGTTCCTGACCTCCATCAAGTGAGAATAGGGATCCTTTGGGTCAATTGAGTTCTTAAAAGCCCTGCAGAGGCTAGCCCATAGGTGCTTGGGTTTTCTGATTACTCCAATTCACATAAAGAATCTAAACCCCACAGTCAGTAGGCCTCAAATTGGTGAACCGAAGTAGTATTAATGGCAGGCCTATTTGACCACTCCTGGTTCACAGGAAGGTTGTACAGGCCACCCTGACTTTAGGCAAACCAGAGGCAAGGGAGCTTATTTTGGACACTGTCTTGGGCTGCGCCCCTCATGGAAACCTTTAGCCAGAGGATATGATGAGTGTCTATATGGAAGAATATGAGGGCCATGTGGGAGTGTTTTGGTTTTAATTGTGGTCATTTGTGTGGCAGTTGGAAGAGATTACTTGTAAGATTCCAGCAGACGTCGGAGGAAGAGACTACCAAGAGAGTGGCTCATGCAACAGCAATGGGGATTTATTGAGGATCCAATTCAGTTCGCTGGGGCTCTGTGCTCACTCAACAAGCAACAGCGGCCCAGATCCCCGAGAAGAGGTTAAGCAGTGCTTCAGTACACTTTTTGGGTAGGCAGAGGCTTTATATATATCAGAGGAAATCATCTTGATCAGCCGGAAAATCGAACAACAACTCTCCAACTTGATTAGCACATTCATTGGTGGAATCAGGTCGGGTGGGGGTGATAGGTCGATCCTAAGGAGGGGGGTACATTCAAACTGATTGGTTTGGGCCCTGATATGCTTAGGTGCCAAGCTGCACAGGGTCCTAGATTATTAAACAACTGGATGGTCAGGGGGAATATTTAATGGGCAGTGAAAGGATTGTCCTAACAGCTACAGGAATTTCAGGTTTTAGGTTTAGCATGGGAACTTAACAATACCTGGTCCTTTACATTTTAACTCAGGCTTTGCAGCTTAGAAACTTTACAACACCCGCTATTTTACACTTTAACTTCAATTTCTTTTACCCTAACAGACTGGGTCCACCTGGGTGTGAACTCTGGTGTGATTCCCCTTAGACACTGAGTTCTGGAACTGAACTCAGAGAGGAGGTGTCATGAATTGTGTTGGGATTATAAGAGGCCACACATGACAGTTGCCCTTGGAAACTGAGATCTAGGCCCAGGGTGGCTTTCCACAGAGCATTGGAAATTTCAGCCAGGATATCACATGATTTTATTCTGAATGACTTGGCAGCCATAGTTGAGAGTCAAAACACACATGAAACTCACACTGTAGACCTCAATGGGCCTGGTTTCATGTGACCTTTTGGCCACTCTTTGAGAAGCCTTCTCTGTGAGAGTTCTATAGAGATTTCATTGAAATCAGCTTTCTCAAAATTTAAAGGTTCCTGAATGAATTGAAACCCACAGTGCCTCCAACTTCATCCTTGAAAAATGGCTAGATAAATACCATGAAATTTTTGAAATTCCCAGGACCAGGTACCACTGGAGAAAGTTTGGATGTCCGGTTTCTGATCATGAGTATAACAGACAGTGCCTTGATTCACTGGGTTTCATGCAAATGGTGTAGAACAGAGATGCCAGTAAGTTGGAGCCTTCTGAGTAGTGGGCCTAGAGCAGTGGAGGGCAGGTGTGTGATAAAACATCTGTGGTGGGGCCATGGGGATCTTCCATTGTCTTCCAAATGGCTTGTGACTGACATGGTGCAGCCAGCAGACCCTTATATGTAAAGGCATCTTGTTATTTGGAGAGGTTTCAGGGCAATGTTCAGAATCAGGATGTTATGGTCAAGGGAAAAGCTATGTGGGATAGAAGCATGGTTGGTGCATTCTCTTGCAGACCCTTACCCACCACAGGTGACAGAACTCCCTCCAGCACTGTACCAGGTGAACTACTTGTATTTCGTGAAGCAAATAACAAACTCCCAGTGCAGCAGTAAGAAATACCACGAAAAGTGGAGGATGACCAAATGGCTTCACAGTCCACACAGAGAGAAACTTAGCCCCCAGTGGACACTGTTAACCTACATAGAGAGAAATCAGCACTGCTGCCTCATGTTCAGAGGAAAATAAGAAACTATGTCCTCCAGGTCACATACATGCACACCCAGCTTTGATGGTCTCACTACAAAGGAAGCTCCTGACAAATACTTATATTTCAAGTGCGCAACCTCAGAGGCAGTTTCTCAAGAAGTCTTTAGGCCAGCAGAGCTCCATGTTTGTTGAGTGTTTACCCTGTCCCTTACTTTTGGAAACTCCTCTACCACCTCCAAGGTTGTGAACTCCTGAGCGTATTCCATTCCAGATATGTATTCACAGAATTTTTAACTCTTCTCCTCTAATTGTGTCTTACTTCAGGCGAGGGTAATGTCAAGGCATTTTTCTGTATGAGAGTGCAAAAATTTGTGTGCAGCATTTATTTGAAATACTGAATCCCTGACATTAACCCATATCCTAATAGACTCTGACTACTAATCCTAATATGATGGAGAAAAATAACTCAAACAAAATAGAAATACAAGCATTTCATAGGAGGCAGGGTGTATAGTTGGACTTGCCTTTTGCATTATATAGGGTAGGAGTAATAAATCTAGTCAATTTTTAATTGAAATAGTTTTCCATGTGTTTTTAAAGTTAACAAATATGTAAATTACTGTCTCCCATTCTCTCTAGCTTATTCAGAACATGTGTTTTTATATGCACATATAGAATCCTACCTGGTTATCACACATACAGTCTCATGAGGAGGCTGATTGGCAGATACAAATTGTGAGAAATGACCACTCCTCGTAAACGCTGTTGGAACTGAAAATACAACCCATGGGTGAGCTTCCTATTTGAACAACCTTATACAAAAATCCATGTTCAGTGAAATTAATATTTTTGGATCTGATGATGATATATATTTCACGATAAATTTCGATTGGCATATATATTGCAATTTTTAATGTCTCTCTCTCTGTGTGTGTATATATATATATATATAAGTATATATATATATATATATATATATATATATATATATATATATACATATATATATATATATATATATATATGCACTCTGTCTAGATTTTTCAAAATATGAAACATGTGTCTTATTGTAGACTCCCTAAATTCATTTATATTCATGTATGTGGATTTATAATCAACTTTTCACAAGATTATTCTCAGAAATACTCATCCACCTAAAATACATACTTGTTTCCTAGTACTGAAAACTAACTTCGTTGAATGGTGCATACATATCCTAACATTTCTACAGTAACTGACCCTGTTTAACATCAATTCAAGTAGATTACTATGGGACATGATGTGTATTTTGAAGTTCATTTTTATTCAACACTGGTACATTGCTATTTCTTCAGTTTATGCACATCATAGGATACATATTTCATCCACAAGTTAGCAAATTGATAGGCATTTGTTTCACTTTCAGTCACTTCCTGCTTCAGAACACATGTATTTCTCCATGTTTCTTGACTGATATTTTCATGAGACTTCTTTCCAAACACATTATTTTCGATTTCCGTAATCACTTTTGAAGCAAAACCCACACACCTTTCATGATAACCCATAACCCTAATATTACCATTAGATGTATAACTCGTTGGAATGAATGACTGTATATCAATATTAGATTTCTTATATATTTTCAGATATCAATTCAATCCATTATTTAAAGTGGAACCAGTTATATTATTTATTCACATGATGGTCAATTGATGCATTATCAATATATTCTATGACACAGGGTATACCCTTTTTACCCCCAATACTAATTTATATTTCTTCAAAATAGTGCTCCCAGAAATGGTGGAAGAAATACCCATGTCACCTGATCTACATATACATTTTATCACAGTAATATTCTGGACACATAAAACAAAGGTCACTCCTATGATTGTACCAAAGCCTAAATGGAAAATGAGCATGGATTACTAAATGCACCCATGTCCAGGTTGCCTAATGCTCTCAAATGTCAATCCTATTGGTGACTACATATTTGTTTCTTTCTAACATTATATATCCAAACTCAACCCTGTTGAAAATGTCTAGTCCTATGACTCAGTTTATACTTTGCCTGATTTCCTAATGTCTCTATTAATATCTGCTTTCCTCCATATTTTCCCCAGTTCATCATCGTGACTGACTCTTCACATGTGCTAACATTTACATTCACTCTCAACTGAAACCATATTGCTAAAGAACTTTTGGTCCAGATCCTATACTCACTCTTCTTCCTAAAACTACTATCTCCTGTTCCTACCGAGTATTCCTTTTTGACTTGATGTTCTCTTCTACATTCAATCATTCAAGGTACATGGTCCTATGCCATTGTATATCGATTTATCTGAGACATCTGTTCAGAACGTAATTCAACGCTAAGTATCCCAATCAAGTTCCCATGCCCTCTCGGCTTCAAATCTTAACTAGATTTCTGTTTTCATACTCATATTTCACCTATATATTCTTGTAAATATCGCGGGTTCCCGATACTGTTATTCAACCCTCAGAATGATTCCTCACCCAAATCGAACCTGTTATTCACCCTAATCATACACTCTTCCCTCAATCTAACTTTACAGAAGAGCAGGGAAGGAGTTGGTATTTCAATACAGGAATGTAGGCGATCTTCCACCTATTGAGAACCTCAAATGTCCTACATAAATGACACCTGGATAAGTTGTAGGCAGCTATGAAAGACCTGAGAGAGCAAAAGTCATCTTCCATGGAAAACAACCTGGTCAGGATGTAGGGATATGTATGAATCAGCCTCTCACTTATTAATGTAGAGAAGATGGACCAAACCAGTCCTGTGTGGAGAGCTGTTCCTGTGTGCCTATGGTTGATATACCATTCTAACTTGTGAAAGTGTCACAGGAAGCAGGGGCAGCCTCCATCTCATGGGACCCTTGGAGTCAACTCTTAGGACAAAGTGGTTGCCAAGGCAGTGAACTCATTCAATTCCTGAAGGAAGTGACTTACGTCACTTCCGTGGTGATCAAACTCTCTGAACTTAGATCCAGTAAGCCAGGCACCCAGAGCCAGTCCAAGTCCCAGTCTTAGTGGTCTCACTTGTTTTGATTTTCCAAGGATAGAGTCAATCTTTCTTGATACCTACCGATGTGGGAATGGCCAAATAACAGGAAAGCTCTCAAGAGGGGCCTTTTCTGAGCAAGCAGGTAGAGGCTCACCCCTGGCTTCTGACAAGTTCACAGAGTTGACCAAGGAGACCTAATCTCATACAGGACAGGCCATCTCAGGGGAACATATTGTGGCCCACCAGTCAGAGGACACTCCGGATAGTCACAGACCCATTTGAGGGAAGGAGGTGCCTTTGTTATGTGGGTGTGGTTTTTTGGTTTGTCTCATATTCTGAGAATATGTAGGAAAGGTGGTTTGTTTGGTTTGTAGTGAACTGTTTTTAATAAGTCATTTGACAAGGCGACTGTTTCTATGTCTGTGTATCGCACTGTGTCCGTGGTTGTAGACATTAGAAAAGAGAATGATTCAATGGATGTGTCCTGTCTGGTAGAAAGCTTCCCAGCATTCATCCTGCCCGATTTATGTATGGACTTTGGCTTGCCTTATCAATGGGCAACACCTGCTAATTTCCTAAGTTGCTGTTTTCTTCCTGAATTCTGGCCACTCTCCAGAAGAGGCTCATGGTTTTGTGTCCAAGATATGAATCACTTCCAAGGTCTGTGACATGGCTATGTTCTGGATAGCTGAAGTGAATGGCGAGAATCTCAGAAAACTCAGATCACTGTGACCAGAAAAGTCTCAGTGGATAAACCCTGCTTTGGGACTTTTGCTTACATATTGTTCTGTTACCCTGAATGTCAGGTAGTTCTTTGCCTCAGGCCACCCCTTTGTGAAACCTGAAGAAAACAGTTTTCAAATGGAAATGAATGGAAATCACCTGTGGCTCTTTGCTTAATTGCTTTGGAAAAGGATGTGTCTGAATCAGCCTCTTAGCTCTGTGTGAGGCTGTTGATTAAATTCTCAGCCCCTTATGGATCTAAAGAAAGATCCCATGTGTGCATCCAAAACCAAAATGGCCGAATGTACAGTCATTGCAGATGAAGTCTTTCGCCTTCCTCTGTAAGGTTCCTGACCTCTATAAAGTGAGAATAGGGAAGATAGACCAAGCCAATTGATGTCTCCTTTGGGAAAAATTGTACCACCAATGAGAGCATCAGCAAAATTACCCCAACACTACCACAAGTCGCTGCACCAACAGATAGTTCACAATGCATACATGTTAGTTCACAATGCATACAAGTGATATATATTCCAGGCAAGTTCTGCAAGCAGTTCAGTGATGGCTATTGCAGAAGCTGTAGATTGGTTTTATCTTTGTCTTCACCAGCACTGGGTTGAAGATTGGAATTCTGGCAATAATGGCTAAAGAAAAAATTACTTACCATTCCAGAAGGCACTAAAAAACCCAATTATCTTAACAATTTACATTATCTTGAAGAGAATTATTAAATATAATGAAAAGGAAAGGTGAAAGTCAACAAACAGTTCTGCTAAACTCCTTTTTTTGTTCACATATTAAAACAATCCTCAACAGTTGTTTATCCAATTTAAATTAAACTATTTAAATCACGTGAATAAAAAAAAAATTGGATCCATTTTTTCATGAGCGCACATCATATATGATATATGGATATATGTACATTCAAACATAAAACACAAAACACAAGTGTGCACAAATAATATAATATATACAACACATAACATAATAGTAAAGGCCTTATAACTTTTTACAGGTGAAATCACCATTGGAATGTCTAAAAACTCTATAGTCAAAAAATAGAACTGATCAGCAAAACATTAACCTAGGTCTGTATGAGCTCAAAAAAAAAAAAATAGAAAATAGAACTTCATGATGTGGGAAAGGGCAATAATAAAATAGATATTGAAAAAAGCATCCTGGTTCTGTCGCAGATGTAAGGATAGCCAAACTGGAGTTTTGGATATCAGCTGTTATGAATTTGAGCCAAATCATCTTCTTTTTGGTCTATAGAAATCACTTTAGTTAATTTCTCTGGAATCCATATTGCCTGCTGTTCTTCCTGTGGAAACACACAAACAGACCCCTGACTAAAGACAATCACTGGGTCAGGACTTTAGTTAATCTCTCCAAAATCCAAATCAGCTGCTGTTCTTCCTGTGGAAACACACAAACAGACGCCCGACTCCAGACAATTACTGGGTCAACACTTTTCCATTGTCCTATTAGAATATCCTTCCAAAGGACCTTGGGCTTATGCACATTTTTTGGAAACATATGCCTTTCCACAGCACTAAGTCCTGATGAATCCAAGTTTAAAAAGTTTAGAGTAAAAAGCGTTAATTTAAGTTTATCTTTGGGGAATATATACCCCTTCTCAATTCCGTCTTTGTGCTTTAATAAGTACATTTTTATTGTTTGATGTGCTCTTTCAACTATGCCTTGTCCCTGTGGATTGTATGGGATTCCTGTTATATGAGTAATGCCAAATGATGAGCAAAATTGTTTAAAAGAGTTAGAAGTGTAACCGGGGGCATTATCTGTTTTTACCTGTTTTGGAATGCCCACAGTGGCAAAATTTTGTAAGCAATGAGCTATAACATCTTTAGTTTTTTTCTCCAGCATGAAGGGAGCCCATTAAAAATCCAGAACAAATATCAACTGTAACATGCAAATATTTTAATTTTCCAAATTCTGGCAAGTGTGTGACGTCCATCTGCCAAATATGGTTAGGTATCAATCCTCTAGAATTGACTCCAAGATTAACTTGTGGTAAAAAGGTCACACAATTTTGACATTGTTTTATAATTTGTCTAGATGTTCCTTAGTTTTTTTGAAATGCTTTTGTAAAGTATAAGCATTGACATGGAACTTTTTAAGAAAATTTATTGCTTCTTCTAGTGTAAAGAAAATATGTATGTATGTCAATTGTAGTTTTATCTGCTAAATCATTGCCCAAACTAAGGGCTTTAGGCAATCCTGTATGTGCCCTGATATGTCCTATAAAGAATGGATCTTTTCTGTCCCAGATTAGACTTTGTATAGTGGAAAGCAAAGAGAAAACAGTAGAGAAAGGGGAAATCCTACCAGCATCTTCAAGGGATACTATAGCATTAACTATATACTGACTATCGGAAAATAAATTAAATACAGAATCTTTAAAAATCACAAAAGCTTGTAATACTGTACTAAGCTCTACCTTGTGAGCTGATGGTTTTGGTACTAAAAATATAAAAGTTGGATCAGGTGTAACTATTGCTGTTGTACCATTATTTAACCCATCGGTGAATATATTTGGAGCATTCATGATAGGTGTTTTCTTGTCATTTTTGGAAAAATTACAGGATGCGATGACCAAAAAGACAATAAAAGATAAGATGGTAAGTGGTTATCAAATGAAACATTAGATTTACACACGATTATTGCCCAAGTATTTAACTAATTAGCTAATTCATCAATTTGATTCATAGTATATGGAGTAATAATTTTATTGGGTGAAATTCCACACACACTCTTTTTGCTGCTTTTATTCCTATGAGTATTAATTCTCCCTCAGCCTCAGGATAGCAAGTAATAATAGTGTTAGAAGAATAAGATAAATGTATCCATAATAATGGACCTTCTTCCCAAAATACTCCTGTAGAAATATTTTTTTTGTTGTTAGTACAATAAATAATAAATGCAAAATTATATCAACTCTATCCAAAAGCATATTTCCCATATATGTTTCAATGATTTTTATTGCTATTCTTGCTTCAGGAGTTAACATTCTGAGTGAATTTGGATCTCATGGTCCTTTTAGGATATCAAATAAAGGTCCCAACTCTCCTGTTGGTATACCTAGATGAGGCCTTATCCAATTTAAGTCTCCTAATAACTCTTGAAAGTCATTAATTGATTTGAGTTGATCTACTCGTATTTGAATTTTTGGTTGACTGACCATGGTTGAGGATAATAGAGCTACTAAATAATTAATTGGAAAATTTAATTGTATTTTACCTATTGCTATCTCTAGGTTATAATTTTTTAATACGTTTGTAAGTGTGGCATACCATTCTAGCAATGGGTTTTTAACTTTGTGTGCTAATAATACATCATCCATATAGTGAAAAATTTGTATTTCAGGAATTTGATTTCTAAGTGGCTGGATTACTTTGTTAACATAAATTTGACGCATAGTTGGGCTGTTAGCCATCCCTTGAGGGAGTACTTTCCACTCATATCTCTTGTCAGGACCTTCATGATTCAGTGCAGGTATAGTAAATGCAAAACTTGGAATATCCTCAGGATGAATTGGAATTGAAAATAAAACGATCTTTAATATCTACAACGAAAACATACCAAGTTTTTGGCAAAGCACACAATTGAGGAATCTCTGATTGAGCAGGTCCCATAAAAACCATCCCATTATTAATGGCTCTTAAATCTTGCAATAATCTCCATTTACCAGATTTCTTTTTAAGGACAAAAATGAGAGTATTATGGGGAGACACAGAAGGTTGTATATGTCCTTCCGCTAATTGTTGTTTGACCAGGTCATGGGCTACTTGTATCTTTTCTTTAGTCAGGGGCCACTGAGGAACCCATACTGGTCTTTCTGATTTCCAAGTAATATTTATTGTCTCAGTGGCCCTTTCTGAAAATCCAACCCATATCTATCTGTTCCTTGATCTTTTTGTATTGGTGTTGCTATACCTTGTTCTTGCTTTTCTAATCTTTTTCCTTTCCTAAAATCTTGTCTAGCCATAATAGTGGGTGAATTTTGATTGATGTTATTTGTTAATGTCAAACCTAATTGATCTAGGACATCTCATCCTTATAAATTTACGGGAAGATGTTCCAATACATATGGCTGTATAGTTCCTTCACATCCTTCAGGATTCTTCCAATCTAATACCGTTGCACTTTTATGGGGATTAGTCGCCACTCCTAGGCCTCGAAGCGTTTGAGTGGCTTGTTGTAATGGCCAATGTTTTGGCCATTCTTGACGACAGATGATGCTAAGGTCTGCACCTGTATCCAGTAGCCCATTGAATTCATGTCCTTGAATATTTAGTTTTACAATGGGGCGAGAATATAAATTTAAAGAAAGCATAGCCCAATCTACACCTGTGGAGCCTAATCCTTTGGAACCCCTTTCTACAGCATAACTGTAAAATTTATCATGTGGGCTGGGTATTATTATTAATTGTGCTATTCTATCTCCTGGAGAAATTACTGATATACCCTTTGGAAAACTGGCTATAATTTTTATTTCACCTTCATAATCGGGATCAATTACCCCAGGACTCATCATAAGTCCTTTTAGAGTAGAAGAGCTGCATCCCAATAATAAGCCTACTGTTCTTTTGGGAAGAGGTTGTTTCACCCCTGTGGGAATGATTTGAACTCCCATCTCTGGAGTTAGTATTGATCTGGCGGAGGCACAGATGTCCAACCCTGCGCTCCCTCTGGTTTGTCTGATGAGCGATCTGATGAACAATGTGTCGTGGGCACTACACTGATGGGGTTGCTGGTTTCCTCCAGTGCTCCATATATTTGCGGTTTCGGGCCCCAGAGCATTGGGCCCCCCTGTCCATTTTTTGGCAATGGAGCCGGATGCCTTTCTTCATGATATCGTGGATAAACACCTGGTGCTTGTTTGTTTTTTGATAATGAAGTACCCTCTATGGTGGTTTGAGAATGGTATTCATTAGCCCAATGTCTCCCTCTACGTCATTGTGGCCAAATACCCGGTA
Source organism: Callospermophilus lateralis (assembly GCF_048772815.1). Classification (NCBI taxonomy): domain Eukaryota; kingdom Metazoa; phylum Chordata; class Mammalia; order Rodentia; family Sciuridae; genus Callospermophilus; species Callospermophilus lateralis. The sequence goes on along the minus strand of NW_027514458.1, from coordinate 898,386 downwards.
TTCTAGTCCTTTGATACCTAGTTTTGTTAAACCCTCCTCCTATGGGGCAATTCCTTTTAAAATGTCCTGTTTGTTCACAATTGTAGCATGTTCTTGGCCTGTCTTCTAAAGCCTGTTTTACTAAAGCTGCCACAATTTGCCCTTTTTCATTAATGTCTCTGGCATCTAAAGCCTGTTTTATTGCAGCTGCCACGACTTGCTCTTGTTCATTAATGTCTCTACCAAATTTAATAAATGTGTTTAAATCTTCATGTTTCCATGGTCTAATGATACCTCTGCAGCAATGATTCGCTTGGTCATAAGCCAGTTGTTTTAATAATGGCATTGCTTGTTCTGTATTTCCAAAAACTCTGTAGCTGTTTCAATAAGCCTATCTACAAATCCAGCGTAAGATTCATTAGCTCCTTGTATTACCTTAGATAATTGACCTTGTAAACCTCCAAGTCCTTGTAAAGTCTTCCATGCCCTAACTGCCTCTACAGCAATTTGTGCGTATATGCCAGGATCATATGGAATTTGTTGTTGCTGATCCTCATAAGGTCTCTTTTCTAACAACAAATCTAGATTTCTCTGAGGATAACCAGCTGCTGCATTTCGCCTAGACATCTCTTTGCAAAATTCCTCACTGGCAACCTTCCATAATAGGTATTGACCTCCATTTAGCACAGCTTTACACATATTAGCCCAATCTGCTGGCGTCATGTTCAAGGTGTTAATGGATTCGACCAAGCTTACAATGAAGTGTGCTTGAGGACCATATGTTGTTACAGCCTCTTTTAGCTGCTTCACTATTTTGAAATTTAAAGCATGGTGAATTCGCTGCCCTCCTACCTCAAATACAGGGCATGTTAACACTTGAGATCCTGTCTCAGGATCCGAACTATCAACTGTTGGGGTTGGGGGCCTCCCAGCACATGGAGGTGGCCTTGTTAGTTGGACATTTACATCCTCTGGTGACAGAAAGGTGTTAGTAGCAGTCTCCTTTTTTAACTTTGCCCCTGATTGCTTTTTATGCTCTAAACTTGGTTCCTCTATCTTTGTCTGAACTGAAGGCTTTGGACTAAGCAAACCAGATATGAACGTCCACAATGGCAATGTGCCAACTGGCATAGTCCCTCGGCTGCTCTTTTCTAATCCTTTTAAATCTTCACCATGATGGTTCCATTGTGATATATTTAATGACTCCTCCTTCAAAAGCCATGGGCTACATTTTTGTATTGTATCAACAAATGCCCTGACTGTCCTTGATATTTCTGAGATGCCTCCTTTCTCTAACAATTTATTTAACACTCTTTCAGTTTGTTTTTTTACTAATTTCTGATCTCGTATTTCTATTATAATACAACCCAACAAGATGACGCCAAACAAAACTGAGACAGAATGAATTAAAAAGGGAACAACAAAAAGTCATTATAGCCTTTCTATCCTCCTGACATGTGCATCCGTCCTTTATACCTATCTGTTCCTCAGACGTAAATAGTTTTTTCTCAGATGTGAGTGGTTTTTCTTCCATCCCACTCATCTCCAGGAACAGGCAACTTAAAACAAAAGTGAAGCAAAACAAAGGAGTCATCTTAAAATGGCTACCCATCCTTTTACCTTGCCCACAGGGGCAAGCAGTTTACCTTATCACTTACCCTCAGTCGTTCCCCATGTGAGCCACAAAATGCTGCAGTCTGGCTGGGCATGATTCAGGAGCCACTTGTCAAAAAAAAAAAAAAAAAACTAACTTTATTTTTAGAACCACACACGGCAAACAAAACAACTCCTCAGGAAAAACCCTCAGAGCCCAACTGCCACTACTGGCTTCCTTGTAAAGTCTCTCTCACACACACAAGCCTCTCCACCTGCCACAATCCTACTGCTCTTGAGGCCGATTGGCTGGGTGGAGCCAAAAAAGTTCCCCAAGGAGCAGCTCCATGGTCTGAAAGGGCAGGGAAACAGCCCAATGAGCATCACCACAGAGGAGCCAATCAGCTAGATGATGCTGAGGTCGCTGTGAGCCAATAATCAGCCGGCAGCTGGAAATTTGCTGGCAGCTGGAAGTTTGCTGGGGCCCCTTCAGCTGTGGCTCTCAACAAATTCCTGTCTCATTTCTCTGTAGCCTATTCAGCACATGTATTTCTATATGCACATATAGTATCCTATCTGTTATCACATGTACATTTTTGTGAGGTGGCTGACTTGGCAGATACAAATTATGAGAAGAGATCACTCCTCCTAAACATTGTTGGAACTGAAAATTCAAAATATGGGTGAGCTTCCTAGTAGAATAACATTATACATAAATCCATTTTCAGTGAAATAAATATTTTTGCATCTGTGGATGACATATATATTTCATGATGAATTTTGATTGGAATACACACTCTACAAATTTTTCAAAATATGAAATATATGAGTCTTATTATACACTCCTTAAAATCATTCATATTCATGTATGTGGATTTATGATCAACTTTTCACAAGATAATTCTCAGAAATATTCATCAACCTGAAATACATATTTGTTACCTAGTACTGAAAGATAACTTCAGTGGATGGTGCATACAAATCCTAATATTTCTACAGTAATACCCAGTTTAATATCAATGCAAGTAGTTTCCTATGGGACATGATGTGTATTTTCCGGTTCATTTTTATTCAACAGTGGTACATTACTATTTTCTCAGTTTATGCACATCATAGGATATATATTTCATCCACAAGTTCACAAATTTATAGGCATTTGTTTCAATTTCAATCAGTTCCTGCTTCAGAACACATATATTCCTCCAGATTTTTTGACTGGTCTTTTCATGAGACTTCTTTTCAAACACATTATTTTCGATTTCCATAATCACTTTTGAAGCAAAACTCACACATTCTTCTTGATAAACCATAACCCTAATATTACCGTTAGATTTATGACTGGTTATAATGAATGTATGTATATCAATTTAAGATTTCCTTTACATTTTCAGATATTAATTAAATCAATTATTTAAAGTTGGAACCAGTTACATTATTTGTTCACAGTATGGTCTATTCATGCATTATTTCTATAATCATAGACACATGGTACACCTCTTTGTTCCCCCAATACGAATTTATACGTCTTCAAAATATTGCTCCCACTAATGGTGGAAGAAATACTCATGTCACCTAATCTACATATACATTTTATCACAGTAACATTCTGGACACAGAAAACAAAGGTCACTCTTATGATTGTACCAAAGCCTAAAAGGAAAGTGAGCATGCATTACTAAAAACATCCATGTCCAGGTTGCCTAATGCTCTCAAATGTAAATCCTATTGTTGACTATATATTTGTTTCTTCCTAAGATTATATATTCAATCTCAAGCCTGTTGAAAATATCTCATCCTATCCCTCACTTTAAACTTTGCCTGATTTCTTAAAGTCTCTATTGACATCTGCTTTCCTACATATTTTCCCCAGTTCTCATTGTGACTGACTCTTCACATGTGCTGATATTTACATTCACTCTCTACTTGAAAACCTATTGCTAGAGAACTTTTTGTCCAAATCCTATACTCACTCTTGTTTCTAAACCTAGCAACTATCTTCCTAATCCTACGGACTTTCTTTTTTTAATTGGATGTTCTCTTCAACATTCAATCATCCAAGGTACAAGGTCCTATGCCATTGAATATCGATTTATCTGAGACATCTGGGCAGGACATAACTCAAAGCTAAGTAACCCACTCAAGGGCCCAATGCCCTTCTGGGCTTCAAATTGTACCTAGATTTCTGTTTTCATACTTGTATTTCACCTATATATTCTTGTAAATATCCCAGTCTCCCAATACCATTATTCATCCTTCAGAATGATTCCTAACCAAAATCGAATATGTTATTAACCCTAACCATAGACTTTTCCCTCAATCTAACTTTACACGTGAGCTGGGAGAGTGTGATCAGGAAAGTCTCAGTGGAGAAACCCTGCTTTGGGCCATTTGCTTACCTATTGTTCTGTTGCCCAGAATATCAGGAAGTTCTTTGCCTCAGGTCACCCCTTTGTGAAGCCTGAAGAAAGCTGTTTTCAAACGGAAATGAATGAGCATCACTTGTGGCTCTTTGGGTCAAATGAGTTCTTCAAGCCATGAAGAGGTGCTTGGGTTTTCTCATGACGCCAAATCACATAAAGAATCTATACCTATCAGTCAGTAGTAGTCAGTCAATATTGCTCCTAAAAATGGTGGAGAAATACTCATGTCAAATGATCTACATATATATATATATATATATATATATATATATATATATATATATATATATATTTAATCACAGAAATATTCTGGGCACAGAATTCAAAGTTCACATTTATGATTGTACCAAAGCCTAAATGGAAAGTGAACATGGATTACTAAAAATATCATGTCCAGGTTGCCTAATGCTCTCAAATGTAAATCCTATTGGTGACTACATATTTGTTTCTTCCTAAGATAATATATTCAACCTCAACCCTGTTGAAAATGTCTAATCCTATCACTCACTATATACTTTGCCTGATTACCTAATGTCTCTATTTATATCTGCTTTCCTACATATTTTCCCAATTTCATCATTGTGACTGACTCTTCACATGTGCTGACATTTAAATTCATTCTCTAACCGAAAACCTATTGCTAAAGAACTTTTGTTGCAAATTCTACATGCACTCTCCTTCCTAATCCTAACTACTATCTTTCTAATCCTACTGACTATCCCTTTTTGACTGGATGTTCTTTTCTACATTCAATCATCCAAGGTACAAGGTCATATGCCATTGTATATCTATTTATCTGAGACATCTGTTCAGAAGTTAATTCAATGCTAAGTATCCCAAGCAAGGGCCCAATGCCCTTCTGGGCTTCAAATCATACTTAGATTTCTGTTTTCATGCATACATTTCACCTCTATATTGTTATAATTATCGCAGGTTCCCAATACCATTATTCACCCAGCAAAATGATTCCTAACCCAAATCGAACCTGTTATTAACCCTAACCATACAGTATTCCCTCAATCTTACTTTACAGAAAAGCAGGGAAAGAGTTGGTCTTATAATACTGGAATGTAATGGATCTTCCACCTGGTGATAACCTCAAATGTCCATGGCGAAATGATCCCTGGAGAATATGTAGGCAGCTATGAAGGACCTGAGAGAGCAAAAGGCATCTTCCATGGCAAACGGCTTGGTCAGGATAAAGGGTTGTGTCTGAATCAGCTTCTATTCTTAAAGCAGAGAGCATGAGCCAACGCAGGCCTGTGTGTAGATCTGTTCCTGGGAGATTATGGTTGATATACAATTCAAACTTGTTAAAGTGTCACAGGAATTAGGGCCAGCCTCCATCTCATGGGAACCTTGGAAGCAACGTTTGGACAAAGTGGTTGCCAAGAGAGTGACCTCATTCAGTTCCTGAAGGAGGAACTAAAAACAGTTCCATCACACTTCAGTGGTGATGGAACTCTCTGAACTTGGGATCCAGGATGCCAGGCACCCATAGCCAGTCCCAGTCCCAGCCCCAGTGGTCTCACTTGTTTGGATTTACAAAGACAGAGTCAGTCTTTCTTCGTACCTACAGATGTGAGGAAGGCCAAATGCAAGAAAGCTCTGAAGCAGAGCTTTTCCTGAGAAAGCAAGTAGAGGCTCACCGCTGGCTCCTGACAACTTCACGGAGTTGGCCAAGGAGACCAGATCTAAGACAGGACAGGCCATTTTGGGGGAACATTATTGGCCCACAAGTCAGAGGACACTCTGGATAGTCACAGACCTACCTGGGCGAAGGAGGTGCCTTTTTTTTTGTGGTTATGAGTTTGTGGTCTTGTGTCATGTTCTTAGAATAGGTAGAAAAGTAGGTTTGTTTAGTTTGGAGTGGACTGTTTCTAGTAAGTCGTTTGACAAGGCGAGTGTTTCTATGTCTGTGTATCACATTGTGTCCGGGGTTGTAGACATTAAAAAAAAATGCATCAATGGATGTGTCCTATCTAGTAGAAAGCTTCACAGCATTTATCCAGCCAAATTGATGAATGGACTGTAGCTTGCCTTATGGATGGGCAACACCTACTATCTTTCTAAGTTCCTGTTTTCTTCCTGAATTCTGGCCACTCTCCAGAATAAGCCCATGGTTTTGTGTCCAAGATATGTACCCCCTCCAAACTCTGTAACATGGCCATGAACTGGATAGCTGAAGTGAAAGGCGAGCATCTCAGAAAACTCAGATATCAGTGTGACCAGGAAAGTCTCAGTGGAGAAACCCTGCTTTGGGCCTTTTGCTTACCTATTGTTCTGTTGCACTGAATGTCAGGAAGGTCTTTGACTCAGGCCATCCCTTTGTGAAGCCTGAAGAAAACAGTTTTCAAATGGAAATGAATGGGTATACCTGTGGCTCTTTGCTTAATTGCTTTGGAAAGGGATTGTCTGAATCAGCCCCTTGGCCCTGAGTGAGGCTGTGGCTTAGATTCTCAACACCTGATGGATTTAAAGAAATTTCCCATGTGTGCATCCCAAACCAAAATGGCCAAAAGAGCAGTCTTTGGGATGAAGTCTGTCGCCTTCCTCTGTAAGGTTCCTGACCTCCATCAAGTGAGAATAGGGATTCTTTGAGTGAAATGAATTTTTCCAACTTACAGAGGCTAGGCTATAGGTGCTTGGGTTTTCCATGACTCCAATTCAAATAAAGATTCTAAACCCCACGGTCAGTTGGCCTCAAATTGGAGAAGTGGACCTGAATTAATGACAGGAGTATTTGATTACTCCAGGTTCACAGCAAGTGTCCAGGCCACCCTGACTTTAGGCAAATGAGAGGAAAGGGAACATATTTTGGACACTGTCTTGGTCTGCGCACCTCATGGAAACCTCCAGCCAGTGGTTATGATGAGTGTCTATATAAAAGAAGATGAGGGCCATATGGGAGTGTTTTGGTTTTAACTGTGGTCATTTGTGTGGTGGTTGGAAGAGATGACTTTGTCCACCTGGGCTTGAACTCTGGTATGATTCCCCTTAGAGACTGAGTTTTAGAACTAACCTCAGAGAAGTATTGCAATAAATAGTGTTGCAATTTTAGGAGGCCATGCATGAGAATCGCCCTTGGAAAATGAGATCTATTCCCAGGATGGCTTTCCACAGAGCTTGGGAAATCTAAGCCACGATATCCCAATATTTTATTCTTAAAGACTTTGCAGCCATAGTTGAGATTCCAAACACTCATGGACCTCACATTTTAGACCTCAATGGTCCTGGATTCATGTGACCTTTTGGGCACTCTTTGGAAAGGCTTGCCTGTGAGAGTTCTCCAGAGCTTTCATTTAAATGAGCTTCCTCACCATTTAATGGTTCCTGAATGAATTGAAACCCACAGTGCCTCAAACTTCATCTTTGAAAAATGGTGATATAAATACCATGAAACTTTTGAAATTCCCATGACCAGGTGGCACTGGAGAACCTGTGGATGTCCGGTTGCTGATCATGAGTGTACCAGACAGGGCCTTGATTGACTGGGTTTCGTGATAATGGTGTAGAACAGAGATGCCAATAAGTTGGAGCCTGCTGAGTAGTGAGTGTAGAGCAGTGGACTGTAGGTGTGTGAATAAATATTTTTGGTAGGACCACCTGGATCTGCCATTGGCTTCCAAAGACATGTGACTTGCATGGTGCAGGCAGCAGATCCTTATATGTAAAGGCATCTTGTTATATGGAGAGGTTTCAGGGCAATGTTCAGAATCAGGTTGCTATAGTCAAGGGGAAAACTATTTGGAATAGAAGCATGGTTTGTACATTCTCTTGGAGACCTTGACAAACCACACGTGACAGAACTCCCTCCAGCATTTTGTCCCAGTTCAACTCCTTGTATTTCGTGAAGCCAATGTCAAACTCCCAGTGCAGCAGTAAGAAACACCACTAAAAGTGGAGGATGACCAACTGACTTCACAGACAACACGGGGAGACACTTAGCTCCCAGTGGCCACAGTTTACCGACAAAGAGAGAATTCATAACTGCTGTCTCATGTTCATTAGAAAATAAGTAACCATGTCATCCAGGTCACATAAATGCAGACCCAGATTTGATGGGGTCACTACAAATGAAGCTAATTCTCCTAACAATTACATATATTTCATGTGCCCAACCTCAGAGGAAGTTTCTCAAGAAGTCTTTAGGCCAGCACAGCTCCATGTTTGTGGAGTATTTACTCTCTCCCTTACTTTTGGAAACTGTTCTACCACCTCCAGTGTTGTGAACTCCTGAGCATTTTCCATTCCACATATGTATTCACATATTTTCTAACTCCTCTCAACTAATTGTGTCTTACTTGGAGCAATGGTTATGTCAAGGCTTCGTTCTGGATGAGAGTGGGAAGATTTTTGTGTAGCACATGTTTGCATACACATTAGATTCATTTTCCTATTTTCCATTTGAAATACTGAATCCCTGACACTAACCCATACCCTACTAGACTCTGACTACTAATCTTAATATAATGGAGAAAAAGAAACCTAACTAAATAGAAATACAGGCCTTTCATAGGAAGCATGGTGTATGCTTGGATTTGCCTTCTGCTTTATCAAGAGTATGTGTTATAAATCTAGTCAAGTTTTCATTGTAGTATTTTTCCCTGAGCTTTTAAAGTTAACATATATGTAAATTCCTGTCTCTCTTTTTCTGTAGCCTATTTAGTACATGTATTTTTTTAAGCATATATAGTATCCTACCTGGTAACACACGTATATTCTTGTGAGCTCACTGACTTTGGATATAAAAATTGTGAGAAGAGATTACTTCCCCTAAATACTGATGGAACTGAAAATTCAACCTATGGGTGAGCTTCCTAGTGAAAAACATTATACATAAATCCACGTTCAGTAAAATGAATATTTTTGGATATGTGGATGTATTATATTTCGTGATGAATTTCAATTGGCATATATATTGCTAAATATTAATGTGTGTGTGTGTGTGTGTGTATATATATATATATATATATATATATATATATATATACTCTCCAGATTTTCCAAAATATGAAATAAGTGTGTCTTATTATACATTCCCTAAATTCATTCATGTTCCTGTATGAGTCAGTCTTTCTTGGTACCTACAGATGTGAGGAAGGCCAAATGCAAGAAATCTCTGAAGCGGGGCTATTCCTGGGAAAGCAGGTAGTGGCTCACCGCTGGCTCCTGACAACTTCACAGAGTTGGCCAAGGAGACCAGATCTGAGACAGGACAGGCCATTTTGGGGGAACATAGTATGGCCCAAAAGTCAGAGGACACTCCGGATAGTCACAGACCTACTTGGGGGAAGGAGGTGCCTTTGTGGGTGTGGGTGTGGGTTTGTGGTTTTGTCTAATGTTCTGAGAATAGGTAAGAAAGGCGGTTTGTTTACTTTGGAGTGAACTGATTCTAGTAAGTCGTTTGACACGGCGAGTGTTTCTAGGTCTGTGTATCCCACCGTGTACGTGGTTGTAGACTTTAGAAAACAGAAAGCTTCAATTGATGTGTCCTGTGTAGTAGAAAGCTTCCCAGCATTCATACTTCCCAATTTATGAATGGACTGCGGCTTGCCTTATCAATGAGCAACCCCTGATATCTTACTAAGTTTCTGGTTTTTTTTCTGAATCCTGGCCACTCTCCAGAATAGGCTCATGATATTGTTTCCAAGATATGTACCACCTCTAAACTCAGTGACATGGCCATGTACTTGATAGCTGAAGGGAATGGCGAGCGTCCCAGAAAACTCAGATATCTGTGATCAGGAAAAGTCTCAGTGGAGAAACACTGCTTTGGGCCTTTTGCTTACCTATTTTTCTGTTGCCCTGAATGTCAGGATGATCTTTGCCTCAGGCCACCCATTGGGAAGCATAAAGAAAACAGTTTTCAAATGCAAATGAATGGGCATCACATGTGGCTCTTTGCTTAATTGCTTTGGAAAGGAATGTGTCTGAATCAGGCTATAGGTCCTCTGTGAGGCTGTGGCTTAGATTCTCAGCACCTGATGCATCTAAAGAAAGATCCCATGTGTGCATCATAAACTACATTGGCTAAAAGAGCATTCATTGTGGAAGAATTCTCTCGCCTTTCTCTGTAAGGTTCCTGACCTCCATCAAGTAAGAATACGAACCTTTGGTTCAAATAAGATCTTCAAAGCCCTGCAGAAACTAGCCCATAGGTGCTTGGGTTTCAACTGAATCCAAATCACATGAAGAATCTATACCTGGTGCTGGGAATGTGGCTCACGCCCTAGCGTGCTCGCCTGGCATGCGTGCGGCCCGGGTTCGATCCTCAGCACCACATACAGACAAAGATGTTGTGTTCGCCAAATACTAAAAAAGAAAAGTATTAAAATTCTCTCTCTCTCCCCGTCTTTTTACTCTCTCACTCTTTCTAAAAAAAAAAAAAAAAAGAATCTATACCTGACAGTCAGTAGGCCTCATATTGGAGAAGCAGAGCAGTATTAACAGAAGGCCTATTTGATCATTCCTGGTTCCCAAGATGGGTGTCCAGGCCAACATGTCTTTATGCAAATGAGGGGCAAGGGAGGTTATTTTGGACACTGTCTTGTGCTGCACCCCTCATGGAAAACTCCAGCCAGAGGTTATGATGAGTGTCTGTATGGACGAAGATGAGGGCCATGTGGGAGTGTTTTGGTTTAAATTGTGGTCATTTGTGTGGCAGTTGGAACAGATGCCTGGGTCCACCTGGACTTGAACTCTGGTGTGATTCCCCTTAGAGAATGAGTTCTGGAACAGACCTCAGAGAAGTACTGGCATAAATTGTGTTGGGATTTTATGAGGCCACGCATGAGAGTCACCCTTGGAAACTGAGATCTTGGCCCAGGGTGGCTTTTCCCAGAGCACTTGGAATCTCAGCCAGGATATCACATGATTTTATTCTGAAAAACTTGGCAGCCATAATTGAGAGTCAAAACACACATGGACATCACATTGTAGACCTCATTGGGAACCTTCCTGTGAGGGTTCTTAGAGATTTCATTGAAATGAGCTTCCTCACCATTTAATGGTTCCAGAATAAATTGAAACCCACAGTGCCTCCAACTTCCTCCTTGAAAAGTGGCTAGATAAATACCATGAAATTTTTAAAATTCCCATGACCAGGTGGCACTGGAGAATCTTTGGATATCCTGAGGATGATCATGAGTATACCAGTCAGTGCCTTGATTGACTGGTTTTTATGAAGATGGTGCCGAACAGAGATGCCAAGAAGTTGAAGCCTGCTGAGGAGTGGGCATAGAGCAGTGGTGGGCAGGTGTGTGATAAAACATCTGTGGTGGGGCCATGTGGATCTCCCATAGGCTTCCAAATGCCTTGTGAGAGACATGGTGCAGCCAGCAGTCCCTTCTATGTAAAGGCATCTTGTTATATGGAGAGGTTTCAGGGCAATGTTTAGAATCGGGTTGCTATGGTCATGGGGGCAAGCTATGTGGAATATAAGCCTGGTTGATGCATTCTTCTGCAGACCCTGACCTACCACAGGTGACAGATCTCCCTCACGCACTGGGTAACAGTTGAATTCTTTGTATTTCGTGAAGCAAATACAAAAATTCCATTTCAGCAGCAAGAAACACCACAAAAAGTGAAGGATGCCCAAATGGCTTCACAGTCCACATGTGGATACACTTAGCCCCCCGTGGCCACAGTTTACCCTAAAAGAGAGAATTCAACATTGCTGCCTCATGTTCATTGGAAAATAAGAAACCATGACCTCCAAGTCACATAGATGCAGACCCAGATTTGATGGTCTCACTACAAAGAAAGCTAAAATTCCCAACAACAACATATATTTCAAGTGCCCAACGTCAGAGGCAGATTCTCAAGAAGTCTTTAGGCCAGCAGAGCTCCATGGTTGTGGAGTGTTTACCCTGTCCCTTACTTTTGGAATCTCAGAAGGGAGGAAGATACACCAAGCCAATTGACGGCTCCTTTTGAAAAAATTGTACCACCAATGACATCATCAGCAAATATAACCCAACACTACCACAAGTTGCTGCACAAACAGATAGTTTACAATGCATACATGTGAGTTCACAATGTGTCCAGGCAAGTTCTGCAAGCAGTTCAGTGATGGCTATTGCAGAAGCTGTAGATTGGTTTTATCTTTGATTTCACCAGCACTGTGACGAAGATAGAAATTCTGGCAATAATGGCTAAAGAAAAAATTATGTAACATTCCAGAAAACACTGAAATAAAACAATTTTCTTAACAATTTACATTGTCTTGGAGAGAATTATTAAATATAATGAAAAGGAAATGTGAAAGAAAACAAACAGATCTGTTAACCTCCTTTTTTGTTCACATTTTAAAACAATCCTCAACAGCTGTTTACCCAATTTAAATTAAACCATTTAAATAATGTGAATAAAAAAATATTTGGATCAATTTTTTCATGAGCCCTCATCATATATGATATATGGACATATGAACATTCAAACATATAACACAAAACACAAGTGTGCACACATAATATAATACATACAACACATAACCTAATAGTAAAGGCCTTATAACTTTTTACATGTGAAATCTCCATTGCAATGTTTAAAAACTCTATTGTCAAAAAATAGAACTGATCACCAAAACATTAAACTAGGTATGTATGAGCTCAAAAAAACAAAATAAAATGTGGGAAAAGGCAATAATAAAATAGATATTGAAAAAAGCATCCTGGTTCTATCTTAGATGTAAGGGTAGCCAAACTGGAATTTTGGATATCAGCTGATATGGACTTGAGTCAAATCATCTTCTTTTTGTTCTGTAGAAATCGCTTCAGTTAATCTCTCTGGAATCCAAATCAGCTGTTGTTCTCTCTGTGGAAACACACAAACAGGCCCCTGGCTCCAGACAATCATTGGGTCAGGACCTTGGTTAATCTCTCTGGAATCCAAATCGGCTACTGTTTTTCCTGTGGAAACAGACAAACAGACCCCCGACTCCAGAAAATTACTGGGTCAGGACCTTTCCATTGTCCTGTTAGAATATCTTTCCAAAGAACCTTGGGCTTATGCACATTTTTTGGACACATATGCCTTTCCCCAGCACTAAGTCCTGATGAATCCAAATTTTAAAAGTTTAGAATAAAAAGGGTTATTTTAAGTTTGTCTTTGGGGAATATATACTCTTTCCCAATTGCGTCTTTTTTGCTTTAATAAGTACTTTTTAATAGTTTGATGAGCTTTTTCAACTATGCCTTGTCCCTGTGGATTGTATGGGATTAATGTTATATGAGTAATGCCAAATGATGACCAAAATTGTTTAAAAGAGGTAGAAGTATAACCAGGGGCATTATCTGTTTTTAACTGTTTGGGAACGCCCACAGTGGCAAAATTTTGTAAGCAATGAGTGATAATATCTTTAGTTTTTTCTCCGGCATGAAGGGTGCCCATCAAAAATCCAGAAGAAGTATCAACTGTAACATACAAATATTTTAATTTTCCAAATCCTGGCAAGTGTGTGATGTCCATCGGCCAAATATGATTAGGTATCAATCCTCTAGGATTGACTCCAAGATTAACTTGTGGTAAAAAGGTCACACAATTTTGACATTGTTTTATTATTTGTCTAGCTTTTTCCTTAGTTATTTTAGAAGGCTTTTGTAAGGTATTAGCTTTGACATGGAACTTTTTACGAAAATTTATAGCTTCTTCTAGTGTAGAGAAAATATGTATGTCATGTGTACTTTTATTTGCTAAATCATTGCCCAAACTGATGGCTCCAGGCAATCCTGTATGTGCCCTGATATGTCCTATAAAGAATGGATCTTTTCTGTCCCAGATTATACTTTGTATAGTGGAAAGCAAGGAGAAAACAGTAGAGGAATGGGAAATCCTACCAGCATCTTCAAGGCATACTATAGCATTAACTATATGCTGACTATCAAAAATAAATTAAATACAGAATCTTTAAACATCACAAAAGCTTGTAATACTGCATTAAGCTCTACATTTTGAGCTGATTGTTTGGGTACTAGAAATGTAAAAGTTTGATCAGGTGTAACTATTGCTGCTGTACCATTATTTGATCCATCAGTAAATATATTTGGAGCATTCATGATAGGTGTTTTTCTTGTCAATTTTGGAAAAATTACAGGATGCGATGACCAAAAAGACAATAAAGGATTAGATGGTAAGTGATTATGAAATGAAACATTAGATTTGCACATGATTATTGCCCAAGTATTTAACTCATTAACTAACTCATCAATTTGATTCAGAGTATGTGGAGTAATAATTTTATTGGGAGCAATCCCAAGCACTCACTTTGCTGCTTTTATTCCTTTGGGTATTAATTGTCCTATAGCCTCAGGGTACCTAGTAAGAATAGTGTTAGGAGAATAAGATAAATGTATCTATAATAATGGACCTTCTTGCAAAAATACTCCTGTAGGAATATTTTTTGTTGGTAGACAACAAATAATAAAGGCAAACTTATATCAATTCTATCCAATTGCATATTTTCCATATATGTTTCAATGATTTTTAATGCCTTTCTTGCTTCAGGCGTTAACATGTACCGTGAATTGGGATATGATGGACCTTTTAGGATATCAAATAAATATCCCAACTCTCCTGTTGGTATACCTAGATAAGGCCTTATCCAATTTATGTCTCCTAATAACTTTTGAAAGTCGTTATGTGATTTGAGTTGATCTACTTGTATTTGAATTTTTGGTGGCGGTACATGGTTGAGGATAATAGAACACCTAAATAATTAATTGGAAAATTTAATTGTACTTTATCTATTGCAATATCTAGATTATTTTTTAATAAGTTTGTAAGTGTGGCATAACATTCTAGCAATGTGTTTTTAGCTTTGTGTGCTAATAATACATCATTCATATAGTGAAATATTTGTAGTTCAGGATTTTGATTTCTAAGTGGCTTGATTACTTTGTTAAAATAAATTTGACACATTGTTGGGCTGTTAGCCATCCCTTGAGGCAGTACTTTCCATTCATATCTCTGATCAGAACCTTCATGATTCAGTGCAGGGATAGTAAATGCAAAACGTGGACTATCCTCAGGATGAATTGGAATTGAAAAAAAAAAAACCTTTAATATCTATAAGTAATTTTGTTAAACCCTCCTCCTATGGGCAATTCCTTTTAAAATGTCCTGTTTGTTCACAATTGTAGCATGTTCTTGGCCTGGCATCTAATGCCTGTTTTAGTGCAGCTGCCACAATTTGCCCTTCTTCATTAATGTCTCTGGCATCTAAAGCCTGTTTTACTGCAGTTGCCACGACTTGCTCTTGTTCATTAATGTCTCTACATAATTTAATATATGTGTTTAAATCTTCATGTTTCCATGGTCTAATTATATCTCTGCACCAACTATTCGCTTGCTCATAAGCCAGTTTTTTTAGTAATAGCATTGCTTGTTCTGTTTTCCCAGAACCTCTGGTACCTGTTTGAATAAGCCTATCGACAAATTCAGCATAAAGTTAATTAGCTCCTTGTATTACTTTAGATAATTGACCTTGTAAACCTCCAAGTCCTTGTAAAGTCTTCCATGACTTAATTGCATCTACAGCAATTTATGCACATACACCAGAATCATATGCAATTTGTTGCTGCTGATACTCATAAGGTCCCTTTCCTAACAACATATCTAGATTTCTCTGAGGATAACCAGCTGCTGCATTTCGCATAGCCGTCTCCTTGCAAAATTCCTCATTGTCAACCTTCCATAACAGGTATTGTCCTCCATTTAGCACAACTTTACACATATTAGCGCAATCCGCTGGCTTCATGTTCAAGTTGTTAATGGTTTCGACCATGCTTACAGTGAAGGGTGCTTGAGGACCATAGGTTGTTACAGCCTCTTTTATCTGCTTCACTGTTTTGAAATTTAAAGCATGGTAAACTCGCTGCCCTCCTACCTCAAATATAGAGCATGTTAATATTTGAGATCTTGTCTCAGGATCCCAACTATCAACTGTGGGGGTTGGGGGCTTCCCAGCATATGGAGGTGGCCTTGTTAGTTGGACACTTACGTCCTCTGGTGATAGAAAAGTATTAGTAGCAGTCTCCTGTAGAGGTGGTTCTGTTGGTTGGACACTTACACCCTCTGGTGATAGAAAGGTGTTAGTAGTAGTCTCCTGTTGTAAATTTCCCCCTGATGGCTTTTACTGTTTTACACTTTCTTTCTCTGTCTGACTAGCTTGAGAGGCCTTCTCTTTTACATGATTTTTTTCCTCTGTCTGACTGGTTCGAGAGACCTTCTCTTTTACTTGAATTTTTTCCTCTGTCTGACTAACTTGAGAGACCTTCTCTTTTACTTGAATCAATATGTCTTCTCCTTCCTCTACCATTGTCTGAACTGAAGGCTTTTGACTAAACAAACAAGATACGAAAGTCCACAATGGCAATGTGCCAACTGGCAGAGTCCCTGGGCTTTTCTTTTCTATTCTTTTTAAATCTTCACCATGATGGTTCCATTGTGATATATTTAACAACTCCTCCTTAAAAAGCCATGGGCTACATTTTTGTATTGTATCAACGTATGCCCTGACTGCTCTTAATTTTACTGGGATGCCTCCTTCCTCTAACAATTTACTTAACACTTTTTCAGTTTGTTTTTTTTTCTAATTTCTGATGCCATATTTCTACTATAATACAACCCAACAAGATAACACCAAACAAAACAGAGATAGAATGAAATAAAAATGGAAAAACAAAATATCATTATAGCCTTTCTCTCTATCTGTTCCTCAGACACAAATAGTTTTTCCTCAGATGTGAGCGGTTTTTCTTCCGTCTCACTCGTCTCCAAGGACAGGCAATTTAAAGCAAATGTGAAGCAAAACAAAAGAGGAATCTTAAAATGGCTACCCATCCTCTTGTCCTGCCCTCAGGGGCAAGCAGTTTACCTTATCAGTTACCCTCAGTCGCTCCCCATGCGAGCCACCAAATGCTGCAGTCTGGCTGGGCACAATCAGGAGCCACTTTTCAAAAGAAAGCAACTTTATTTTTAGAACCACACACGCCAAGCAAAAGAGCCTCTCAGGAAAAACTTTTAGAGCCCCAACTGTCACCACCGGCTTCCCACAAGCCTTTCCCTCCCACACAAGCCTCTCTCCTCTTCCCACAATCCTCCTGCTCTTGAGACCGATTGGCTGGGTCACGTGTGGAGTCAAAAAAGTCCCCCAATGAGCAGCTCTGTGATCTGAAAAGGCAGGGAAGCAGCCCAATGAGCATCACCGCAGAGGAGCCAATCAGCTAGATGTTGCTGGGGCCGCTGTGAGCCAAAAATCAGCTGGCAGTCTGAAAGGGTGGGGAAACAGCTCAATGAGCATCTCCAATGAGCATCACCGCAGAGGAGCCAATCAGCTAGATGTTGCTGGGGCCACTGTGAGCCAATCATCAGCCGGCAGCTGAAAGTTTGCAGGCAGCTGGAAGTTTGCTGGGCCCCTTAGGCTGCAGCTATGAACAGGAGTTGTATGCACCATTCACTGAAGGTAGTTTTCAGTACTAGGAAACAAATATGTATTTCAGGTGGATGAATATTTCTGACAATAATCTGGTGAAAAGTTGATTATAAATCCACATACTTGAACATGAATGAATTTAGGGAGTGCAAATAAGACATATATATTTCATATTTTGAAAAATCTGTAGAGTGTGTGTGTATACACACACACACACACACACACAGAGATATTAAAATGTAGCAACATATATGCCAATCGAAATTCACCATGAAATACACATCATTCACAGATCCAAACATATTCAATTTACTTTACAGGGATTTATGTATAATGTTGTTCTACTAGGAGGTTCTCCCATAGTTTGAATTTCAGTTCCAACAGCGTTTACAAGGAGTGATCCCTTCTCAAAATTTGTATCTGCCAAGTCAGCCACCTCACAAGAATGTAGGTGTGATACCAGCTGGGATTCGATATGTGCATATAAAAATACTTGTGCTGAATAGGCTACACACAAAGGGAGACAGGAATTCACATATTTGTTAACTTTAAAAACACATGGATATCTAATTCAATTAAAAATAGACTGGATTTATAACACCTAACCTTTATCATGCAAAAGGCAAGTTCAAGAATACACCATGCCTCTTCTGAACTGCTTGTATTTCAATTCTGATTTGGTTACTTTTCTGCATCATATTAGAATTAGTAGTCAGAGTGTAGTAGGGTATAAGTTAGTGTCAGGGATTCAGTATTTCAAATGGAAAATTGGAAAATGAATCCAATGTGTATGCAATATGTGTTACACAAATAACTTCCCACTCTAATTCAGAAAATGGCTTGACATAACCTTCGCCCAAAGAAAGACAAAATTAGAGGAGAAGAGTCAGAAAATCTGTAAATACATATATGGAATGGAAAATTCTCAGAAGTTTAAAACTTTTGAGGCTTTAGAGGAGCTTCCAAAACTTAGGGACACGGTAAAACTCCACAAACATGGAACTCTACTGGCCTAAAGACTTCTGGAGATACTGACAATGAGGTTGGGCACTTGAAATATACATTGTTGTCAGGAGCTTTAGCTTCCTTTTTAGTGAGAACATCAAAGCTGAGTCTGCATCTATGTGACCTGGAGGACATGGTTTCCTATTTTTCAATGAACATGAGGCAGCAGTGTTGAATTTTCTCTTTGTAGCTAAACTGTGACCACTTAGGGCTAAGTGTCTCCCCATGTGGACTTGAAAGCCATTTGGTCATCCTCCAGTGTTCGTGTTATTTCTTGCTCCTGCACTGGGTGTTTTGTATTTGCTTCAAGGCATATAAGGAGTTCAACTGAGACACAGTCCTGGAGGGTGTCCTGTAATATGTGGGGGGTCAGGGTCTGCAGGAGAATGCAACAACCAGGCTTCTATCCAACATTGCTTGCCCCCTTGATCATAGCAACCAGATTGTGAACATTGCCCTGAAAACTCTCTATGTAACAATATGCCTTTATATACAAGGGTGTGCTGGCTGCACCATGTCATTCACAAGCCATTTGGAGCCAGTGTAAGATCCACATGACCCCACCACAGATGTTTTATCACACACCTGCACACCACTGCTCTAGGCCTACTACTCAGAAAGCTCCAACTTACTGACATCTCAGTTCTACACCATTTTCATGAAACACAGTCAATCAAGGCACTGTCTGGTACCCTCATGATCAGCAACAGGACATCCTAAGGTTCTCCAGTGCCACCTGGTCATGGAAATTTCAAAAATGAAGTTTTTGAAATTTCATAAATGAAGTTGAAGGCACTGTGGGTTTCAATTCATTCAGGAACCATTAAATGATGAGGAAGCTCATTTCAATGAAAGCTCTGGAGAACTCTCAGAGACAAGGCTTCCCAAAGAGTAGGCAAAAGGTCACATTGTGGTCTACAATGTGAGGTCCATGTGTGTTTTTACTCTCAACTACGGCTGCCAATCTTTCAGAATAAAATCATGGCATATCTTGGATGAGATTCCCAGTGCTCTGTGGAAAGCCCCCCTGGGCGTAGATCTCAGTTTCCAAGGACGACTCTCATGGGTGGACTCCTAAAATCCAAACACAATACATGGCAATACTTCTCTGAGGTCAGTTACAGAACACAGTCTCTAAGGGGAATCACACCTGAGTTCAATCCTAGGTGGACCCAGTCATCTCTTCCAAACGCCAAACAAATGACCACAATTAAAACCAAAACACTCCCACATGGCCCTTATCTTCTTCCAATAGACACACATAATATCCATTGGCTGGGGGTTTTCATGAGGGGCGCTGTGCAAGACAGTGTCCAAAATAAACTTCCTTGCCCCTCATTTGCCTAAAGTCAGGGTGTCCTGGACACCCTTCCTGTTAACCATGAGTGATCAAATAGGACTGCTGTTAATACTGTTCCAATTCTCCAATTTGAGGCCTACTGGCTCTGGGGTTTAGATTCTTTATGTGAATTGGAGTTATGAGAAAACCCACGCATCTCTGGGCTAGCCTCTGCAGGGCTTTGAAGAACTCATTTGACCGAAAGATCCCGATTCACAATTGATAAAGGTCAGGATCCTTAGAGGAAGGCGAGAGACTTCATCCACAATGACTGTTCTTTTGGCTATTTTGGTTTTGGATACAGAAGAGATTTTTCTTTAGATCCCTCAGGTGCTGAAAATCTAACCACAGCATCACAGAGGGCAAAGAGGCTTATTCAGACCCATCCCATTTCAAAGCAATTAAGCAAAGAGCCACAGGTGATGCCCATTCATTACAATTTTAAAACTGTTTGCTTCAGCCTTCACCAAGGTGTGGCCTGAGGCAAAGACCTTCCTGACATTCAGGGCAACAGAACAATAGGTAAGCAAAAGGCTTAAAGCAGGGTTTCCCACTGAGACTCTTCTGGTCACGCTGGTATCTGAGTTTTCTGAGATGCTCGCCATTTCCTTCAGCTATCCAGTACATGGCCATGTCACAGAGTTTGGTGGTGGTACATATCTTGAACACAAAACCATTTGCCCATTCTGGACAGTGCCCACAATTCAGGAAGAAAACAGAAACTTAAGGAGATAGGAGGTGTTGCCAATCAAAAAGTCAAACCGCAGTCCATTCACAAATTGGGCAGAATGAATGCTGGGAAGCTTTCTACTAGACAGGACACATCCATTGATACATTCTCTTTTCTAATGTTGACAACCACGGACACAGTGGGATACACAGACCTAGAAACACTCGCCTTGTCAAATGACTTACTAGAAATAGTCCACTTCAAACCAAACAAACTGCTTTTCCTATCAATTCTCAGAACATGTGACAAAGCCACAAACACACACCCACACCCACAAAGGCAACTTCTTTACCCAAGAAGGTCTGTGAATATCCGGAGTGTCCTCTGACTGGTTGGCCATTATTTGTTCCCCCAAAATGGCCTGTCCTGTCTCAGATCTGGTCTCCTTGGCCAACACTGTGAAGTTGTCAGGAGCCAGGGGTGAGCCACTACCTGCTTTTTCATGAAAGACCCCTCTTCAGAGCTTTCCTGGCATTTGGCCATCATCATATCAGTAGGTACCAAAAAAGACTTACTCTGTTCTTGGTAAATCCAAATAAGTTAGCCCACTGGGACTGTGACTGGGACTGTCTCTGGATGCCAGGCTTCTTGGATCCCAAGTTCAGAGAGCTCCATCACCAATAAATTAGTTAGTTCACTTCCTTCAGGAACTGAATTATGACACTACCTTGGCAACCACTTTGTTTTAACAGTAGCTTCGAAGGGTCTCATGTGATGGAGGCTGCCTCTACTTCCTGTGACAGTTTCACAAGTTAAAATGGTATATCAACCATAGGCACCTGGGAACAGCTCACCATACAAGCCTCGTTTGGTCCGTCTTCTCTACATAAAGAAGAAAGTGGCTGATTCAGACAAATCCCTTCATTCTGAGCAGGTTGTTTGCCATGGAAGATGACTTTTGCTCTCTCAGGTCCTAAATAGCTGCATACATCTTCTCCAGGGATCATTTCTGCATGGACCTTGAGGTTCTCTGCCGGTGGAAGATCCCCTCTATTTCTGTATTGTAAGACAAACTCTGTCCCTGCTCTTCTGTATAGTTAGATTGAGGGAAAAGTGTATGGTAAGGCTTAATAACAGGTTCGATTTGGCTTAGGAATCATTCTGATTGATGAATAATGGTATTGGGTACCTGTGATATTTACAAGAATATACAAGTGAAATATAAGTATGAAAACAGAAATCTAGGTAAGATATGAAGCCCAGAAGAGCATTAGGCTCTTGATTGGGATACTTAGCTTTGAATTTTGTTCTGCACAGATGTGTCAGATAAATCGATATACCATGGCATAGGACCTTGTACCTTGGATGATTGAATGTTGAAGAGAACATCCAGTCAAACAGGGATAGTCGGTATTATTAGAAAGATAGTTGGTAGGTTTAGGAAGAAGGGTGAGTATAGGATTGGCAGCAAAAGTTCTTCAGCAATTGGGTTTCAGATAGAGAGTGAATGTAAAAGTTAGTATATGTGAAGAGTCAGTCACAATGATGAACTGGGGAAAATATATAGGAAAGCAGATATGAATACAGACATTATGAAATCAGGCAAAGTATAAAGTCAGTGATAGGATTAGGCATTTTTAACAGGGTTGTTGTTGAATATATAATCTAAGGAAGAAACAAATATGTACTCAACAATAGGATTGACATTTGAGAGCATTAGGCAACCTGCACATAGATGTTTTTAGTAATCCATGCTCACTTTCCATTTAGGCTTTCGTACAATCAAAGTGTGACCTTTGCTTTTTTGTCGAGAATATTACTGTGATAAAATGTATATGGACATCAGGTGACATGAGTATTTCTTCCACCAATTCTGTGAGCAATATTTTGAAGACGTATAAATAAGTGTTGGGTGTAAAATTAGGTGTACCTGGAGTCTTTGGATATAGAGATAATGCATGAATAGACTATCCTGAGAATAAATAATATAACTGGTTCCAACTTTAAATAATTTTTTGAATTGATATCTGAAAATATACAGAAAATCTTATATTGCTATACAATCATTCATTCCATCCTGTTACATTCTAATGGTAATATGAGTGTTATGGTTTATCATGAAGAGTGTGTGAGTTTTGCTTCAAAAGTGATTGTGGAAGTCAAAAATAATGTGTTTGGCAAGAAGTCTCATGAAAAGACCAGTCAAGAGACCTGGAGGAATAAATGTGTTCTGAAGAAGGAATTGATTAAACATGAAAAAAAATTCTTATAAATTTGTGAAACTCTGGATGAAATATATATACTATGATATATATATATATATATATATATATATATATATATATATATATATATATATTTGAATATATGTAGAATACATAGGTAAAATATATGTATGAAAACAGAAATCTAAATAAGATTTGAAGCCCAGAAGGGCATTGGTCCCTTGATTGGGACTACTTAGCTTTGAATTACTTTCTGCAAAGTTGTCTCAGATAAATCCATATACAATGACATAGGACCTTGTACCTTGGATGATTGAATGTAGAAGCGAACATCCAGTCAAAAAGGGATAGTTGGTAGTGAAAGTTTAATAAAATAGGTACTTGTCACTTCCTGTGTTTCTGTATGCTTAATAAAACACTGTTGAAATCTTGAGAATTGTTTGCTAATCTTGTTCCCAGAATGTGCTGTCCCCATCTGCCAAACTGCAGATTGTACTCCCTCACCCGGTTAAGCGCTAACTGCCCACTGACCCTTACCCATCAATAAACTTTCCTCCCTGCCCTCTCCAAGAAAAGTATATAAGCTCTGCTGAAGCTGTTCTCAGGACTCTCTGCTCTATTCAAGTGAACTCTGAGCCCCAGCATGCTGGACCCCCAGTAAATCCTTTGCTGTTGCATGTTAAAGTCTCTTGGTTGTCCCTTCCTCTGACACTAGCCCGACCTTTACATATGGAGGTTCCACAGAGATCAAGCAGCGGTGGACGAGAGACCCCAATGGACCCCCCTCAGATAAGTAAGGCGCCTCTTTCTGGTTTCAGGTTTCATGTTAGGGTTTGGCAAAATGGCTGTCAATGAAGAGTGTGAGCTCTCTCTGATGGTGGCTGACAGTCGTGTTACAGAACCACAGGCCACGTCCCTGGAGGACGCCTGAGAGGACTCGGGAAATTGAGGAACAATAGTCTCCTTGACTCAGTGATATTTTGTTTCGGATTCAGTATTGCCAGTCCATCGGATTTTGCCGGCTACTCAGTCATGGTCTCAGTGTTGAACGTCCATTTCCTGTCTTTATTGTCTTGTCTTGCCTGTGTCATGTGTCTTGCTTTCACTGTTTGTGTATCTCTCATTATGGAACAGAGCATTTCAATGCCTCTGTCCCTGACCCTTGATCACTATACCAAAGTCCATTTAAGGGCTCAGAATCTCTTTATTTCAGTAAAGCCCCGGATGTGGTAGACTCTCTGTACCTCCGAATGGCCCACCTTTGGAGTCGGATGGCCCCTAGAAGGATCTTTCTACTTCCCACTAATTTATAATTCAGAGATATTGTCTTTCAGCCGTGGCCAGATAGTCATCTGGATCAACAGCCATATATTTTAATTCAGCAGGACCTCTGCAAATTTCCTCCTCAATGGGTCAAGCCTTTCCTTGCCCCTGCCCCCGCAATGACTCCTTCCCCCAGGAACTCACAAACACTCTGCTCCTCCTCCTCCTCCACACTCTGTTTTCCCTGTGTCACCAGATTTGAGTCTACTGGACTCTCCTCCCCCTCCTTATCCCCTGCCCTCATCCTCTAACCCCCAACACCCTCTAAGTGATACCCCTGCTGCTGACTGAGCCTCTCCTCCATTGAAGGAAGCTAAGCCGGCCCAGCGCCCTCCAGGTAATTCCCCTGCAGCACACACAGCACCTCCTCCCATGGAGGAAGCTGGCCCTGCTAAAGGAACTCGCTGGCGGTGAATGATTGAAAACCCTGGAACTCTTGGGATGCCTCCCCTTCGACCCTATGGACCAATGATTGACAATGGCCATTGGGGGAAAATTCAAGCCTACCAGTATTGGCCGTTCTTCTCTTCAGACCTATGTAACTTAAAAAATAGCAATCCCCCTTTTACCGAGGACCCCACCCGGCTCTCAGGTGTGGTTGAGTCATTGATGTTTTCACACCAGCCTACTTCGGATGACAGCCAACAACTGCTAGGGACTTTCTTCATGACAGAGGAAAAAAAGGGAATTCTCCAGGAAGCTAAAAAAAAATCCTTGGACCAGGTTTGCATCCGACACAACTTACCAACATAATCAAAGCCAGCTTTCCCTTGAACCGACCCAACTGGGACCCCAACACCTTTGAAGGTAGGGAGCATCTGTCCACTTATTGCCGGGCTCTAATAGTGGGTCTCCGAGCAGCCGCTAGTGACCAACTAATTTGGCCAAGGTAAGAGAGATTATCAGGGGCCTGATGAATCTCCCTCTATGTTTCTAGAGAGAATTATGGAGGCATATAGGAGCTATAATCCTTTTTATCGTCAGGCAGAGAATCAAAAGGCATCTGTCACGATGGCCTTATTGGGCAAACTGCCCTGGATATTAAAACAAAGTTACAAAGCTTAGATTGATTACAAGATATGACTTTGAGAGATTTAGTCAGAGAAGCTGAGAAGGTATACTATAAGAGAGAAACTGAGGAAGAGAAGGGAGCAAATGGAGGATAAAAGAAACAAAAGGCAGAGTAAGGCGTTGACTAAGGTCCAGGTCACAACAACAAATAGGCCAAAAATTAAGAAACAGGGAGACAAGAAGGTATACATTGGCCCACGACAGAGGCCACCCTTGGCCTCAGATCAATGTGCCTACTCAAACAAAAAGGACACTGGGCCAAAATTGACATAGAAAGCGACAGCCACGCCAGCCAGCCATTCTGACTCTGGAGGATGACTAAGAAAGTCGGGGCTCAGATCCCCTCCCCGAGCTCAGAGTAACTTTTGAAGTGGAGGGGACCCCAGTAAACTTTGAAGTGGATACAGGGGCAATATACTGAGCCCATAAGGCCACATTGGGCCCTCTATCAAATAAAAAATCTCTATTTCAAGGGGCTAATGGCAGTAAATATCGGGCTTGGACAACTAAGAGGACCATGGACCTGGGAAAAGGAAAAATCTATCACTCCTTCCTAGTAGTCCCAGAATGCCTGGCCCCATTGATCGGCGGAGATCTGCTCACCAAGCTCTGGGCCAAAATAAATTTTAACCCTGAAGGCCCTTAAGTGGAATTTCTAAATCTTTCAGTAAAAACTCCAAGAGCCACGGCTCTAACTATGTCAGTAGAAAATGTACATCAACTCACTCACCTTGGTTCAAAGAAACTGCAGGCATTCCTGAAGGATCAAGAACAGAGTTTTCCACTAACAGACTCACAGTGAAGAAAATAACTGAATGGGTAACAAAAGCCTGTTGGGTTCATCAATTGGTAAATGCTTACCCTTCCAAGCTTCCTGTATGAAAGCACATACGAGGAACCAAACCAGGACAATACTGGGAAGTGGACATTACTGAAATAAAGCCAGCAAGGTATGGACTTAAATATCTCCTAGTCTTTGTAGATACATTTTCAGGATGCATTTAAGCCTTCCCCACAAAAAAAAAAGAAAAAAAAAGAAAAGAAATAGCGCAAATTTTGGTCAAGAATATTCTAGAAGATATTTTTCCAAGATACAGCCTGCCTAAGTTAATAGGGTCTGATAATGGACCGGCGTTCATGGCCCAGGTAAGTCAGGGGTTAGCCAGGACCCTGGGGATTAATTGGAAGTTACATTGTGCTTATAGACCCCAGAGTTTAGGACAGGTAGAAAGAATGAACCAAACCATTAAACAGACCTTAAAAAAATTAAGCTTAGAGACCGGAATAAAAGATTGTACTATGCTCCTGCCTTATGCACTGTTAAATGAAGAAAATACTCACTCTGATTTTAGTGTAACCTCACCCCCTATGAAATTCTCTATGGTGCCCCTCCTCCAGTAAGGGACCTAACACCAACTCTAAGACCTTACAATCCCTTCCACACCAGCTTTCTTGACAGACATAAAGCTCTTGAAAGAATTCAGTGACACCTGTGAAAACAGCTGGCCACTGCCTACCAAACTGGGGACGAGGGGACTCCACATCGATATCAAGTAAGAGACTTTGTCTTCGTAAGACGACATCAGGTGACATCGCTGGAACCCCGCTTAGTTGTCCAAGCCCGATATTTACTGCCATTAGCCCCTTGAAATAGAGATTTTTTATTTGATAGAGGGCCCAATGTGGCCTTATGGGCTTTGTCATCACTGAAAACAGGTTACTAAGAATTTAAAGTCCCTCACAGGCTTTTTGGATACACACTCCCATCTTCCCCTCTTTTCTACATGTTCTACTGCTCAAGTTTTTGTTGCTAGAAAATCCCAAACCCCTTTCCCATTATTCTTTTACATCTCTCCGTACTCATTCTCAGATCCTCGGAACTGCTCTAAGTCCCGCCTTCCCTCTCTTTCCCCTCTGTTCCACACCCACAGAAAAGTCTTAACTGATCTTCTCCAGATGTCTTCACCATGGCTGACTTTAGGACGTTCAGCAAAAGAGTCCCTATAAAAGAGTTCAGTGTAGACAAACTTCCTGTTTTCATGTGGCCCTGTTCTACTTGGCCACTGGCTAAAACAATCAGTACTTGTAAGCTAGACACCCCCTTACTAGTTTTTCACAAAATATGTGAACAAGGCCTCTGACTTTGAGCTGGGGCTTCAAAGAGATGGCTACATTTCTATGATAAAGAAGTTACCAACTGGCTCCATGGTAACAGCTGGCAAGCGGAAAAAAGAAAGGGATGAAATATCTCTCCCCCTCCCAGGTGTCCTTGAAAAGTTAATTTGCTCAGAACAGAGGAAAAAAACATAAAAAAACTGCTTTTTGTGAATTTCTGCTGACTGTGAACTTCTGAGCACATTCCCTTACATGTTGGGTACAAAATTCTGAAACTTCCTAAACTTGGGGTTCATGGGATTAATTGATTACAACAGAAGCAATGCCCTCTGAATCCGTTTGCAACCAAATAGGACTGTTTCCCTAGCTTTGGTGCTATCTTAGGTGCCTTGTCTTGACTGTTCCTACAAGAGTATAATTCTATATACTTAAACATTTTTATGTTTTCATTAAATGGTCAACAGTGGTGATTAAATGTGTAATGGAGCAGAGGTTACCCAGAGTGCTCTATCATGATGCAGGTTCATTTGAAGATCAAACAGGGGGGCATACAACCCGGTTCCACAGGGAACATATATCCCTCACTTCAGCCATCCTATTAGGAATACGAGTTGCTGCAGGGGAGGTCACAGGAACCACTGCCTTGGTCCATGGTACAAAGCAAAATACCCAATTAGAAGCAGCAATAGACCAAAACTTAAAGATATTAGAAACCTCCATCACAGCTTTGTGGGAATCTTTAACCTCTCTCTCTGATGTTGTTTCATACAACAATCGAGGGTTGGACCTCCTCTTCATGAGAGAATGGTGCCTTTGTGCTGCATTGAGGGAAGAATGTTATTTTTATGGCAACAATACTGGAGTTGTAAAAAATTTATGAGTAAAATAAAAGGATGCCTTGAAGAGTGTCAACGAAAGAGAGAGGCCCAAAAAGGGTGGTTTGAGTCTTGGTTCACACAGTCCCCCTGGTTAACTATACGTTTATCAACCTTGGCCAGTCCAATAATAATACTCACATTCTTGCTAACTATAAAACCCTGTTTGCTCAACCATGTATTTTCATTTCTCCAACCTCAAATTAGACAAGTTAAACTTATGGTAATACCCCACTAGCAGACATAGAATGTGACACCACTCCAATGATCACTTTTATGATTAAAAGTAGCCAGAAGAAGACGTGGGGAATGAAAGGTTAATAAAATGGTACTTGTCACTTCCTCTTTTTCTGTATGCTTAACAAAACACTGTTGAAATCTTGAGAACTGTTTGCTAATCTTGTTCCCAGAATGTGCTGTCTCCAACTTCCAAAATATATAATGTACTCCCTCTCCCGGTTGCATGCAAACTGCCCACTCGCCCTGACCCATCAATAAACTTCCCTCCCTGCCCTCTACAAGGAAAACACATAAGCTCTGCTTAAGATGTCCTCAGGGCTCTCTGCTCGATTCAAGGGAGCTCTGAGACCCAGCATGCTGGACCCCCAATAAACCCTTTGCTGTTCCATGAGACAGTCTCTTGGTGGTCTCTTCCTCCGACGCTCACCTGAACATTACTTGGATGATTGAATGTAGAAGAGAACATCCAGTCAAAAAGGGATAGTCGGTAGGATTAGGAAGATAGTCGGTATGTTTAGGAAGGAGAGTGAGTATAGGATTTGGAACAAAAGTTTTTTAGCAATAGGGTTTTGGTTAGAGAGTGAATGTAAATGTGAACACATATGAACCATCACAATGATGAACTGGGGAAAATATGTAGGAAAGCAGATATCAATAGAGACATTACGAAATCAGGCAAAGTATAAAGTGTGTGATAGAATTAAGCATTTTCAACAGGGTTGATTTTGGATATATTATCTTAGGAAGAAACGAATATATTGTCACAAATAGGATTGACTTTTGAGAGCATTAGGCAACCTGGACATGGATGTTTTTAGTAATCCATGTTAACTTTACATTTAGGCTTTGGTAGAAACATAAGTGTGACCTTTTCTTTTTGTGTCCAGAATATTACTGGGTTAAATTGTATATGTAGATCAGGTGACATGAATATTTCTTCCACCATTTCTGGGAGCCATAATTTGAATACATATAAATTAGTATTGAGTTTACAATGAGGTGTACCCTGTGTCTATGAATATAGAGACAATGCATGAATAGACTATACTGTGAATAAATAATATAACTGGTTCCACTTTAAATAATGGATTGATTTGATATCTGAAAATATATAAGAAATCTTATATTGATATACAATCATTCATTCCATCCAGTTATACATCTAATGGTAATATTAGGGTTATGGTTTATCATGAACGGTGTGTGAGTTTTGCTTCAAAAGGGATTATGGAAATCGAAAATAATGGGTTTGGTAAGAAGTCTCATGAAAAGACCAGTCAAGAAACATGGAGGAATACATGTGTTCTGAAACAGAAAATTATTGAAAGTGAAACACATACCCATAATTTTGCTAACTTGTGGATGAAATATATACTCTATTATGTGCATTACCTGAAGAAATAGTAATGTACCAGTGGCGAATAAGAATGAACATGAAAATACACATCATGTCCCATATGAATCTACTTGTATTAATGAGAAACTGGGTCAATTATTGTAGAAATATTAGGATATGTATGCACCATTCACTGAAGTTAGTTTTCATTACTAGGAAGCAAATATGTATTTCAGGTGGATGAATATTTCAGAGAATAACCTTTTGAAATGTTGACTATAAATCCACATACATGAATATGAAAAAATTTAGGGAGTGTATAATAAGGCATATATATTTTATATTTTAAAAAAATCTGGAGTGTGTATATATACACACAGAGAGAGAGAGAGACATTAAAAAGTAGCAATATATATGCCAATCGAAATTCACCGTGATATATATATCTTACACAGTTAGAAAAATATTCAATTTACTGAACATGGATTTATGTATAATATTGTTCAACTAGGAGGCTCACACATAGGATGAATTTTCAAATCCCATAGCGTTTAGGTGGAGTGATCACTTCTCATCATTTGTATCTGTCAAGTCAGACACCTCACAAGAACGTATGTGTGATACCAGGTAGTATTCTATATGTGTATATAAAAATAGATGTGCTCAATAGGTTACATAAAATGGGAGAGAGGAATTCACATATTTGTTAAATTTAAAAATACATGGAGAACTATTTCAATTTAAATCGACTAGATTTATAGCACCTACATTTTGTCATGCAAAAGCCATGTCCAACTATACACCATGCCTCCTCTGAACTGCTTGTATTTATATTCTGTTTGGGTTATTTTTCTCCATCTTATTAGGATTAGTAGTCAGAGACAAGTAGGGTATGGGTTAGTGTCACGGATTCAGTATTTCAAATGGAAAATAGGAAAATAAATCCAATGTGTATGCAAATATGTGCCACAAAAAATATTCCCACTCTCATCCAGAAAAATGCCTTGAAATTATCTTCGCCCCAGGTAAAACACAATTAGAAAAGAAGAGTTAGAAAATCTGTGAATACATATGTGGAATGGAAAATGCTCAGGAGTTCACAACCTTGGAGGTGGTAGAGGAGTTTCCAAAAGTAAGGGACAGTGTAAACACTCCACAATCATGGAGCTATGATGGCCTAAAGACTTCTTGAGAAACTGCCTCTGAGTTTGGGCATTTGAAATATATGTTGTTGTCAGGAGCTTTAGCTTCCTTTGAAGTGAGACCATCAAACCTGGGTCAGTATCTATGTGACCTGGAGGACATGGTTTCTTATTTTCCGATGAACATGAGGCAGCAGTGCTGAAGTCTCTTTGTAGGTAAACTGTGGCCTCTTCGGGCAAAGTGACACCCCGTGTGGACTTTGAAGCCATTTGGTCATCCTCCACTTTTCGTGGTGTTTTTTTGCTGCTGCACTGGGAGTTTGGTATTTGATTCATGACATACAAGGAGTTCAACTGGGACACAGTGCATGAGGGAGTCTTGTAACGTGTGGTGGGTCAGGCTCTGCAGGAGAATGCACCAACTGGGCTTCTATTACACATTGCTTGCCGCCTTGACCATAGCAACCTAATTCTGAACATTGCCCTGAAAACTCTGCATATAACAAGATGCCTTTTCATATAATGGTCTCCTGGCTGCATCAAGTCAGTCACAAGCCATTTGGACGCCAATGGCAGATCCACATGGCCACATCACAGATGTATTATCACACACCTGCCTACCACTGCTCTAGGCCCACTACTCAGCAGGCTCCAACTTACTGGCATCTCTGTTCTACACCATTTTCATGAAACCCAGTCAATCAAGGCACTGTCTGTTACACTCATGATCAGCAACAGGACATCCAATGGTTCTCCAGTGCCATCTGCTCATTGGGAATTTCAAAAATTTCATCGTGTTTTTCTTTCCATTTTTCAAGAATGAAGTTGGAGGCACTTTGGGGTTTCCATTCATCCAGGAACCATTACATGGGGAGGAAGCTCATTTCAATGAAAGCTCTGAGGAACTCTAACAGGCAAGGCTTCCCAAACACTGGCCAAAAGGTCACATGAAGCCAGGCCCATTGAGGTCTACAACGTGAGGTCCATGTGTCTTTTGACTCTAACTATGGCTGCCAAGTTTTTCAGAATAAAATCATGTGATATCCTTGCTGAGATTTTCAGCTCTCTGTGGAAAGCCATCCTGGGCCTAGATCTCAGGTTTCAAGGGCAACTCTCATGTGTGGCCTCCTACAATGCCAACACAATTAATGGCAATACTTCTCTGAGGTCAGTTCCTGAACTCAGTCTCCAAGGAGAATCACACCAGAGTTCAAGCCCATGTGGACCCTGTCATCTCTTCCAAACGCCACACAAATGACCACAATTAAAACCAAAACATTCCCACATGGCCCTCATCTTCATCCATATAGGCACTCATCATAAACTCTGGCTGGAGGTTTCCATGAGGGATGCAGCCCAAGACAGTGTCCAAAATATCCACCATTGCCCCTCATTTGTCTAAATTTAGGGTGGTCTGGAAACCCTTTCTGTGAACCAAGAGTGATCAAATAGGCGTGCCGTTAATACTGCTCTGCTTCTCCAATTTGAGGCCTACTGACTGTCAGGTATAGATTGCTTATGTGATTTGGCATCATGAGAGAAACCAAGCACTTATGCAGGACTTTGAATAACTCATTTGACCTATAGGAATCCTATTCTCACTTGATGGACGTCAGGAACCTAACAGAGAAAGGCAAGAGACTTCATCCACAATGACTGTTCCTTTTGCCATTTTGGTTTTGGATGCACACATGGGATCTTCTTTAGATTTATCAGGAGCTGAGAATCTTAGCCACAGCCTCAACCAGGGCCTAGTGTCTGATTAAGACACATCCCTTTCCAAAGAAATTAAGCAATGAGCCACAGGTGATGCCCATTCATTTCCATTTGAAAACTGTTTCTTCAGGCTTCAAAAAGGGGTGGCCTGAAACAAAGACCTTCCTGACATTCAAGGCAACAGAACCATAGGTAAGCAAATGGCCCAAAGCAGGGTTTCTCCAATGAGACTTTACTGGTCACACTAATATCTGAGATGTTCCCATTCCCTTCAGCTATCAAGAACATGGCCATGTCACAGAGCATGGAGGTTATACATATCTTGGACAATAAATCATGAGCTCATTCTGGAGAGTGGCCAGAGTTCAGGAAGAAAACCGGAACTTAGGAAGTTAGTAGTTGTTTCCTATCCATAAGACAAGCCACAGTCTATTCATCACTTATGAACGATGAATGCTGGGAAGCTTTCTACTAGACAGGACACCTCCATTGATCCATTCTCTTTTCTAATGTCTAAAACCACGGACACAGTGGATACACAGACATAGAAACACTCGCCTTGTCAAAAGAGTTACTATCAACAGTAGACTCCAAAGCAAACGAACCACCTTTATTACCTATTCGCAGAATATGAGACAAAACCACAAACTCACACCCACACACATAAAGTCACCTCATTCCCAAAAGTGGATCTGTGACTATCTGGAGTGTCCTCTGACTGGTGGGCCATACTATGTTCCTCTCGAAATGGCCTTTCCTCTCTCAGATTTTGTCTCCTTGGCCAACTCTGTGATGCTTTCAGGAGCCTGCAGTTAGCCACTACCTGCTATCTCAGGAAAGGCCTCTCTTCAGAGCTCAATTGGCATTTGGCCATCCTCAAATCAGTAGGTACCAAGAAGGTCTGAATCTGTACTTGGTAAATACAAACAAGTGAGCCCACTGGGACTGGGACTGGGACTGGCTCTCGGTGCCTGGCTTCTTGCATCACAATTTCAGAGAGTTCCATCACCAAGGAAGTTAGCTAGGACACTTCCTTCAGGAACTGAATGAGGTCACTGCCTTGGCAACAACTTTGTCCTAACCGTTGCTTCCAAGGGTTCCATGAGATGGAGGCTGCTCCTACTTTGTGTGACAATTTGACTTGTTACAATGGTATTTCAAAATAGGCACCTGGGAACAGCTCTCCACGCAGGCCTGCTTAGGTCCATTTTCTCTACATTAAGAAGAGAAAGGCTGATGCATACACATCCCTTCGTCCTGTTCAGGTTGTTTTCCATGAAGATGGATTTTGCTCTCTCAGATCCTTCATAGCTGCCTACATCTTCTCCAGGGATCATTTCTGCATCGAACTTTGAGGTTCTCAGCAGTTGGAAGATACCCTACATTCCTGTATTGTAAGGCGAACTCTGTCCCTGCTCTTTTGTAATTTTAGATTGAAGCAACAGTGTATGGTTAGGGTTAATAACAGGTTCGATTTGGGCAAGGAATCATTATGCGGGATGAATAATGGTATTGGGAACCTGCAATATTTATAGGAATATAGAGATGAAATATAAGTATGAAAACAGAAATCTAGGTAAGATTTGAAGCTCAGAAATGCATTGGGCAACTGATTGCGATACGTAGCTTTGAATTACGTTCTAGATACATGTTTCAGAAAAATCGATATACAATGGCATAGGATCTTGTACCTTGGATGATTGAATGTAGTAGAGAACATCTACTCAAAAAGGGATAGTCGATAGGATCAGGAACATAGTCAGTATGTTTCGGAAGAAGAGTGAGTATAGGATTTGGACCAAAGTTCATAAGCAATAGGGTTTCGGTTAGAGAGTGAATGTCAATGTCAGCACATGTGAAGGGTCAGTCACAATGTTGAACTGGAGAAAATATGTAGGAAAGTAGATATCAATAGAGACATTAGGAAATCAGGCAAAGTACAAAGTGAGTGAAAAAATTAGACATTTTCAATGGTATTGAGGTTGAATATATAATCTTAGGAAGAAACAAATATGTAGTCACCAACAGGATGATCATTTGAGAGCATTAGGCAACCTGGACATGGATGTTTTTAGTAATCCATGTTCAGTTTCCGTTTAGGCTTTGTTACAGTCATACGTGTGACTTTTGCATTTTGTGTCCAGAATACTACTGTGATAACATGCATATGTAGATCAGGTGACATGAGTATTTCTTCCACCATTTCTGGGAGCAATATTTTGAAGATGTATAAATTAGTATTGGGGGTACAAAGAGGTGTAACCTGTGTCTATGAATATAGAGATAATGCATGAATAGACCATACTGTGAATAGATAATATAACTGGTTCCACTTTACAAAATGTATTGAATTGATATCTGAAAATATATAAGAAATCTTATATTAATATAAAATCATTCATTCCAACCAGTTATACATCTAATAGTGATATTATAGTTATGATTTATCATGCAGTGTGTGTCCGTTTTGCTTCAAAAGTGATAAAGGAATTCGAAAATAATGTGTTTGGAAAGAAATCTCATGAAAAGATCAGTCAAGAAACATGGAGGAATCCATGTGTTCTAAAGCAGGAAGTGATTGAAAGTGAAACAAATGCCTATAAATTTGCTAACCTGTGGAGGAAATATATATCCTATGATGTGCATAAACTGAAGAAATTGTAATGTCCCAGTGTTGAATAAAAATGAACATCGATAAACACATCATGTCCCATAGGCATCTATTTGCATTGATGATAAACTGTGTCAGTTACTATAGAAATATTAGGATTTGTATGCACCATTCACTGAAGTTAGTTTTCAGTACTAGGAAGCAAATATGTATTTCAGGTGGATGAAATTTTTTGAGAATAATCTTGTGAAAAGTTGATTATAAATCCACATTCATGAACATGAATAAAATTAGGGAGTGTATATAAGACACATATATTTCATATTTTGAAAAATAGAAGGAGAGAGTGTATATATATATATATATATATATATATATATATATATATATACACACACAGACACACACACATACACACCCAGAGACATTAAAAATAGCAATATATGCCAATCAAAATTCACCATGAAATATATATCATCCACAGATCCAAAAATATTCATTGTACTGAACATGGATTTGTGTATAATTTTGTTCAACTAGGAAGCTCACCCATAGGTTGAATTTTCAGTTCCAACGACATTTAGAAGGAGTGATCTTTTCTCTCAATTTGTATCTGCCAAGTTAGCCACCTCACAAGAATGTACGTGTAGTACCAGGTAGGATTCTCTATGTGTATATAAAAATATATTTGCTGAGTAGGCTACAGAGAAAGAGAGACAAGAATTCACATATTTGTTATCTTTAAAACCACATGGACAACTATTGCAACAAAAAATTGTCTAGATTTATAACCCCTAACCTTTAAAATGCAAAAGGCAAGTCCAACTATACACCATGCCTCCTCTGAACTGCTTGTATTTCTATTATGTTTGGGTTATTTTTCTGCCTCATATTAGGATTAGTAGTCAGAGACTAGTAGGGTGTGGTTTAGTGTCAGAGATAAAGTATTTGAAATGGAAAATTGGAAAATGAATCCAATATGTATGCAAATATGTCCTACACAAAAGTTTTCCCACTCTCATCCAGATAAATCCTTTGACATTACCTTCACCCCATGTAAGATGCAATTCGAAGAGAAGAGTTAGAAAATCTGTGAATACATATCTGGAATGGAAAATGCAAGGAGTTCACAACCTTGGAGGTGGTAGAGGAGTTTCCAAAAGTAAGTGACTGTGTAAACACTCCACAAACATGGAACTCTGCTGGCCAATAGCCTTCTTGTAAAACTGCCTCTGAGTTTGGACACTTGAAATATATCTTGTTGTCTGGAGCTTTAGCTTCATTTCTGGTGAGACCATCAAACCTGGATCTGCATCTATGTGACCTGGAGGACATCGTTTCTTATTTTCCATTGAACATGTGGTACCAGTGTTGATTTCTCTCTTTGTTGGTAAACTGTGGCCACTGGAAGCTTATTGTCTCCCTGAGTGGACTGTGAAGCCATTTAGTCATCCTGCCCTTTTTGTGGTGTTTCTTTCTTTTTTTTTAATTTTATTTTTTTATTGGTTGTTCAAAACCCTACAAAGCTCTTGACATATCATATTTCATACATTAGCATACATTAGCTTCAAGTGAGTTATGAACTCCCTTTTTTGCCCCAAGTACAGATTGCAGAATCACATGGGTTACACATCCACATTTTTACATAATACCATAATAGTAACTGTTGTATTCTGCTACCTTTCCTATCCTCTACTATCCCCCCTCCCCTCCCCTCCCATCTTCTCTCTCTACCCCTTCTACTGTAATTCATTTCTCACCTTGTTTATTTTCCCATTCCACTTACAACCTCTTATATGTAATTTAGTATAACAATGAGGGTCTCCCTCCGTTTCCATGCAATTCCCCTTTTTTCTCCCTTTCCCTCCCACCTCATGTCTCTGTTTAATGTTAATCTTTTCTTCCTGCTCTTCCTCCCTGCTTTATTCTTAGTTGATCTCATTATATCAAAGATGACATTTGGTATTTGTTTTTTAGGGATTGGCTAGCTTCACTAAGCATAATCTGCTCTAGTGCCATCCATTTCCCTGCAAATTCCAAGATTTTGTCATTTTTTAGTGCTGCGTAATACTCCATGGTGTATAGATGCCACATTTTTTTAATCCATTCATCCATTGAAGGGCATCTGGGTTGGTTCCACAATCTAGCTATTGTAAATTGTGCTGCTATGAACATCGATGTGGCAGTATCCCTGTAATACGCTCTTTTAAGGTCTTCAGGGAATAGTCCGAGAAGGGCAATAGCTGGGTCAAATGGTGGTTCCATTCCCAGCTTTCCCAGGAATCTCCATACTGCTTTCCAAATTGGCCGCACCAATTTGCAGCCCCACCAGCAATGTACAAGAGAACCCTTTTCTCACTCCAGTAAGATTGGCAGCCATTATGAAATCAAACAACAACAAGTGCTGGCGAGGTTGTGGTGTTTCTTGATGCTGCAATGGGAGGTTGGTATTTGCTTCATGAAATACAAGGAGTTCAACTAGGATATAGGGCTGGAGGGAGTTCTGTCACGTGTGTTGGGTCAGGGTGTGCAGGAGAATTCACCAACCAGGGTTCTATCCCACATAACTTGCCCCCTTGACCATAGCAACTTGATTGTGAACATTGCCCTGAAACCTCTCCATATAACAAGATGCCTTTTCATATAATGGTCTGCTGGCTGTACCAAGTCAGTCACAAGCTATTTGGAAGCCAATGGCAGATCCACATGGCGAAACCACAGTTGTATTATCACACACCTGCCCACCACTGCTCTAGGCCCACTACTCAGCAGGCTCCAACTTACTGGCATCTCTGTTCTGCACCATTTTCATGAAACCCAGTCAATCAAGGCACTGTCTGTAACACAACAATCAAGCCACTGTCTGCAACAGAACATCCAATGGTTCTCCAGTGCCACTTGGTCATTGGGAATTTCAAAAATATCATGGTATTTATCTATCCATTTTTCAAGAATGAAGTTGGAGGCACTTTGGGGTTTCCATTCTTCAAGGAACCATTACATGGGGAGGAAGCTCATTTCAATGAAAGCTCTGAGGAACTCTAACAGGCAAGGCTTCCCAAACACTGGCCAAAAGGTCACATGAAGCAAGGCCTATGGAGGTCTACAACGGGAGGTCCATGTGTCTTTTGACTCTTAACTATGGCTGCCAAGTTTTTCAGAATAAAATTATGCGATATCCTTGCTGAGATTTTCAGTTCTCTGAGGAAAGCCATCCTGGGCCTAGATCTCAGTTTTCAAAGGCAACTCTCATGTGTGGCCTCCTACAATGCCAAAACAATTAATGGCAATACTTCTCTGAGGTCAGTTCCAGAACTCAGTCTCTAAGAGGAATCACACCTGAGTTCAAGACAATGTGGAACCTGTCAACTCTTCCAACCGCCACACAAATGACCACAATTAAAACCAAAACATTCCCACATGGCCCTCATCTTCAGCCGTATAGACACTCATCATAAACTCTAGCTGGAGGTTTCAATGAGGGGCGCTGCCAAAGACAATGTCCAAAATATGCACCCTTGCCCCCCATGTGTCTAAATTCAGTGTGGCCTGGACACCCTTCCTTTGAACCAGGAGTGATCAAATAGGCCTGCTGTTAATGCTGCTCTGCTTCTCCAATTTGAGGCCTACTGACAGTCAGGTATAGATTCATTATGTGATTTGGCATCATGAGAGAACCCAAGTACTTCTGCAGGATTTGAATAACTCATTTGACCCATAGGAATCCTATTCTCACTTGATGGATTTCCGGAACCTATCAGAGGAAGGCAAGAGACTTCATCTACAATGACTGATCTTTTTGCCATTTTGGTTTTGGATGCACACATGGGATCTTCTTTACATCTATCAGGAGCTGAGAATCTTAGCCACAGCCTCAAACAGGGCCTAATGTCTGATTAAGACACCATCCTTTTAAAAGCAATTAAGCAAAGAGGCACAGGAGATGCCCATTCATTTTCATTTGAAAACTGTTTCTTCAGGCTTCACAAAAGGGTGGCCTGAGGCAAAGACCTTCCTGACATTCAAGGCAATAGAACCATAGTTAAGCAAATGGACCAAAGCAGGGTTTCTCCACTGAGACTTTACTGCTCACACTGATGTCTGAGTTTTCCGAGATGTTCCCATTCCCTTCAGCTATCAAGAACATGGACATGTCACAGAGCTTGGAGGTGGTACATATCTTGCACAATAAATCATGAGCCTATTCTGGAGAGTGGCCAGAATTCAGGAAGAAAACAGGAACTTAGGATGTTAGTAGGTGTTTAAGATCCATAAGGCAAACCACAGTCCATTCATCAATTGAGCAGGATGAATGCTGGGAAGCTTTCTACTAGACAGGACACCTCCATTGATGCATTCTCTTTTCTAATGTCTAAAACCACGGACACAGTGGATACACAGACATAGAAAGTCGCCTTGTCAAAAGACTTACTAGAAACAGTCGACTCCAAACCAAACCAACCACCTTTCCTACCTATTCTCAGAACATGAGACAAAACCGCAAACTCACACCCACACACAAAGGCACCTCCTTCCCAAAAGTAGGTCTGTAACTATCCGGAATGTCTTCTGACTGGTGGGCCATACTATGTTCCCCACAAAATGGCCTCTCCTCTCTCAGATCTTGTCTCCTTGGCCAACTCTGTGATGCTTTGAGGAGCCAACCGTTAGCCACTACCTGCTATCTCAGGAAAAGCTTCTCTTCAGAGCTCTACTGACATTTGGCCATCCTCACATCAGTAGGTACCAAGAAGGTCTGATCTGTACTTGGTAAATCCAAACAAGTGAGCCCACTGGGACAGGGACTGGGACTGGCTCTCGGTGCCTGGCTTCTTGCATCAAAATTTCCGAATGTTCCATCACCAAGGAAGTTAGGTAGGTCACTTCCTTCAGGAACTGAAAGAGGTCACTGCCTTGGCAACAACTTTGCCCTAACCGTTGCTTCCAAGGGTTCCATTAGATAGAGGCTGCCCCTACTTCCTTTGAAAATTTGACTAGTTTCAATTGTATATCAAAATAGGCACCTGGGAACAGCTCTCCATGCAGGTCTGGTTAGGTCAATCTTCTCTACATTAAAAAGAGAGAGGCTGATGCATACACATCCCTTTTTCCTGTCTAGATTGTTTGCCATTGAAGATGGCTTTTGCTCTCAAAGGTCCTTCATAGCTGCTGACATCTTCTCCAGGGATTATTTCTGCATCGAACTTTGAGGTTCTCAGCAGTTGGCAGATACCCTACATTCCTGTATTGTAAGGCGAACTCTGTCCCTGCTCTTTTGTAATTTTAGATTGAAGCAACAGTGTATGGTTAGGGTTAATAACAAGTTCGATTTGGGTAAGGAATCATTATGCGGGATGAATAATGGTATTGGGAACCTGCAATATTTATAGGAATATAGAGATAAAATATAAGTATGAAAACAGAAATCTAGGTAAGATTTGAAGCTCAGAAATGCATTGGGCAACTGATTGCGATACGTAGCTTTGAATTACGTTCTAGATACATGTTTCAGAAAAATCGATATACAATGGCATAGGATCTTGTACCTTGGATGATTGAATGTAGTAGAGAACATCTACTCAAAAAGGGATAGTCGATAGGATCAGAAAGATAGTCAGTATGTTTCGGAAGAAGAGCGAGTATAGGATTTGGACCAAAGATCTTTAGCAATAGTGTTTCCGTTACAGAGTGAATGTCAATGTCAGCACATGTGAAGTGTCAGTCACAATGTTGAACTGCAGAAAATATGTAGGAAAGTAGATATCAATAGAGACATTAGGAAATCAGGCAAAAGTATCAAGTGAGTGAAAAAATTAAACATTTTCAACAGTTTTGAGGTTGAATATATAATCTTAGGAAGAAACAAATATGTAGCCAGCAATAGTATTGACATTTGAGAGCATTAGGCAACCTGGTCAGGGATGTTTTTAGTAATCCATGTTCAGTTTACCTTTAGGCTTTGGTACAATCATACGTGTGGCTTTTGCATTTTGTGTCCAGAATATTACAGTGATAACATGCATATGTAGATCAGGTGACATGAGTATTTCCTCCACCATTTCTGGGAGCAATATTTCAAATATGTATAGATTAGTATTGGGGGTACAACCAGGTGTACCCTGTGTCTATGAATATAGAGATAATGCATGAATAGACCATACTGTGAATAAATAATATAACTTGTTACTCTTTAAACAATGTATTGAATTGATATCAGAAAATATATAAAAAATCTTTTATTGATATATAATCACTCATTCCAACCAGTAATACATCTAATGGTGATATTACAGTGATGGTTTATCATGAAGTGTGTGTCCGTTTTGCTTCTAAAGTGATAAAGGAAATCGAAAATAATGTGTTTGGATAGAAGTCTCATGAACAGACCAGTCAAGAAACATGGAGGAATACATGTGTTCTGAAGCAGGAAGTGATTGAAAGTGAAACAAATGCCTATATATTTGCTAACCTGTGGAGGAAATATATATCCTACGATGTGCATAAAATGAAGAAATTTTAATGTCCCATTGTTGAATAAAAATGAACATCAATATACACATCATGTCCTATAGGAATCTACTTGCTTTGATGATAAACTGTGTCAGTTACTGTAAAAATATTAGGGTTTGTAAGCACGATTCACTGAAGTTAGTTCTCAGGACGAGGAAACAAATATGTATTTCAGGTGGTTGAATGTTTCTGAGAATAATCTTATGAAAAGTTGATTTTATATCCACATACATGAATATGAATGAATTTAGATAGTGTTTAATAGACACATGTTTTTCATATTTTGAAAAATCTAGATATATATATATATATATATATATATATATATATATATATATATATATATATATAACTCATGGAGAAATATTACAATGAAAATTTGACAAGATTTATAACACATACCCTTGATAAAGCAGAAGGAAATTCCAAGTATATACCATGCCTCCTATTAAAGGCCTGTATTTCTATTCTGTTAGTTTTCTTTTTATCCATCATATTAGCATTAGTAGTCAGAGTCTATTAGGGTATGTGTTAGTGTCGGGGATCAGTATTTCAAATGAAAATAGGAAAATAAATCTAATGTGTATGCAAATATGTGCTACACAAAAATCTTGCCACTCTCATCCAGAACAATTCCTTTACATTAACTTCACTCCAAGTAAGACACAATTAGTGGAGAGGAGTTCGAAAACCTGTGATCACATATGTGGAACTGAAAATGTTCAGGAGTTTACAACATTGGATGTGGTAGAGCAGTTTCCAAAAGTAAGGGAGAGGTTAAACACTCCACAAACTTGGAGCTCTGCTGGCCTTAAGACTTCTTGAGAAAATGCCTCTCAGGTTGGGAACATGAAATATATGAAGTTGTCAGGAGATTTAGCTTCCTCATTGTGACACCATCAAATGTGGGTCTGCATCTATGTGACCTGGAGGAAATGGTTCCTTATTTTCTAATGAACATGAGGCAGCAGTTCTGAATTCTTTCTTGGTAAACTGTGGCCACTGGGAGTTAAGTGTCTCCCCGTGTGGTCTGTGAAGCCATTTGGTCATCCTCCATTTTTGTGGTGTTTCTTACTGCTGCACTGGGAGTTTGGAATTGGCTTAATGAAATACAAGGAGTTCAACTGGGACAAAATTCTGGAGGGAGCTCTGACACGTGTGATTGCTCAGGGTCTTCAGGAGAATGTTTGAAACATGGGTCTATCCCACATAGCTTTCCCCTTGACTATAGCAACCAGATTCTGAACATTGCCCTGAAACCTCTCAATAAAACAAGATGCCTTTACATATAAGGGTCTGCTGCCTGCACCATATCAGTCACAAGTATTTTGGAAGCCAAAGGGAGATCCACGTGGTCCCACCACAGATATTTATTCACAAATGTATAGTCCACTGCTCTAGCCCCAATACTCAGCAGGCTCCAACTTACTGACATCTCGGTTCTGTACCATTTTCATGACAACCAGTCAATCAAGGAACTGTCTGGTACACACATGATCAGCAACAGGACATCCAAAGTTTCTCCAGTGCCACCTGGTCATGGAAATTTCAAAAATTTCATGGTATTTGTATAGCCATTTTTCAAGGATGATGTTGGAGGCACTGTGGGTTTCAATTCATTCAGGAACCATTAAATGGTGAGTAAGCTCATTTCAATGAAAGCTCTGAAGAACTCTCACAGGCAAGGCTTCCCAATGAGTGCCCAAAAGTTCACATGAAGCCAGGCTCATTGAGGTCTACAATATGAGGTACATGTGTGTTTTGAGTCTCAACTATGACTTCCAAGTCTTTCAGTAAAAAAATCATGTGTTACCCTGGCTGAGATTCCCAGTGCTCGGTGGAAAGCCACCCTGGGCCTAGATCTCAGTTTCCAAGGGCTAATCTCATGTGTGGCCTCCTATAATCCCAAAACAATTCATGGCAATACTTCTCTCAAGTCAGTTCCAGAACTCAGTCTCTAAGGAGTATCAGAGCAGAGTTCAAGCCCTGGTGGACCAAGTCATCTCTTCCAACCGCCACACAAATGACCACAATTAAAACCAAAACACTCCTACATGACCCTCATCTTCTTCCATAAAGACACTCATCATAACATATGGCTGGAGGTTTCCATGAGGGGCACAGCCCAAGACAGTGTCCAAAATAAGCTCCCTTGCCCCTCATTTGCCTAAAGTCAGGGTGGCTTGGACACCCATCTTGTGAACCAGGAGTGATCTTTAAGGGTAAAAGAAATTGAAATTAAAGTGTAAATGTTAAAGTGTAAAAGACCGGGTTTGTAAAGTTTCTAAGATTCAAGGCCTGATTTAAAATGTAAAGGACCAGGTATTGTTAAGTCCCTATGCTACATGAAAAATCTGAAATTCCTGTTACTTGTAGGACAATTTCTGGACTGCCCAGTAAATATTCCCCCTGATCGCCTGGTTGTTTAATAACCTAGGACCCTGTGTGGCTTGGCACATATGCATCGCAGGGCCTAATCTAATCAATTTGAATCTGTACCCCGCTGTAGAACTGACCTATCCCTCCTGCCTGACATGTTCCCACCAATGAATGAACTAATCATGTTTAGGATTTGTTGTTTGATTTTCCCGCAGTGTATGATGATTTTTTAAAAGATACTGTGATATATGTAAAGTCTCGCCCTCCCCAAAAAGTGTACTTAAGCACTGCTCAACCTCAGCTCGGAGATCTGGGCTGCTCTCCCTTCTTGAGTGACCACGGAGCCCTAGCATACTGGATTGGATCCTCAATAAATGTCTTTTGCTGTTGCATGAGCCGTGGTCTCATACATGAACATGAATGAATTTAAGGAGTGTATAATAAGACACATATATTTCATATTTTGAATAATCTATAGAGTGCAGATTTTTCACAAAACACATACAGAGATATTAAAAAGTAGCAATATATATGCCAATCAAAATTCATCATGAAATACATATCATACACAGATCCAAAAATATTTATTTTACTTAACATGGATTTATGTGTAATGTTGTTCAACTAGGAAGCTCACGCATAGGTTGAATTTTCAGTTCCTACAGCGTTTAGGAGGAGTGATCTCTTCTCACAATTTGTATCTGCCAAGTAGGCCACCTCACAATAATGTACGTGTGGTACCAGGTAGGATTCTATTTGTGCATATAAAAATACATGTGCTGAATAGGCAACAGAGAAAGGGAGACAGGAATTCACATATTTGATACCTTTCAAAACACATGGAGAACTATATCAATTAAAAATTAACCAGATTTTTAACAACTACCCTTTATCATGCAAAAGGCAAGTCCAACTATACACCATGCCTCTTCTG
The DNA here is from genome assembly GCF_048772815.1 of Callospermophilus lateralis. Lineage (NCBI taxonomy): Eukaryota > Metazoa > Chordata > Mammalia > Rodentia > Sciuridae > Callospermophilus > Callospermophilus lateralis. The sequence continues at coordinate 853,468 of NW_027514458.1, read as the reverse complement.
AACTGCTTGTATTTCTATTCTGTTTGGGTTATTTTTCTCCATCATATTAGCATTAGTAGTCAGAGTCTAGTAGGGTATGCGTTAGTGTCATGGATTCAGTAATTCAAATGGAAATAAAGGAAAATGAATCCATTGTGTATGCAAATATGCGCTACAAAAAAACTTTCCACTCTCATTCAGAGCAATGCCTTGACATTACCTTCACCCAAGTAAGACACAATTAGAGGACAAGAGTTAGAAAATCTGTGAATACATATCTGGAATGGAAAATGCTCAGGAGTTCACAAGCTTGGGCATTTTAGAGGAGTTTTCAAACTTAAGGGACAGGATAAAGAGTCCAAATTCATGGAACTCTGCTGGCCTAAAGACTTCTTGAGAAACTGCCTCTGAGGTTGGGCACTTGAAATATATGTTGTTGTCAGGAGCTTTAGCTTCCTTTGTAGTGATACCATCAAAGATGGGTCTTCATTTATCTGACCTGGAGGACATGGTTTCTTATTTTCCAAAAGAACATGAGGCAGCAGTGCTCAATTCTTCCTTTGAAGGTAAACTGTGGCCACGGAGGGGTAAGTGTCTCCCCGTCTTGACTGTGAAGCCAATTGGCCATCCTACAATTTTCGTGGTGTTTCTTGCTGCTGCACTGGGCTTTTGGTTTTTCCTTCATGAAATACAAGGAGTTCAACTGGGACACAGTGCTGGAGCGAGTTCTGTCACGTGTGGAGGGTCAGGGTCTACAGGAGAATTCACCAACCAGACTTCTATCCCACATAACTTGAAACATTATCCATAGCAAACTGATTCTGAACATTGTCCTGAAACCTTTACATATAACAAGATGCCTTTACAGATAAGGGTCGGCTAGCTGTACCATGTAAGCCACAAGTCATTTGGAAGTCAATGGCAGACCCAAATGGCCCCACCACAGATGTTTTATCATACACCTGCACACCACAGCCCTGGGCCCACTTCTCAGCACTCTCCAACTTACTGGCATCTCTGTTCTGCACAATTTTCATGAAATCGAGTCAGTCAAGGCACTGTCTGGTACACTCATGATCAGCAACAAGACATCCAAAGGTTCTCCAGTGCCACCTGGTCAGGGGAATTTCATGGTATTTATAGAGCCATTTTTCAAGGATGAAGTTGGAGGCACTGTGGGTTTCAATTCATTCAGGAACCATTAAATGTTGAGGAAAATCATTTCAATGAAAGCTCTCGAGAACTCTCACAGGTAAGGCTTCCCAAAGAGTGGCCAAAATACACATATATTACATATTTTGAAAAATCTTGACAGTATATATATATATATATATATATATATATATATATATATATATACAAATATATATATATATATATATATACAAACACACACAGACATTAAAAACTAGCAATATATATGCCAATCGAAATTCATCATGAAATATATATCATCCACGTATCCAAAAATATTCATTTTACTGAACATGGATTTATGTATAATGTTGTTCAACTAGGAAACTCACCCATAGGTTGAATTTTCAGTTCCAACAGCGTTTAGGAGGAGTGAACTTTTCTCACAATTTGTATCTGGCAAGTCAGCCACCTCACAAGAATATATGTGTGATACAAGGTACAGTTCTATATGTGCATATAAAAATACATGTGCTGAATAGGATACAAAGAAATGGGGGAGACAGGAATTCACATATTTGATAAGTTTAAAAATACATGGACAACTCTTTCAACAAAAAATTGACTAGATTTAAAACTCCTTCCCTATATAATGGAAAAGTTAATTCAATGGTACACCATGCCTCCTCTGATATGTTTGTATTTCTGTTCTATTTGGGTTATTTTTCTCCATTACGTTAGGATTAGTTGTCAGAGTCTTGTAGGGTATGAGTTAGTTTCAGGGATTCAGTATTTCGAAAGGAAAATTGGAAAATGAATCCAATGTGTATGCAAATATGTGCTACACAAAAATCTTCCGACTCTCATCCACAACAATGCCTTGACCTTAACTTCGTCCCAAGTAACACATGTAGAGGAGATGAGTAAGAAAATCTGTGAATACATATCTGGAATTTAATATGCTCAGGAGTTCACAAACTTGCAGGTAGAAGGCGAGATTCCAATAGTAAGGGACAATGTGAACACTCCAAAAACATTGAGCTCTGCTAGCCTAAAGGCTTCTTGAAAAACTGGCTCTGATGTTGGGCTCTTGAAATATATGTTGTTGTCAGGAGCTTTAGCTTTTTTTGTAGTGAGACCATAAAAGCTGGGTCTGCATCTATGTGACCTGGAGGAGATGCTTTCTTATTTACCAATGATCATGAGGCAGCATTGCTGAATTCTCTCTTTCGGGGTCAACTGTGGCCACTTGGGGCTAAGTGTCTCCTCATGTGGACTGTGAAGCCATTTGATCATCCTCCAATTTTTGTGATATTTTTTGCTGCTACACTGGGAGTTCAGTATTTCCTTCACTAAATACAAGGAGTTCACCTGGGACACAGTGCTGGAGGGAGTTCTGTCACGTGTGGTGGGACAGGGTCTGCAGGAGAATGCACAAACCAGGCTTCTGTCCAACATAGCTTGACCCCTTGACCATAGGAACCTGATTCTGAACATTGCCCTGAAACTTACCCATATAACAAGAATCATTTACATATAAGGGTCTGCTGGCTGCACCATGTCAGTCACAAGCCATTTGGAAGCCATTGGGAAATCCACATGGAAGCACCACAGATGTTTTATCTCACACATGCCCACCTTTGCTCTAGGCCCACTATTCAGCAGGCTCCAACTTACTGGAATCTCTGTTCTACACCATTTTCGTGAAACCCAGCCAATCAAGGCACTGTCTGGTACACTCATGATCACCAACAGGATATCCAATGGTTCTCCAGTGCCTCCTGGATATGGGAATTTCAAAAATTTCATGGTATTTATCGAGCCCATCTTTCAAGGTTGAAGTTGGAGGCACTGAGTGTTTCATTTAATTCGGTAACGATTAAATGGTGAAGAAGCTCATTTCAAAGAAAGATCTGGAGAACTCTCACTGCCAAGATTTCCCAAAGAGTGGCCAAAAGGCCACATGAAGCCAGGCCCATTGAGGTCTACAATGTGAAGTGCATTTGTGTTTTGACTCTCAACTATTGCTGCCAAGTGTTTCAGAATAAAATTATGTGATACCTTGGCTGAGATTCCCAGTGCTCTGTGGAAAGCCACACTGGGAATAGATCTCAGTTTCCAATGGTGACTCTCATGTGTGGCCTCCTAATATCCCAACACAATTCATGGCAATACTTCTCTGAGGTCAGTTCCAGGACTCAGTCTCTATAGGGTATCACACCAGAGTTCAAGCCCAGGTGGACCCAGTCATCGCTTCCAACTTCCACACAAATAACCACAATTAAAACCAAAACACTCCCACATGGCCCTCATCTTTTTCCATATAGACACTCCTCATAACCTCTGGCTGGATGTTTCCATGAGGGGCGCAGCCCAACACAGAGTCCAAATAACCTCGCTTGCCCGTCATTTTCCTAAAGGCAGGGTGGCCTGTACACCCTTCCTGTGAACCACAAGGGATCAAAAATGCCTTCCTTTAATACTGCTCTGCTTCTCCAATTTGAGGCCTACTGACTGTCAGGTATAGATTCTTTATGTGATTTGGAGTCATGAGAAAACACAAGCATGTATGGGATAGCCTTTGCAGGGCTTAGAAGAACTCATTTGATTCAAAGGATCTCTATTCTCACTTGATGGTGGTCAGGAACCTAAGAGAGGAAGGCGAGAGACTTCATAAACAATTACTGATCTCTTTCCCATTTTGGTTTTGGATGCACACATGGGATCATTCTTTAGATGCATCAGGTGCTGAGAACCTAAGCCACAGCCTCACACAGGGCCAAGAGACTGATTCCGACACATCCATTTCCAAAGAAATTAACAAAGAGCCACAGGTGATGCACATTTATTTCCATTTTAAAACTGTTTTCTTCAGGCTTCACAAAGCGGTGTCTTGAGGCCAAGACCTTCCTCACATTCAGGGGAAGAGAAGAATTGGTTAGCAAAAAACCCAAAGCAGAGTTTCTCCACTGAGGCTTTCCTGGTCACACTGATATCTGAGTTTTTTGAGATGCTAGCCATTCCCTTTAGCTATCCATTACATGGCCTTGTCACAGAGCTTGGAGGTGGTACATATCTTGGACACAAAACCATGAGCCTATTCTGGAGAGTGGCCAGAATCAGGAAGAAAACAGGAACTTAGGAAATTAGTAGGTGTTGCCCATCCATAAGGGAAGCCACAGTCCATTCATCAATTGGGCAGAATGAATGCTGGGTAGGTTTCTACTAAACAGGACACATCCATTGATGAATTCTCTTTTCAAATGTCTACAACCACAGACACAGTGGGATACACAGACATAGAAACACTCACTTTGTGAAACGACTTACTAGGAACAGTCCACTCCAAACCAAACAAACCGCCTTTTTTACCTATTCTCAGAAAATGAGACAAAACCACAAACTCACACCCACACCCACAAAGGCACCTCCTTCCCCCAAAGAGGTCTGTGACTATCCGGAGTGTCCTCTGACTTGTGAGCCTTATTATGTTCCCTGAAATGTTCTGTCCTGTCTCAGATCTGGTCTTTTTGGCCAAATCTGTGAAGTGGTCAGGAGCCAGCTGTGAGCAACTTCCTGCTTTCTCAGGAAAGGCCCCTCTTCTGAGCTCTCCTGAAATTTGGCCATTCTCACATCAGTATGTACCAAGAAAGACTGACTCTGTTCTTGGTAAATCCAAATAAGTGAGCCCACTGGGAATGGTACTGGGACTGCCTCTGGTAGCCTGGCTTCCTGGATCCCAAGTTCAGAGAGTTCTATCACCAAAGAAGTGAGGAAGGTCACCTCCTTTGTGAACTGAATGAGGTCACTGCTTTGGAAACCACTTTGTCCTAAAATTTGCTTCCAAGGTTCCCATGAGATGGAGGCTGCCCCTATTTCCTGTCATACGTTCACAACTGAGGATTGTATATCAACCATAGGCAGCCAGGAACAGCTGTCTACACTGGACTGGTTTGGTCCATCTTCTCTACATTAAGAAGAGTGAGGCTTATTCTGACACATCCCTTCATCCTGACTGGGTTATTTGCCATGGAAGATGACTTTTGCTCTCTCAGGTCCTTCATAGCTGCCTACATCTTCTCCAGGGATCATTTCTGCATGAAACTTTGAGGTTCTCAGCAGGTGGAAGATCCCCTACACTCCTGTATTGGAAGACTAATTCTGTCCCTCCTCTTCTGTAAAGTTAGATTGAGGAAACATTGTATGGTTAAGGTTAATAACAGCTTCCATTTGGGTTAGGAATCATTCTCTTGGATGAATAATGGTATTGGAATTTTGCTATATTTTCAAGAATATATAGGTGAAATATAAGTATGAAAAAAGAAATCTAGGTAATTTTTGAAGCACAGAAGGGAATTGGCCCCACTATTGGGATTCTTAGCTTTGAATTATGTTCTGCACAGGTGTCTCAGATTAATTGATATACAATGGCATAGGACCTTGTCTTTTGGATGATTGAATGTCGAAGAGAAAATCCAGTCCAAAAGGGATAGTTGGTGGATTAGGAAGATATTCGGTAGATTTAGAATGAAGAGTGTGTATAGCATTTGGACCAAAAGATCTTTAGCAATAGGGTTTTGGGTAGAGAGTGAAAGTAAATGTCAGCACATGTGAAGAGTCAGTCATAATGATGAAATGGGAAAAAAAATACAGGAAATCAGATTTCAATAGAGACATTAGGAAATCAGGCAAAGTATAAAGTGAGTGATAGGATTAGACATTTTCAACAGGGTTGAGGTTGAATATGTAATTTCAGGAAGAAACAAATATGTAGTCACCAATAGGATTCACTTTTGAGAGCATTAGGCAACCTGGACATGGATTTTTTTTTAATCCATGCTCACTTTCCATTTAGGATTTGGTACAATCATAAGTGTGACCTTGCTTTTTGTTTCCACAAAATTACTGTGATTAATGTATATATAGATCAGGTGACATGAGTATTTCTTCCACCATTTCTGGGAGCAATATTTTGAAGACATATAATTTAGTATTGTGGGTACAAATAGGTATACTCTGTGTTATATGAATATAAAGATAATGCATGAATAGACCATACTGTGAATAAATAATATAACTGGTTCCAAATTTAAATAATGGATTGAATTGATATCTGAATATATATTGGAAATCATATATTGATATTCATACAATCATTCCAACCAGTTATACATCTAATGGTAATATCACTGTTATGGTTTATCATGAAGTGTGTGTGAGCTTTGCTTCTAAAATGATTATGGAAATTGAAAATAATGTGCTTGGAAAGAAGTCTCATTAAAAGAGCAGTCAAGAAACCTGGGGGAATACATATGTTCTGAAGCAGGAAGTAATTGAAAGTGAAAAAAATGCCTATGAATTTGTGAATTTGTGAATGAAATATGTATTCTATTATGTGCAAAAACTGAAGAAATATTAATGTACCAGTTTTGAATAAAAATGAACGTCAAAATACATATCATGTCCCATAGGAATCTACTTGCATTGACGTTAAACTGAGTCATTTACTATAGCAATATTAGGATTTGTATGCACCATTCACTGAAGTTAGTTTTCAGTATTAGGAAACAAATATGTATTTCAGGTGGATTAATATTTCTGAGAACATTCTTATGAAAAGTTGAATATAAATCCACATTCATGAACATCAATGAATTTAGGGAGTATATAATAAGACACAAACATTGCATATTTTGAAAAATCTGGAGAGTTTATACATATATATATGCACACACACACACACACACACACGTATACATTAAAAAGTAGCAATATATATGCCAATCGAAATACATCATGAATTATATATCATCCACAAATCCAAAAATCTTCATTTTTCTGAGCATCGATTTATGTATAATGTTGTTCAACTAAGGAGCTCACCCATAGTTTGAATTGTAAGTTCCAACAGCATTTAGGAGGAGTGATCCCTTCTCACAATTTGTATTTGCAAAGTCAGCAACCTCACAAGTATGTACATGTGATGCCAGGTAGGATTCTATATGTGAATATAAAAATGCATGTGCTGAATAGGGTACAGAGAAATGGAGACAGGAATTCTCATATTTGTTAACTTTAAAAACACATGGAGAAGGGAGGGGCAGAGCCGCCAACCGCGCCTGTAAGGTAGGCGGACCTGCGAGCCACCCGTAGAACAGGCCTAGCGGCCCGCCATCGTGAAAGACACATCACCCTGGTTGGGGGTTGGGCAGAGCCACTGCACGCGTGCAAGGACATGCAACCCACAGGCAGAACAGGCCCAGACACCCGCGGAGGGGCAGAGACACCCCTTGTGACTTCAAGATAGGTGAACCTGCGACCCACCAGCTGAAGCGGCCCAGCTGCCTTCAGAGGGGCAGAGCCGGCCCCCGCGCCTGCGAAGTAGGTGGACCTGCGAACACCGACAGACCAGGTGCTAGGCCCCGCCAGGGTGCTAGACACATAACCAGGTTTGGGGAGGGGCCGAGCCGCTGCCCGTGCCTGCAAAGCAGGTAGACCTCTCACCCAGAGGCAGAACAGACCCAGCGACCTACCAGCGTGGTAGACACATCGCCCCGGTTTGGGGGGGGGCAGAGATGCCACTCACGCCTGCAATGTAGACAGCCCTGCAACCCACAGACAGAAGAGGCCCAGCGGAGCGCGGAGGGGCAGAGCCGACGCCTGTGCCTGCAAGGTAGCTGGACCTGTTACCCACTGGCTGAACAGGACCAGCACCCGCAGAGGGGTAGATCAACTGCCCGCTCCTGCAAGGTAGGCGGACCAGCTACCAAGAGGCAGAACAGGCCCAGCGGCGTGCTGGTGTGGTAGGCACATTGACCCAATTGGAGGAGGGGCAGAGCCGCTGCTTACACCTGTGAGGGAGACTTTTCAAGAATACAATAGCAATATAAACATTTAGGGGTAAAATTCAATAACACAAAAGTTTCACCAAGCCGAAAAAAACGTGAACAGTAGGGAAAGACAAGGAAAGAAAGGACCACAAGCAACGCAGGTCAACTCAACATTAGAAGAGGTAATATCTGCAGCATATGGAATGTCAGATAAAGAATCAGGATATACTTGCTTCAGATGATCTGAAGTCTCCAGGGAGACATTAGACAGCAAAATCAGACAATGAAAGATCACTTTGACAATGAATTACAAAAACAAATCCAAGAAGCAAAAGATCAACTATACAGGGAGATAGAGGTTATAAAAAACACACAAACAGAAATCATAGAAATGCAGGAAGCAATAAACCAACTTAAAAACTCAATTGAGAATACTACCAGCAGAATAGATCACTTAGAACAATGAAGACAAAGTATTTCAACTTGAAAAGAACATAGAAAGCTCAGCAAGACTGTTAAGAAACCATGAGCAGAACATCCAAGAAATATGGGATAACATGAAGAGACCAAACTAAAGAGTAATTGGGATACAGGAAGGTATACAGGTCCAAACCACAGGATTGAGCACTCTATTCAATGAAATAATATGAGAAAACTTTCCAGACATGAAGAATGAGACAGAATCCCAAATCCTAGAAGGCTACAGGACGCCAAATGTGCAAAATCATAAGAGATAAACACCGAGACATATTATAATGAAGATGCCAAACTTACAGAATAAAGAGAGAATTTTAAAAGCTACAAGAGAAAGAAAGCAGATTACATTTAGGGGTAAACCAATCAGGATAACAGCTGATCTTTCAACACAGACTCTGAAAGCTAGAAGATCCTGGAATAACATTTTTCAATCACTGAAAGAAATTGGGTTCCAACCAAGAATTGTGTATCCAGCGATTTTAAGCTTCAGGATGGAAGATGAAATTAAAACCTTCCATGATAAACAAAAGTTAAAAGAATTTGCAGCTAGAAAACCATCTCCTCAAAAGATCCTTGGCAAAACATTATAGGAAGACGAAATGGAAAATAACAATAAAAACCAACAGTGGGAGGTAGTACAGTAAAGGGGCGAAAAATAATCAAAGAGAAAAACAAACCATGTTTAGTAACATAAATAAACAAATATGGCTGGAAGAACAACCCATATTTCAAAAATAACCCTAAATGTTAATGCCTTAAACTCACCAATTAAGAGACACAGGCTAGTAGAATGGATCACGAAAGAAGACCCAAAAATTTTCTGCCTACAGGAGACACATTTGATAGGAAAAGACATATATAGACTAAAGGTGAAAGGTTGGGAGAAATCATATCACTCATATTGACTTCGGAAACAAGCAGAAGTGTCCATACTCATATCAAATAAAATAGATTTCAAGACAAAGTTAATCAAAAGGGATAAAGAGGGACACTACATATTGCTCAAGGGAACCATACACCAACAAGACATAACAATCATAAATATATGTGCCCCAAACAATGGTTCAGCTATGTTAATCAAACAAACTCTTCTCAAGTTCAAGAGTCTGGTAGACCACCATACAATAATCATGGGAGATTTCAACACACCTCTCTCACTACTGGACAGATATTCCAAACAAAAGTTGAATTAGGAAACTATAGAACTCAATAACACAAATAATAACCTAGACTTAATTAACATATATAGAATATACCACCCAACATCAAGCAGTTACACTGTTTTCTCAGCAGCACATGGATACCTCTCAAAAATAGATCATATATTATGTCACAGAACAACTCTTAGACAATATAAAGGAGTATAGATAATACCAGGCATCTTATCTGATCGTAATGGAATGAAACTGAAAATCAAAAATAAAAGAAGGAAGGAAAATTCATGCATCACTTGGAGAATGAACAATACGTACTGAATGATCAATGGGTTATTGAAGACATCAAGGAGAAAAATAAAAAAAATTCTTAGACATAAATGAAAAAGACAGACAGAACATATCAGAATCTATGGGACACATTGAAAGCAGTTCTAAGTGGAAAATTCATTGCTTGGAGTTCTTTCCTTAAAAAAAGAAAAAAAAAAAACAACAACAAATAAATGATCTCATAGTTCATTTCAAAATCCTAGAAAAAGAAGAGCAAAACAACAGAAAAAGAAGTAGAAGGCAAGAAATAATTAAAATCAGAGCTGAAATTAATGAAATCGAAACAAAAGAAACAATTGAAAAAATTGAAAATACTAAAAGTTGAAAAATTAATAAAATCGAGAGACTCTTAGCCATGTTAATGAAGAGAAGGAGAGGGAACTCAAATTACTATCATAAGGGATGAAAAAGGCAATATCACAACAGACACTTCTGAAATACAGAAGATAATCAGAAATTATATTAGAAGATAGTGAAGGCATCAATAAATTTCTTAAGTCATATGATCTGCCCAGATTGAGTCAGGAGGATATAGACAACCTAAGCAGACCAATATCAATTGAGAAAATAGAAGAAACCATCCAAAGACTACCAACTAAGAAAAGCCCAGGACCGAATGGGTATACAGCAGAGGAGGCCAATATCACCCTGATTCCTAAACCAGACAAAGACCCTTCAAAGAAACAAATATACAGACCAATCTCTCAAATGAACCTAGATGCAAAAATCCTCAATAAAATTCTGGTGAATCAGATACAAAAACATATTTAAAAAATTGTGCAACATGATCAAGTAGGATTCATTCCTGGGATACAAGGCTGGTTCAATATACGGAAATCAATAAATGTTATTCACCACATCAATAGACTTAAAAGTAAGAACCATATGATCACCCCAATAGATGCAGAAAAAGCATTCAATAAAGTACAGCATCCCTTTATGTTTAAAACTCTAGAAAAACTGGGATAACAGGAACATACCTCAATATTGTAAAAGCAATCTATGCTAAGCCTCAGGCTAGTATCATTCTGAATTGAGAAAAAATTGAAGGCATTCCCTCTAAAATCTGGAACAAGACAGGGATGCCCTCTCTCACGATTTCTGTTCAACATAGTTCTCGAACACTTTCCAGAGCAATTAGACAAATGAAAGAAATTAAAGGCATAAAAATAGGAAAAGAAGAACTTAAATTATCACTATTTGCAGATGACATGATTCTATACCTAGTAGAGCCAAAAGGGTCTACAAGAAACTATTAGAGATAATAAATGAATTCAGCAAAGTGGCATGATATAAAATCAACAATCATAAATCAAAAGCATTCCTGAATATCAGCAACAAATCCTCTGAAACGGAAATGAGGACAACCACTCCATTGAGAGTATCCTCAAAAAAAATAAAATAAAATATTTGGTTATCAACGTAACAAAAGATGTGAAAGACTTACACAATGAAAACTACAGAACCCTAAAGAGAGAAATAGAAGAAGATCTTACAAGATGGAAAAATATACCCTGTTCATGGATAGGCAGAATTAACATCATCAAAATGGCGATATTACCAAAAGTTCTCTATAGGTTTAATGCAATGCCAATCAAAATCCCAACGGCATTTCCTGTAGAAATAGATAAAACAATTATGAAATTCATATGGAATAATACAAGACCCAGTATAGCAAAGACAACTCTAAGCAGGAAGTGTGAATCAGGCGGTATAGCGATACATGTCCTCAAACTATACTACGGAGCAATAGTAACAAAAAGAGCATGGTACTGGTACCAAAACTGGCGGGTGGACCAATGGTACAGAATAGAGGACACAGAAATCAATCCACAAAATTACAGCAATCTTATATTTGATAAAGGAGCTAAAAGCATAAACTGAAGGAAGGATAGCATCTTCAACAAATGGTGCTGGAAAAACTGGAATTACATATGTAAGAAAATGAAACTGAATCCCTTTCTCTCGCCATGCACAAAAGTTAACTCAAAATGGATCAAGGAGCTTGATATCAAATCAGCGACACGGCATCTGATAGAAGAAAACTTTGGCTATGATCTACATACTGTGGGGTCGGGCTCCAAATTCCTCAATAGGACACCCATAGCATGAGAGTTAATAATTAGAATCTACAAACAGGACTTACTCAAACTAAATAGATTTTTCTCAGAAAAAGAAACAATAAGAGAGGTAAAAAAGGAGCCTACATCCTGGGAACAAATCTTTACTCCTCACACTTCAGATAGAGCCCTAATATCCAGAGTTATACAAAGAACTCAAAAAATTAAACAATAAGCAAATGAATTACCCAATCAACAAATGGGCCAAGGACCTGAACAGACACTTCTCAGAGGAGGACATACAATCAATCAATAAGTACATCAAAAAATTCTTACCATCTCGAGCATTCAGAGAAATGCTAAACTAACCCACCCTAAGATACCATCTCACTGCAGTAAGCTTGGCAGCCATTATGAAGTCAAACGACAACAAGTGCTGGCGAGGATGTGGGAAAAAGGGTACACCTGTACATTGCTGGTGGGACTGCAAATTGGTGCAGCAAATTTGGAAAGCAGTATGGAGATTTCTTGGAAACTTGGGAATGGAACCGCCATTTGACCCAGCAATTCCAATTCTCGGTCTAATCCCTATAGACCCAAAAAGTGCATGCTACAGGGACACTGATAAATCTATGTTCATAGCAGCACAATTCACAATAGGAAGACTGTGGAACCAACCTAGATGCCCTTCAATAGATGAATGCATTAAAAAAATGTGGCATTTATACACAATGGAGTATTACTCTGCATTAAAAAATGACAAAATCATACAATTTGCAGAGAAATTGATGGCATTAGAACGTATTATGCTACGTGAAGATAGCCAATCACTAAAAAACAAATGCCAAATGTTTTCTTTGATATAAAGAGAGTAACTAAGAACAGAGTTGGGAGGAAGAGCATGAGAAGATGATTAATATTAAACAGGGGTGAGAGGTGGGAGGGAAAAGGAAAGAGAAGGAAAATTACATAGAAATGGAAGGAAACCCTCATGGTTATACAAAATTAAATACAAGATGAAGTGAGGTGAAAGGGGACAAAAACAAGTGGAAGAAATGAATTACAATAGATGGGGTAGAGAGAGAGGATTGGAGGGGAGGGGATGGGAGATAGTAGAGGACAGGAAAGGCAGCAGAATACAACAGACACTAGTATAGCAATATGTAAAATAGTGGATGTGTAACTGATGAGATACTGCAATCTGTATACGAAGAAAAATGGAAGTTCATAACCTACTTGAATCAAAGTGTGAAATATGACATGTCAAGAACTATGTAATGTTTTGTAGAACCAACAATAAATATTAAAGGAAAAAAAACACATGGAGAACTATTTCAATGAAAAATTGACTAGGTTTATAACACCTACACTTTATCATGCAAAAGGCAAGTCCAACTATACACCATGCCTCTTCAGAAGTGCTTGTATTTCTATTCTGTTTGGGTTATTTTTCTTCATCATATTAGGATTAGTAGTCAGAGTTTGGTAGGGTATGTGTTAGTGTCAGGGATTCAGTCTTTGGAATGGAAAATTGGAAAATGAATCCAATGTGTATGCAAATATGTGCTACACAAAAATCTTCCCACTCTCATCCAGAACAATGCCTTGACGTTACCTTCACGCCAAATAAGAAACAATTAGAGGAGAAGAGTTAGAAAATCTGTAAATACATATCTGGAATGGAAAATATTCAGGAGTTCACAAACTTGGAGGTGGTAGAGGAGTATCCCAAAGTAAGGGACAGGGTAAACACTCCACAAACATGGAGGTCTGCTGGCCTAAAGACTTCTAGAGAAACTGCCTCTGAGGATGGGCACTTGAAATATATGTTGTCAGTAGCTTTAGCTTCCTTTGTAGTGAGATCATCAAAGCTGGGTCTGCATCTATGTGACCTGGAGGACATTCTTTCTTGCTTTCCAATACACATGAGGCAGCAGTGCTGAATTCTCTCTTCGTATGTAAACTGTGGCCACTGGGGTCTAAGTGTCTCCCTGTGTGGACTGTGAAGCCTTTTGTTCATCCTCCATTTTCGTAGAGTTTCCTGCTGCAGCACTGAGAGTTTGGATTTTGCCTCACAAAATACAAGGAGTTCAACTGGAACACAGTCCTGGAGGGAGTTCTGTCATTTGTGGTTTTTCAGGGTCTACAAGAGAATGCACCAACCAGGCTTCATTCCCACATAACTTGCCCCCTTCTCCATAGCAACCTGATTCTGCACATTGCCCTGAAAACTATCCATTTAACAAGACACCTTTACATATAAGTGTCTGGTCACTGCACCGTGTCAGTGACAAACCATTTGGAATTCAATGGCAAAACCACATGGCGCAACCACAGAAGATTTATCACACACCTGCACACCACAGCTCAGGGCTCACTACTCAGGAGGGTCCAACTTAATGGCATCTCTGTTCTACACCATTTTCATAAATCCCAGTCAATCAAGGCACTGTCTGGTACACTCATGATCAGCAAGAGGTGCTGACAATTTAAGCCACAGCCTCACACAGGGCCCAGAGTCTGATTCAGACATAACCATTTCCAAAACAATTCATCAAAGAGGCACAGGTGATGCCCATTCATTTCCATTTGAAAATTGTTTTCTTCTGGCTTTATAAAGGGGTGGCCTGAGGCAAAGAGGTTCCTGACATTCAGGGCAACAGAACAATAGTTAAGCAAAAGGCCCTAAGCCAGGTTTCACCATAGAGACTTTCCTGGTCACACCAATATCTGAGTTTTCCGGTGTGCTCGCCATTCCTTTCAGCTAACTAGTACATGGCCATGTCACAGAGCTTGGAGGTGGTACATATCTTGGACAAAAAACCATGAGCCTTTCTGGAGAGTTGCCAGAATTCAGGAAGAATTCAAGAACTTAGGATGATACTAGGTGTTGCCCATGGATAAGTCAAGCCTCAGTCCATTCATTAATTGGGCAGGATGAATGCTGTGAAGCTTTCTACTAGACAGGACACACCCAGTGAGCCATTTTCTTTTCTAATATCTACAACTAAGGACACAGTGGGATACACAGACATAGAAACAGTCTCCTTGTCAGATGACTTACTAGAAACAGTCCACTCCAAACCAAACAAACCTCCTTTTTTACCTATTCTCAGAATATGAGACAAATCCACAAACTGACATCCACACACACAAAGTCACCTCCTTCCCCAAGTATGTCTGTGACTATCCGGAGTGTCCTCTGACGAGTAGGCCATAGAATGTTCCCCAGAAATGGCTGGTCCTGTCTCAGATCTGGTCTCCTTGGCCAATTCTGTGAAGTTTTCAGGAGGCAGTGGTGAGCCATTTCCTGCCCTCTCAGGAAAGGACCCTCTTCAAAGCTTTCTTGGCATTTGGCCACCCTCACATCAGTAGGTACCAAGAAAGACTGACTCTTTACTTGGTAAATCCAAACAAGTGAGCCCACTTGGACTGGGACTGGTACTGGCTCTTGGTGCCTGGCTTCCTGGATCACAAAATTCAGAGAGTTCCATCATGAAAAAAGTGAGGTGAGGTCACTTTCTTCAGAAAATGAATGAGGCCACTGTCTTGGCCACCACTTTGTCCTAACAGTTGCTTCCTAGTGTCTCAGGAAAAGGAGGCTGCCTCTATTTCCTGTGACACTTTCACAAGTTAGAATGGTATAGAAACATAGGCACCTGGGAACAGCTCTCCACACATGCCTGGTTTCATACATCTTCCCTACATTAAGAAGAGATAGGATGATTCAGACACATCCTTTCATCCTGATCGGGTTGTTTGCAAAGGAAGATGACTTTTGCTGTCTCAGGTCCTTCATAGCTGCCTACGTCTTCTCCAGGGATCATTTCTGCATGGATTTTGAGGTACTCAGCAGGTGGAAGATCTCCTAACTTCCTGTATTGTAATACTAACTTTGTCCCTGCTCTTCTGTAAAGTGAGATTGAGTGAACAATCTCAGTTTACAGAATGGTTAGGGTTAATAGCATGTTCGATTTGGGTTATGAATCATTTTGCTGGATGAATAATGATATTGGGAACCTGTGATATTTACAAGAACATGGAGGTGAAATATAAGTATGAAAACAGAAATCTAGGTAATATTTGAAGCCCAGAAGGACTTTGGGCCCTTGATTGGGATACTTAGCTTAAATTATGTTCTGTGTGACCTTTGCATTTTGTGTCCAGAATATTAGTGTGATAATATGTATATGTAGCTAAGGTGACATGAGTATTTCTTTCACCATTTCTGTGAGCAATATTTTGAAAACTTATAAATTAGTACTGGGGATACTATTAGGTTTACCCTGTTTTGATGAATATAGAGATGATGCATTAATAGACCATACTGTGAATAAATTATATAACTGGTTCCATATTTAAATAATGGATTGTATTGATATCTGAAAATATATAGAAAATCTTATATTGATATACATACATTCATTCCAACCAGTTATACATCTAATTGTAATGTTAGGGTTATCATTTATCATGAATAGTGTGTGAGTTTTGCCTCAAAAATGATTATGGAATCGAAAATAATATGTTTAGAAAGAAGTCTAGTAAAAAGACCAGTCAAGAAACATGGAGGAACATATGTCTTCCGAAGGAGGAAGTGATTGAAAGTGAACCAAATGTTTATAAATTTGTGAACTTGTGAATGAAAGGAAATATCTTATGATGTCCATGAACTGAAGAAATAATAACGTACCAGGTTTGAATAAAAATGAACTTTAACAAACACAATAGAGACATTAGGAATTCTGGCAAAGTATAGTTCGCAGTGAAAGGTTAATAAAATAAGTACTTGTCACTTCCTGTTTTTCTGTATGCTTAACAAAACACTTTTGAAATATTGAGAACTGTTTGCTAATCTTATTCCCAGAATGTGCTGTCCCCAATTGCCAAACTGCAGAATGTACTCCCTCAACCGGTTGCACGCAAACCGCTCACTCGCCCGGACCCATCAATAAACTTACCCCCCTGCCCTGTCCAAGGGAAATATATAAGCTCTGCTTAAGCTGTTCTCTGGGCTCTCTGCTCTATTCAAGTGAGCTCTGAGCCCCAGCATGCTGGACCCCCAATAAACCCTTTGCTTTTGCATGAGACAGTCTCTTGGTGGTCTCTTCCCCCGATTGTCACCGGACCTTTACATATGGAGGTTCCACTGAGATCCGGCAGCGGTGGACAAGAGACCCCAACAAACTCCTCTCAGGGTAAGTAAGGTGCCTCTTTCTGGTCAGGTTTCAGGTCAGGGCTTGGCAAAATGGATGTCAATGAAGAGCGTGAGCTCTCTCCAACGATGGCTGACAGTCATGTCACAGAGCCACAGGCCAAGTCCCTGGGTGACGTCATAGAGGACTCAGAAAATTGAGGAACAATAGTCTCCATGACTCAGTGATATTTTGTTTCAGATTCGTTATTGCCAACCGATCGGGTTCTGCCAACTACTAAGTCCTGGTCTCAGTGTTGGACTTCCATATCCTGTCTTTATTGTCTTGTCTTGTCTTTATTGTCTTGTCTTGTCTTGTCGGCTGGCCGGTCCAATAATAATCCTCATATTATTGCTAACTATTAAACCCTGCTTGCTCAACCATGTAATTTATTTTCTCCAAGCTCAAATTGGACAAGTTAAACTAATGGTAATACCCCACTAGCAGACATAGAATGTGACACCCCCCAATGATCATTTTTATGATTAAAAGTAGCCAGAAAAAGAAGTGTCGAATGAAAGGTTAATAAAATATGTAGTTGTCACTTCCTGTTTTTCTGTACGCTTAACAAAACACTGTTGAAATCTTGAGAAATGTTTGCCAATCTTGTTCCCAGAATGTGCTGTCCCCAACTGTCAAACTGCAGAATGTACTCCTTCACCAGGTTGCATGCAAATTGACCACTCGCCCTGACACATCAATAAACTTCCCTCCCTGCACTCGCAAGGGAAAGTATTTAACCTCTGCTTAAGCTGTTCTCAGGGCTCTCTACTCTTTTCAAGTGAACTCTGAGCCCCAGCATGCTGGACCCCCAATAAACCCTTTGCTGTTACATGAGATAGATTCTTGGTGGTCTCCTCTTCCGACACTCGACCGACCTTTACTTGGATGATTGAATGTAGAAGAGAACATCCAGTCAAAAAGGGATAGTCAGTAGGATTAGGAATATAGTCCGTAGGTTTAGGAAGAAGAGTGAGTATAGGATTTGGACCAAAAGTTCTTTAGTAATAGGGTTTCGGTTAGAGAATGAATGTAAATGTCAGCACATGTGAAGAATGAGTCACAATGATGAACTGGGGAAAATATGTAGGAAAGCAGATATCAATAGAGACATTAGGAAATCAGGCAAAGTATAAAGTGAGTGATAGGATTAGACATTATCAACAGGGTTGAGTTTCAATATATAATCTTAGGAAGAAACAAATATGTAGTCACCAATAGGATTGACATTTGAGAGTATTAGGCAACCTGGACATGAATGTTTTTAATAATACAGGTTCACTTTCTATTTACCCTTTGGTACAATCATAAGTGTGACTTTTGCATTTTGTGTTCCGAATATTACTGTGATAAAATGTATATGTAGATCAGGTGACATGAGTATTTCTTCCACAATTTCTGGGAGCAATATTTTGAAGACGTATAAATTGAGCACTCTAGGATATGCCAACAAACAATTCTTACACAAACTTTTACCAATGTGGTTCCAAAGGTAGAGGCGCATACGCAAGGAATGCAAAGTGAACTAATTCTAACCAAAAAAAAAAAAGAAAAAAAAATTGATACTTTATCTTCCACTTCTTGTGCCACTCCTGTTTCAAATTACTTAGTCTTGACTGCATGTCTCCTGCAGAAATAATCAAAATCTCTGGAATACGTCTTTTGTTTGTTTTGCTTTTGCGGTGCTGCAGATAGAAACCAGGGCCTCCACATGCTTCGGAAAGCACTTGACTGCTAAACTACATCCATGCTCCCCACCCCCACTACTTTTTTGTTGTTTTGAGAAAGGGTCTTAGTAGCTGGGATTTCAGGCATGCACTATTGCACCAGACTCCTGAATATATCTTGCCACTACATTTAGATGCAGAATTGGCTCAACAATAAGAAATTAAGAGGGTGTGAATAAAATAGTAATAGTGAAGAACCACTAAGAATACAGAGAAAGCACACTAAACAATACCTTTTGTTCAAATGCAATCTCTTTTAAAAGATTTTTTAAATGGATGACAATAAACTTCTGAAAAACAGACACAAATATCTTTCCTATCCTTTGCCTGAATTTCAATACTTTAAATTTTATTTTAATTACAGCTTTACTGAGACACAAATTTATATACCATGCAATCTATTGTATCACATGTGTATCTATTTTATATCCAGTATGGTTATTTCAATAAAATGACACACTAACTTTTCTGAATGAGTAGAATTACTAGTTACTACTAGGGTTCAATTCCTAGCTTTGCAAAAGCAAACAAACAAACAAACAAAGTTGGCTAACGGATCATATATTCTAATATTCCTAGCATTTTTTTCAGTACAAAAAACCCACATTATCCCACAAAGGGATATGAAATAGAATTATATTTTTTCATCTGGGTATGCTAAAGACAAGTCTATTTAGAAAATCCTGTTGTTTCAAATGTTGTTGAAAATAATATAAAAATACTTTAAGAAAGAATGCAAAATAAAAAAAAAATAAATTAGTATTGGGGGTACAAAGAGGTGTACCCTGTGTCTATGAATATAGAAGTAATTCATGAATTGACAATACTGTGAATAAATAATATAACTGATTCCACTTCAAATAATGGATTGCTAGAATTGATATCTGAAAATATATAAGAAATCTTATATTGATATAGAATCATTCATTCCAATGAGTTATACATCTAATGGTAATATTAGGGTTATATTCTATCATGAAAGGTGTGTGAGATCTGCTTCAAAAGTGAGAATGGAAAAGGAAAATAATGTGTTTGGAAAGAAGTCTCATGAAAAGACCAGTCAAGAAACATAGAGGAATGCATGTGTTCTGAAGTAGAAAGTGATTGAAAGTGACACAAATGCAAATAATTTTGCTAACTTGTGGATGAAATACATATCCTATGATGTGAATAAACTGAAGAAATAGTAAAGTACCAGTGTTGAATAAAAATGAACGTCAAAATGTACATCATGTCCCATAGTAATCTACTTGGATTGATGTTAAACTGGGTCAGTTACTGTAGAAATATTAGGATTTGTATGCACCATTCACTGATGTTACTTGTCAGTACTAGAAAACAAATATGTATTTCAGGTGGATGAATAATTCTGAGAATAATCTTGTGAAAAGTTTATTATAAATCCACATTCATGAATATGAATGAATTTAGGGTGTGTAAAAGAAGACAGAAGTATTTCATATTTTTAAAAATTTGGAGAGTATATATATATATATATATATATATATATATATATATATATATACACACACACACACACAAACAAACACATATACACACAGAGACATTGAAATGTAGCAATATATATGCCAATTGAAATTGATGTAGAAATACATATCGTCCAAAGATCCAAAAATATTTAATTTACTGAACATGGATTTGTGTATAATGTTGTTCAACTAGGAAGCTCCCCCTTAGGTTAAATTTTCAGTTCCAACAGCGTTTAGGAGGAGTGATCTCTTCTCATAATTTGTATCTGCCAAGTCAGCCACCTCACAAGAATGTACATTTGATACCAGGTAGGATTCTATATGTGCATATAAAAATGCATGTGCTGAATAGGCTACAGACAAACGGAGACAGGAATTCAAATACTTGTTAAATTTAAAAACACATGGACAACTATGTCAACAAAATATTGATTAGATTTATAACTCCTACACTATATAATGCAAAAGGCAAGTTCAACTATATACCATGCCTCCTCTGAACTTCTTGGATTTCTATTCTGTTTGGGTTATTGTTCTCCATCATATTAGGATTAGTAGTCAGATTCTAGTAGGTTATGGGTTAGTGTCAGGAATTCAGTATTTCGAATGGAAAATTGGAAAATGAATCCAATGTGTATGCAAATATGTGCTACAAAAAAAATCTTCCAACTCTCATCCACAACAATGCCTTGAAATTACCTTCACCCCAAATAAGACACAATTAGAAGAGAAGAGGTAGAAAATCTGTGAATATATATCTGTAGTGGAATATGCTCAAAAGTTCACAATTTTGGAGGTTGTAGAGCAGTTTCCAAAAGTAAGGGACAGGGTAAACACTCCACAAACATGGAGCTCTGTTGGCCAAAAGATTTCTTGAGAAACTGCCTCTGAGGGTGGGCACTTGAAATATATGTGTTTGTCAGAAGCTTTAGCTTCCTTTCTAGTGAGACCATCAAAGCTGGGTCTGTATCTATGTGACATGAAGATCTTGGTTTCTTATTTTCCAATGATCCTGAGGCAGCAGTGCTGATTTCTCTCTTTGTATGTAAACTGTGGCCACTGGGGGCTAAGTGTCACCCCATGTGGACTCTGAAGCCATTTGTTCATCCTCCAACTTTTGTGGTGTTTCTTGCTGCTGAACTGGGACATTGGTATTTGCTTCACGAAATACAATGAGTTCAACTGGAACACAGTGCTGGAGGAAGTTCTGTCACGTATTGTGGGTCACGTTCTGCAGGAGAATGTACCAACCAGGCTTCAATACCAGATAGCTTGTCCCCTTAACCTCAGCAACCTGATTCTTAACATTACCCTGAAACCTCTCCATATACAAGATGCCTTTACATAGAAGGGTCTGCTGGCTGCACCATGTCAGTCACAAGCCATTTGGAAGTCAATAGCAGATCCACATGGTCCCACCACAGATATTTTATCACACACTACTGCTCTAGGTCCACTACTCAGCAGGCTCCAACTTATTGGCATTGCTGTTCTAGATAATTTTTATGAAACTCAGTCAATAAAGGCCCTGGCTAGTATACTCATGATCAGCAACAGACCATTTAAGAGTTCTCCAGTGCCACCTGTTAATGGCCTCCACAGGGCTTTGAAGAACTCATTTGACCCAAAGAATGCCTAATCTCACTTGATGGAGGTCAGGAACCTTACAGAGGAAGGCAAGAGACTTCATCCACAATTACTGATCTTTTTGCCATTTTGGTTTTGAATGCACACATGGGATCTTTCTTTAGATCCATCAGGTGCTGAGAATCTAAGCTATAGCCTCACATAGGACCAAGAGGCTGATTCAGACGCATCCCTTTCCAAAGCAATTAAGCACAGAGCCACAGTTGATGTCCATTTATTTCCATTTGAAAGCTGTTTTCTTCAGGATTCACAAAGGGATGGCCTGAGGCAAAGACTTTCCTGACATTCAGGGCAACAGAACAATAGCAAAAGGCCCAAAGCAGGGTTTATCCACTGAGACTTTCCTGGACACACTGATATTAGAGTTTTCTGAGATGCTCGCCATTCCCTTCATCTATCTTGTACATGGCCATGTCACTCAGATTGGAGGTGGTACATATCTTGGACACAAAACAATGAGCCTATTCTTGAGAGTGACCAGAATTGAGGAAGAAATCAGGAACTTAGGAAGATTGCAGGTGTTGCCCATCCATAAGGCAAGGGGCAGTCCACTCCTAAATTGGGCAGGATGAATGCTGGGAAGATTTCTACTAGACAGGACACATTGATGCATTCTTTTTTCTAAGGTCTACAACCACGAACACAGTGGGTTACAAAGACATGCAAAAAATCGCCTTGTCAAATGACTTACTAGAAGCAGTCCACTCCAAACCAAACAAACCGCCTTTCCTACCTATTCTCATAAGAAGAGACTAAACCACAAAATCACACACACACGCGCAAACGCACCTCCTTCATTCAAGTAGGTCTGTGACTATCTGGAGTGTCCTCTGACTGGTGGGCCATACTATGTTCCCCCAAAAGGCCTGTCCTGTCTCAGATCTGGTCGCGGTGAACCACTACCTGCTTTCTCAGGAAAGGCCCCTCTTCAGAGCTCTCCTGGCATTTGAAATCCTCATATCAGTAGGTACCAAGGAATACTTAGTCTATCCTTGGTTTTTCCAAACAATGGAGCCCACTGGCACTGGAACTGTGACAAGGTCTTGGTATTCTCTGTCTTCCTGGAGCCCAAGGTCAGGGAGTTTCTTCACCAAGGAAGTGAGGTAGGTCGCTTCATTCAGGAACTGAGTGACTTTACTGCCTTTGCAACCACTTTGTCCTAACAGGTGATTGCAAGTTTCCCATGAGGTGGAGGCTGCCCCTACTTCCCGAGACAGTTTCAACAGTTAGAATGGTATATCAACCATAGGAATCCGGGAACAGCTCTCCACACAGGCCTGGTTTGGTCCCTCTTCTCTACATTAAGAAAAGAGAGGCTGATTCAGACACAATGCTTCATCCTGAGTACGTTGTTTGCCATGGAAGATGACTTTTGCTCTCTCAGGTCCTTCATAGCTGCCTATGTCTTCTCCAGGGATCGTTTCTGCTTAAAACTTTGAGGATCTCAGCATCTGGAAGATCCCCTACATTCCTGTATTGTAAGACCAACTCTGTCGCTGCTCTTCTGTAAAGTTAGATTGAGGGAACAGTGTTTGGTTAGGCTTAATAACAGGTTCGATTTGGATTAAGAATCATTCTGAGCGATGAATAATGGTATTGGGAATGTGCGATATTTACAAGAATATTTAGGTGAAATATAAGTACGAAAACAGAAATCTAGGTAAAATTTGAAGCCCAGAAGGGCATTGGGCCTTTAATTGGGATACTTAGCTTTGACTTACGTTCTGCACAGATGTCTTAAATAAATCCATATACAATGTCATAGGACCTTGTACCTTGGATGATTGAATGTCACGAGAATATCCAGTCAAAAAGCTATAGTCGGTAGGATTAGGAAAAGTGTCGGTAGGTTTAGAAAGAATAGTGATTATAGGTTTTGGAGGAAATGTTTTTAGCAATTGGGTTTCGGTTAGAAAGTGAATTTCAATGTCAGCACATGTGAAGAGTCAGTCAAAATGATAAACTGGGAAAATATTTAGGAAAGCAGAAATCAATAGAGACATTAGGATATCAGGCAAAGTATAAAGTGAGTGATAGGATTACACATTTTCAACAGGCTTGAGGTTGAATATATAATCTTAGGAGGAAACAAATATATAGTCACCAATAGGATTGACATTTGAGAGCGGTAGCAACCTGGACAGGAATATTTTTAGTAATCCATGCTCACTTTTCATTTAGGTTTTGGTACAATCATAACTGTGACCTTTGCATTTTGTTTCCAGAATATTACTGTGATAACATGTACATGTAGATCAGGTGACATGAGTATTTCTTCCACCATTTCTGGGAGCAATTTGTGAAGACGTATAAGTTAGTACTGGGGGTACAAATAGGTGTACCCTGTGTCTATGAATATAGAGATAATGCATGAATAGACCATACTGTGAATAAATAGTATTACTGGTTCCAACTTTGAATAATGGATTGAATTGATAAATGAAAACATAGAGGAAATCTTATATTGATATATATACATTCATTAAAACCAAATATACATCTAATGGTAATATTAGGGTTATGGTTCATCATGAAGAGTGTGTGAGTTTTGCTTCAAAAATGATTAAGGAAATCGAAAAAGAAACCTCATGAAAAGATCAGTCAAGAAATATGGAGTTATACATGTGTTCTGAAGCAGGAAGTGATTGAAAATGAAACAAATGCCTATTAATTTTCGAATTTCTAGATGAAATATATATTTTATGATGTGCATAAACGGAAGAAATTGCAATGTACCAGTGTTGAATAAAAATGAATTTCAAAATACACATCATGTCCCATAGAAATCTATTTGCATTGATGTTAAACTGGGTAAGTTACTGCAGAAATACAAGGATTTGTATGCACCATTCACTGAAGATAGTTCTCAGTACGAGGAAACAAATATGTTTTTCAGGTGTGTGAATATTCCTGGGAATAATCTAGTGAAAAGTTGATTAAAAATCCACATACATGAATATGAATTATTTTAGGGAGTGTATAATAAGACACATATTTCATATTTTGAAAAATCTGGAGAGTATGTATACACACACACACACAAACAGACTTTAAAAAGTAGGAATATATATGCCAATTGAAATTCACCATGAAATATATATCATCCACAGATCAGAAATATTTATTTTACTGAACATGGGTTTTTGTGTAAAGTTGTTCAACCAGGAAGCTCACCCATTGGTTGAATTTTCAGTTCCAGCATCATTTAGGAAGAGTGAACTATTCTAACAATTTGTATCTGCCAAGTGAGCCATCTCACAAGAATGTACGTGTGATTCCAGGTAGGATTCTATATGTGCATATAAAATTACATGTGCTGAATAGGCTGCAGAGAAAGGGAGTCAGGTATTCACATATTTGTTAACTGTAGAAATACATGGAGAAATATTTCAACAGAAAATTGACTAGATTTATAACTCCTACCCTATATAATGCAAAAGGCAAGTCCCACTATACAACATGCATCCTCTGAACTGCTTATATTTCTATTCTGTTTGGGTTTTTATTCTCCATCATATTAGGATTAGTAGTCAGAGTCTAGTAATGTAGTGGTTAGTGTCATGGATTCAGTATTTCTAATGGAAATTTGGAAAATGAATCCAATGTGTATGTAAATATATGCTACACAAAAATCTTCCCACTCTCATCCAGAAAAATGCCTTGACATTACCTTCGCACCAAGAAAGACACAATTAGAGGAGAAGAATTAGAAAATGTGTGAATACATATATTCAATGAAAAATCCTCAGAAATTCACAACCTTGGAGTGGTAGAGGAGTTTCCAAAAGTAAGGGACAGGATAAACACTCCACAAACATGGAGCTCTGCTGGCCTAAAGACTTCTTGAGAAATGCCTCTGAGTTTGGGCACTTGAAATATATGTTGTTTTCAGGAGCTTTAGATTCTTTCTAGTGAGACCATCAAAGCTGGGTCTGCATCTATGTGACCTGGAGGACATGGCATCTTATTTTTCAATGAACATGAGGCAGCAGTGCTGGTTTCTCTCTTTGCAGGTAAACTGTGGCCACTGGGGGCTAAGTGTCTCCCCGTTTGGACTGTGAAGCAATTTGGTCATGATCCACTTTTCGTTGTGTTTCTTGCTGCTGCACTGGGAGTTTGGTGTTTGCTTCATGAAATACAACGAGTTTATCTGGGACACAGTGCTGGAGGGAGTTCTGTCACGTGTGGTGGGTCAGTGTCTGCAGGAGAATGCACCAACCAGGCTTCTATCCAGATAGCTTTCCCCCTTGACCATAGCAACCTGATTCTGAACATTGCCCTGAAACCTCTGCATATAACAAGATGCCTTTACATAGAAGGATCTGCTGCCTGCACCATGTCAGTCACAAGGCATTTGGAATCCAATGCTAGATCCTCATGGCCGTACCACTGATGTTTTATCACACACCTGCCCACCACTGCTCTAGGTCCACTTCTCAGCAGACTCCAACTTACTGGCATCTGTGTTCTACACCATGTTAAAGAAACCCAGTCAATCTAGGCACTCTCTGGTATACTCATGATCAGCAACAGGACATCCAAAGGTTCTCCAGTGCCACCTGGTCATGGTAATTTTAAAAATTTCATGATATTTATGTAACCATTTTCAAGGATGAAGTTGGAGGCATTGTGGGTTTCAATTATTCAGAAACCATTAAATGGTGAGGAATCTCATTTTAATGAAAGCTCTGGAGAACTCTCACAGGCAAGGCTTCCCAAATAGTGGCCAAAACGTCACTTGAAGCCAGGCCCATTGAGGTCTAAAATGTGAGGTCCATGTGTGTTTTGACTCTCAATTGTGGCTGCCATGTCTTTCAGAATAAAATTATATGATTCTCTGGCTGAGAGTCCCAGTGAACTGTGGAAAGTCCCCCTGGGACTAGATCACAGCTTCCAATGGCGACTCTCATGCGTTGCCTCCGAAAATCTTAACACAATTCATGGCAATTCTTCTCTGAGGTCAGTTCAAGAACTGAGTCTCTAAGGGGAATCACACCAGAATTCAACCCAGGTTGAACCAGTAATCTCTCACAATTAAAACCTAAACACTCCCACATGACCCTCATCTTCTTCCATATAGACACTCATCATAACCTCTGGCTGGAGGTTTCCATGAGGGCACAGCCCAAGACAGTGTCCAAAATAAGCTTCCTTGTCCCTCATTTGCCTAAAGTCACGTTTGCCTGGACACCCTTCCTATGAACCAGGAGTGATCAAATAGGCCTGACATTTATACTGCTCCACTTCTCCAATTTGAGGCCTACTGACTGAGGGGTTTAAATTCTTTTTGGGAATTGGACGCATGAGAAACCACAAGAACTATGGGCAAGCCACTGCAGAGCTTTGAAGAACCCATTTGACACAAAGGATCCCTATTCTTCCTTGATGGAAGTAAGTGCCCTACCAGAGGAAGGCAAGAGACTTCATCCACAATGACTTTACTTTTAGCCATTTTGGTTTTGGATGCACATATGGAATCTTTCTTTAGATCCATAAGGTGCATAGAATCTAAGCCACAGCCTCACACAGGGCCAAGAGGCTGATTCAGACACATCCCTTTCCAAAGCAATTAAGCAAAGGGCCACAGGAGATGCACATTTATTTCCAATTGAAAAGTCTTTTGTTAAGGCTTCCAAAAGTTTTGGCCTGAGGAAAACACCTTCCTGACATTCAGGGCAACAGAAAAATATGTATGCATAAGGCCCAAAGCAGGGTTTCTCCACTGAGATATTCCTGGTCACACTGCTATCTGAGTTTTCTGAGATGCTCGGCCATTCCATTCAGCTATCCAGTACATGGCCATTTCACAGACCTTGGAGGTGGTACATATCTTGGACACACAACCATGAGTCTATTCTTGAGAGTGACCAGAATTGAGTAAGAAATCAGGAACTTAGGAAGATTGCAGGTGTTGCCCATCCATAAGGCAAGCCGCAGTCCATTCATAAATTGGGCAGGATGAATGCTGGGAAGCTTTCTACTAGACAGGACACATCCATTGATGCATTCTCTTTTCTAATGTCTACAACCACTAACACAGTGGGATACACAGACATAGAAAAACTCGCATTGTCAAAGGACTTAGAAGAATCAGATAATTCCAAACCAAACAAACCTCCTTTCCTACCTATTCTGAGAACATGAGACAAAACCACAAACCCCACCCGAACTCACAAATTCAACTTCTTCCCCCAAGTAGGTCTGTGACTATCCGGAATGTCCTCTGACTTGTGGGCCATACTGTGTTCTCCCGAAATGGCCTGTCCTGCCTCAGATCTGGTCACCTTGGCCAACTCTGTGAAGTTGTCAGGAGCCAGTGTTGAGCCACTACCTGCTTTCTCAGGAAAGGCCCCTCTTCAGAGCACTCCTGGCATTTGGCCATCCTCACATCAGTAGGTACCAAGAATGACTGACGCTGTCCTTGGTAAATCCAACAAGTGAGCCCACTGGAACTGTGACTGGGACTGGCTCTGGGTGCCTGGCTACTTGGGTCACAAGTTCAGAGAGTTCCATCACCAAGGAAGTTAGGAAGGTCATTTCTTCGGGAACTGAATGAGGTCACTGCCGTGGCAACCACTTTGTCCTAACACTTGCTTCCAAGGGTCCCATGAGATGGAGGCTGCCCCTAATTTCTGAGACACTTTCAAAAGTTAGAATGGTATACCAACCATAGGTACCCAGGAACAGCTCTCCACACAGGCCCGGTTTGCTCCATCTCCTCTACGTTAAGGATAGAGAGTTGATTCAGACTCAACCCTTCATCCTGACCAGGTTGTTTTCCATGGAAGATTACTTTTGCTCTCTCCGGTCCTTCATAGCTGCCTACATCTTCTCCAGGGATAATTTCTGCATTGACCTTTGAGGTTTTCAGCAGGTTGAAGATCCCCTACATTCCTGTATTGTAAGAACAAATCTGTCCCTGCTCTTCTGAATACTTAAATTGATGGAACAATGTATGGTTAGTGTTATTAACATGTTCAATTAAAACCAAAACACTACCACATGGCCCTTATATTCTTCCATATAGACACTCATCATTACGTCTGGCTGGAGGTTTCCACAAGGGGCGAAGCCCAAGACAGTGTCCAAAATAAGTTCCCTTGCCCCTCATTTGCCTAAAGTCTGGGTTTCCTGGACACCCTTCCTGTGAACCAGGATTGATCAAATAGGCCTGCCATTAATAATGCTCTTTTTCTCCTTTTTGAGGCCTACTGAACGTGAGGTATAGATTCTTTATGTGATTTGGAGTCATGTGAAACCCAAGCACCTTTTCTCGTCTTTGAAGAACTCATTAGACCCAAAGGATCCCTATTCGTACTTGATGGAGGTGAGGAGCCTAACAGAGGAAGCAAGAGACTTCATCCACAATGTCTGATCTTTTTGCCATTTTGGTTTTGGATGCACACATGGGATCTTTCTTTAGATCCATCAGGTGCTGAGATTGTAAGCCACAGCCTCATACAGAGCCGAGAGGATGATTTAGACACATCCTTTTCTAAAGCAATTAGTCTAAGAGCCACGGGTGATGCTCATTCATTTCCATTTGAAAGCAGTTTCTTCAGGCTTCACAAACTGGTGGTCTGAGGCAAAGACCTACCTGACATTCAGGTCAACAGAACAGTAGGTAAGCAAAAGGCACAAAGCAGGGTTTCTCTACTGAGACTTTACTGGTCACACTGATATCTGAGTTTTCTGAGATCCTCCCCATTCATTTCAGGTATCCAGTAAATGGCCATGTCACAGAGCTCAGAGGTGGTACATATCTTGGACAAAAAAAAAATGAGCCTATTCTGGAGAATGGCCAGAATTCAGGAAGAAAACAGGAACTAAGGAAAATAGTAGGTGTTGCCCATCGATAAGGCAAGCAACAGTCCATTCATAAATTGGGCAGGATGTGTCCTGGAATGCTTTCTACTTGTCAGGACACATGCATTGATGCATTCACTTTTCTCATATCTTCAACCACCGACAAAGTGGGATACACAGACATAGAATCACTCACCATGTCAAATGACTTATTAAAAACAGTCCACTCCAAACCAAACAAACTGCCTTTCCTACCTATTCTCAGAACATGAGACAAAACCATAAACTCACATCTACACCCTCAAAGGCATATCGTTTACCCACATAGGTCTGTGAGTAACCAGAGTGTCCTCAGACTGATAGGCCATACTATGTTCCCCCGAAATGGCCTGTCCTGTCTCAGATCTGGTCTCCTTTACCAACTCTCTAAAGTTTTCAGGAGCCATCGGTGAGTCACTACCTGCTTTCTCAGGAAAGGCCCCTCTTCAGAGCTTTCCTGGCATTTAGTGATCCACAAGAAAGACTGACTCTGTCCTTGGTAAATCCAAACAAGTGAACCCACT
This sequence comes from Callospermophilus lateralis, assembly GCF_048772815.1. Lineage (NCBI taxonomy): Eukaryota > Metazoa > Chordata > Mammalia > Rodentia > Sciuridae > Callospermophilus > Callospermophilus lateralis. The sequence continues at coordinate 823,076 of NW_027514458.1, read as the reverse complement.
GGGAAAGGGACTGGGACTGGCTCTTGGTGCCTGGCTTCCTGGATCCCAAGTTCAGAGGGTTCCATCACCAAGGAAGTGAGGTAGGTCACTTCCTTCAGGAACTGAATGAGGTCACTGCCTTGGCAACCACTTTGTTCTAACATTTGCTTCCAATGGCTCCATGACATGGAGGCTGCCCCTACTTCCTGTGTCACATTCACAAGTTAGAATGGTATACCAACCATAGGCACCCGGGAACAGTCAGAGTCTACTAGGGTATGGCTTACTGTCAGGAATTCAGTATTTCAAATAGAAAATAGGAAAATGAATCTAATGTGTATACAAATATATGCTAGACAAAAATCTTCCCACTGTCCTCCACAACAATGCCTTGATATTTCCTTCACCACAAGTAAGACACAATTAGTGGAGAAGAGTTTGAAAATCTGTGAATATATATCTGGAAAAAAAATGAATGGAGTTCACAACCTTGGAGGTGGTAGAGGAATTTCCAAATGTAAAAGAAAGGATAAACACTCCACAAACATGGAGCTCTGGTGGCCTAATAAATTTTTGAGAAACTGCCTCTGAGTTTGGGCCCTTGAAATATTTGTTGTTGTCAGGAGCTTTAGCTTCCTTTGTAGTGAGACCATCAAATCTGGGTCAGCATCTATGTGACCTGGATGACATGGTTCCTTATTTTCTATTGAACATGAGGCAGCAGTTCTGAATTCTCTCTTTGTAGGTAAACTGAGGCCACTGGGGTCTAAGTGTCTAACCGTGTGGTCTGTGAAGCCATTTGGTCATACTCGAATTTTTGTGGTGTTATTTACTGCAGTACTCTGAGTTTGGTATTGGATTCATGAAGTACAAGGAGATAAACTGGGACACAGTCCTAGAGGGAGTACTCTCATGTGTGGTGAGTGAGGGTCTGCAGGAGAATGCACCAACCAGGCTTCTATCCCAAAAAGCTTGCACCCATGTCCATAGCAACCTGATTTTGAACATTGCCATGAAACCTCTCCATATAACAAGATCCCTTTATTTGTAAGGGTCTGCTGGCTGCACCATGTCAGTCACAATCCATTTGGAAGCCAAGGGAAGATCCATGTGGCCCCACGACAGATGTTTTATCATACACCTGCCAACCACTGCTCTAGGCCCACTACTCAGCAGGTTCCAACTTTCTGGCATCTCTGTTCTACAACATTTTCATGAAACCCAGTAAATCAGGGCACTGTCTGGTATACTCGTGATCAGCAACAGACATCCAAAGATTTTCTAGTGCCACCTGTTCATAGGAATATCAAAAATTTTATGGTGTTTATCTAGCCAATTTTCAAGGATGAAGTTGGAGGCACTGTGGGTTTCAATTCATTCAGGAACCATGAAATAGTGAGGAAGCTCATTTCAATGAAAGCTCGGGACAACTCTCACAGGCAAGGCTTCCCAAGGAGTGGCCAAAAGGTCACATGAAGCCAGGCCCATTGAGGTTTACAATTGAGGTCCATGTGTGTTTTGACTCTCAACTATGACTGCTAAGTCTTTCTGAATAAAGTCATGTGATATCCTGGCTGAGAATCCCAGTGCTCTTTGGAAAGCCAACCTGGGCCTAGATCTCAGTCTCCAAGGGCAACTCTCATGTGTGGCCTCCTAAATTTCAAACACAATTCATGCCAATACATCGCTGAGATCTGTTCCAGAACTCAGTCTCTAAAGGGAATCACACAAGAGTTAAAGCCCAGGTTGACCCTGGAATCTTTTCCAACCGTAACACAAATGACCACAATTAAACCAAAACACTCCAACATGGCCCTCATCTTCTTCCATATAGACAGTCATAATAAACTCTGGTTGGAGGTTTCCATGAGGGGCGCAGCCCAAGACAGTGTTCAAAATAAGCTCACTTGCCACTCATTTGCCTAAAGTCAGGGTGACATGGAAACCCTTCCTGTGAACGAGGGGTGATCAAATAGGCCTGCCATTAATAGTGCTCTACTTCTCCAATTTGAGGCCTACTCTCTGTGGGGTATAGATTCTTTATGAGAATTGGGGTCATGAGAAAACCCAAGCACCTATGGGCTACCCTCTGAAGGGATTTGAAGAACCCATTTGAGTGAACCAAGGAGTTGGATCAAAAGACTTTAGATATAGGGTTTTGGTTAGAGAGTGAATGTAAATTTCAGCATATGTGAAGAGTCAGCCACAGTGATGAACTGGGGAAAATGTGTAGGAAAGCAGATGTCAATAGAGATATTAGGAAATCAGGCAAAGTACAAAGAGAGTGATAGGATAAGACATTTTTAACAGGGTTGAGTTTGAATATACAATCTTAGGAAGAAACAAATATGTAGTCACCAATAGGAATGATATTCGAGATCATTAGTGAATCAGGACATGGATGTTGTTAGTAATACATGCTCACTTTCAATATAGGCTTTGGTACAATCATAAGTGTGACACTTGCATTTTTTGTCAGGAATATTACTGTGATGAAATGCATATGTATATCAGGTGACTAGAATATTTCTTCCACCATTTTTGAAAGCAATATTTTAAAGGCTTATAAATTAGTATTGGGGATACAAATAGGTATACCCTGGGTCTATGAATATAGAGATGATTCTTTAATAGACCATACTGTGAATAAATAATATAACTGGTTCAAAATTTAAATAATGGATTGAATTGATATCTGAAAATATACAAGAAATCTTACATTGATATACATACATTCATTCCGAACAGTTATACATCTAATGATAATATTAGTGTTACGGTTTATTATGAAGAGTGTGTGAGTTTTGTTTCAAAAGTGATTATGGAAATCGAAAATAATGTGTTTGGAAAGAATCTCATGAAAAGAACAGTCAAGAAACATGGAGGAATACATGTCTTCTCAAGTAGGAAGTGATTGAAATTGAACCAAATGCCTATAAATTTGTAAAATTGTGGATGAAATGATATATCCTATATTGCCCATAAACTGCAGAAATAGTAATGTACCAGTGTTGAATAAAAATGAACTTCAAAATACACATCATGTCCCATAGGTGTCTACTTGCATTGATGTTAAACTGGGTGAGTCACTGTAGAAATATTAGGATTTCTTAGCACCATTCCCTGAAGTTAGTTTTCAGTACTAGGAAACAAATATGTATTTCAGTGGATGTATATTTCTAAGAATAATCTTGTGAAAAATTGATTATATATCCCCATACAGGAACATGAATGAATTTAGGCAGTGTATAGTAAGACACTTATATTTCATATTTTGAAAATCTGGAGACTATATATATATATAGACACAAACACACACACATTATAATGTAGCAATATATATGCCAATTGAAATTCATCATGAAAAATAACTCATCTGCATATCAAAAAATATTCATTATACTGAACATGGATTATGTATAATGTTGTTCATCTAGGAAGGTCACCCATGGGTTGAATTTTTAGTTCCAACAGCCTTTAGGAGAAGTGATCTCTTCTCACAATTTGTATCTGCCAAGTCAGCCACCTCACAAGAATGTACGTGTGAAACCAGGTAGGATTCTATTTTTGCATATGAAAATACATGTGCTTAATAGGCTAAAGAGAAAGAGAGACAGAAATTCACATATTTCTTAACTTTAAAAACACATGGAGAATTATTTCAACAAATAATTGACTAGATTTATAACTCCTACCTTATATCATGCAAAAGGCAAGTACAACTACACACCATGCCTCTTCTGAACTGCTTGTATTTCGATTCTGTTTTGGTTATTTTTCTCATCATATTAGTATTAGTAGTCAGAGTCTATAAGGGTATGGGCTAGTGTCAAGGATTCAGTATTTCGAATGAAAAATTGAAAAATGAATCCAATGTGTATGCAAATATGTGCTACAAAAAAATCTTCCTTCTCTCATATAGAAGAATGACTTGACATTACCATTGCCCCAAGTAAGTCACAATTAGAGGAGAAGAGTTAGAAAATCTGTAAATATATATCTGCAACGAAAATGCTCAGGAGTGCACAACCTTGGAGGTGGTAGAGGAGTTTCCAAAAGTAAGTGACATGGGAAATACTCCACAGACATGAAGATCTGCTGGCCTAAACACTTCTTGAGAAACTGCCTTTGAGGTTGGGCACTTGAAATATATGTTGTTTTCAGGAGCTTTCGCTTCCTTTATAGTGAGACCATCTAAGCTGGGTCTGCATCTATGTGACCTGGAGGACATGGCATCTTATTTTCCAATGAACATGAGGCAGCAATGCTGAATTCTCTCGTTGTAGGTAAACTATTGCCACTGGGGGCTAAGTGTCTACCCGTGTGGACTGTGAAACCATTTGGTCATCTTCCACTTTTCGTGGTGTTTCTTGCTGCTGCACTGGTAGTTTGGTATTGGCATCACGAAATACAAGGAGTTCAACTGGGACACAGTGCTGGAGGGAGTTCTGTCACGTGTGGTACGTGTACCCTGGTCTACAGTAGAATGCACCAACCAGGCTTCTATCCCACATAGCTTGCCCCCTTGATCATAGCAACCTGATTCTAAACATTACTCTGAAACTTCTCCATATAACAAGATGCCTTTATATACAATGGTCTGATGGCTGCACCATGTCTGTCTCAAGACAATTGAAAGTCAATGGCAGATCCACATGGCCCCACCACAGATTTTTTATCACACACCTTCCCACCACTGCTCTAGGCCCACTACTCTGCAGTCTCCAACTTTCTGGCATCTCTGTTCTAAACATTTTCATGAAGCCCAGTCAATCAAGGCACTGTCTGGTATACTCATGATCAGCAAAAGTACATCAAAAGGTTCTCCAGTGCCATCTGGTCATGAAAATTTCTAAACATTCATGGTATTGATCTAGACAAATTTCAAGGATGAAGGTGGAGGCACTGTGGGTTTCAATTCATTCAGGGACCATTAAATGTTGAGGAAGCTCATTTCAATGAAAGATCTGGAGAACACTCACAGGCAAGGCTTCCCAAAGAGTGGCCAAAAGGTCACATGAAGCCAGGCCCATTGAGGTCTACAATGTGAGGTCCATGTGTGTTTTGACTCTCAACTATGGGTGCCAAGTCTTTCAGAATAAAATCATGTGATATCCTAGCTGAGATTCTCAGTACTCTTGGGAAAGCCACCCTGGGCCTAGATCTCAGTTTCAAAGGGCGACTCTCATGTGTGGCCTCCTGAAATCGCAACACAATTCATGGCAATACTTATCTGAGGTCAGTTCCAGAACTCATTCTCTAAGGGGAATCACACCAGTGTTCAAGCCCAGTTGGACCCAGTCATCTCTTCCATCTGCCACACAAATGACCACAATTAAAACCAAAACACTCCCACATTGTCCTCATCTTCTTCCACATAGACACTCCTCATAACCTCTGGCTGGAGTTTTTCATGAGGGGCACAGCCCAAGACAGTGGCCCAAATAAGCTTTCTTGCCCCTCATTTGCCTAAAGTCAGGGTGGCCTGGACACCCTTCCTGTGAACCAGGAGTGATTAAATAGGCCTGCCATTAATACTGCTCCACTTCTCCACTTTGAGGCCTTCTTACTGTGGGGTTTAGTTTCTTCTTTTTTAAAAAAAAAAATTGAAATTTAATTGGAAAGTTAAAAAAAATTGTATTGCAGAATATTAAATTTCTTATGCAAAAGCCTTTATCTTGTTTGTGAGGGAAACCTTGATGCCTTGCCAATCTGGTTATATGGAGACACTGAAAATTTTCTGTTACATACTACATGGATGAATGGCTACAGCACATCGTTTTTTCAAACTGAAAGGCAGATAACAGCAAGTAAGATAACAAATAAAAGCCAATTTTATTAAAAAATAAAGTTGTAAAATGTCTCAAATATTGGAAATTAAATTCCTTTTTTTTTCTTTTTTTTGGTTGTTCAAAAGCTCATGCTATATCATCTTTCATACATTTGACTCATTTGGGTTATGAACTCCCATTTTTACCCCAATACAAATCGTAGAATCACATCAGTTACACACTCACGTTTTTACATAATGGCATATTAGTGATTGTTGTATTCTTCTACCTTTCCTATCCCCTACTATCCCCCTCCCCTCCCCAACCATCTACCCTCTATTCCTCATCTGCTATTGTTCAATTCTCTCCCTTGTTTCCCCCCCTTTCCCCTCACAACCTCTTATATTAAATTTTGTGTAACATTAAGTGTCTCCTACCATTTCCATATGCTTTCCATTCTCTCTCCCTTTCTCTCCCCCCACTCATCTCCATTTAGTGTTGATATTTTCCTCATGCTCTTCTTCCCTGTTCTGTTCTTATTTGCTCTCTTTATATCAAAGAAAACATTTGGCATTTGTTTTTTAAGGATTGGCTAGCTTTGCTTAGCCTTATATGTTCTAATGCCATCCATTTCCCTTCAAATTCAATGATTTTTGTCATTTTTTAATGCTGCATAATACTCCATTGTGTATAGATGCCCCTTTTTTATCCATTCGCCTATGGAAGGTCATCTAGTTTGGTTCCACAGTTTAGCTATTATGAATTGTGCCGCTATGATCAGTGATGTGGCAGTATCCCTATAGTGCGCTCTTTTAAGATCCTCAGGGAATAGTCCGAGAAGTGAGATAGCTGGGTCAAATGGTGGATCCTTTCCCTGCTTTCCCAGGTATCTCCATACTGCTTTCCAAATTGGCCTCAACATTTTCCAGTCCCACCAGCAGTGTACAAGTGTACCCTTTTCCCCACATCCTCGCCAACACTTATTGTTGTTTGATTTCATAATGGCTGCCAATCTTACTGGAGTGAGATGGTATCTTAGGGTGGTTTTGACTTGAATTTCCCTAACTGCTAGAGATGGTGGGCATTTTTTCATGTTCTTGTTGATGGATTGTATGTCCTCCTCTGTGAAGTTTCTGTTCAGGTCCTTGGCCCATTTGTGGATTGGTTTATTTGTTATCTTATTGTTTAATTTTTGAGTTCTTTGTATATTCTAGATATTAGGGCTCTATCTGAAGTGTGAGGGGTAAAAATTTGTTCCCAAGATGTAGGCTCTCTATTTACCTCTCTTATTGTTTCTCTTGTTTCGAAAAAAACTTTTTAGTTTAAGTAAGTACCATTTGTTGATTCTTGTTATTAACTCTTGTGCTATGGCTGTCCTATTAAGGAATTTGGAGCCCAACCCCACAGTATGTACATCGTAGCCAAATTTTTCTTCTATTAGATGCATTGTCTCTGATTTTATATCTTGCTCCTTGATCCATTTAGAGTTAACTTTTGTGCATGACGAGAGAAAGGGATTCATTTTCATTTTGTTGCATATGGATTTCCAATTTTCCCTGGACCACTTGTTGAAGATGCTATCCTTCCTCCATTGCATGCTTTTAGGCCCTTTTTCAAATATAAGAAAGTTGTACTTTTGTGGATTGGTTTCTGTGTCCTCTATTCTGTACCATTGGTCCAGCTGACTTTTGTGATACCAGTACCACGCTGTTTTTGTTACTATTGCTTTGTAGTACAGTTTGAACTCTGTTATCGCTATACATCCTGATTCACACTTCCTGCTTAGAATTGCTATTGCTATTCTGTGTCTATTGTTTTTCCATATGAAATTCATGATTGCTTTATATATTTCTACAAGAAATGCCATTGGGATTTTGATTGGCATTGCATTAAACCTGTAGAGAACTTTGGGTAATATCGCAATTTTGATGATGTTAGTTCTGCCTATACATGAACAGGGTACATTTTTCCATCTTCTAACATCTTCTTCTATCTCTTTCTTTAGAGTTATGTAACTTTCATTGTATAAATCTTTCACCTCTTTTTTTAGGTTGATTCCCAAGTATCTTATTTTCTATGAGGATATTGTGAATGGAGTGGTTTTCCTCATTTCAATTTCAGAAGTTTTGTTGCTGATATACAGGAATGCCTTTGATTTTTTCTTGTTGATTTTATATACTGGCACTTTGCTGAATTCATTTATTAACTCTAGCAGTTTCTTTGCATACCCTTTAGGGTTTGTTAAATATATTATCATGTCATCCTCAAATAGCGAATATTTAAGTTCTTCTTTTTCTATTTTTATGCCTTTAATTTCTTTTGTCTGTCTAATTGCTCTGGCTAGTATTTCAAGAACTAAACTGAATAGAAGTGGTGATAGAGGGCATCTCTGTCTTGTTCCAGATTTTAGAGGGAATGCCTTCAGTTTTTCTCCATTTAGGATGATGCTAGCCTGAGGTTTAGCATATATAGCTTTTACCATGTTGAGGTAAGTTCTTGTTATCCCTAATTTTAATAGTGTTTTGAACATAAAGGAATGCTGTACTTTGTCAAACGCTTTATCTACATCTATCGAGATGATCATATGGTTTTTGTCTTTAAGTCTATTGATGTGGTGGATTACATTTATTGATTTCCATAAATTGATCCAGGCTTGCATCCCAGGGATGAATCCTACTTGATCATGAAGCACAATTATTTTGATATGCTTTTGTATTCAATTCACCATGATTTTATTGAGAATTTTTGCATCCAAGTTTATTAGAGGTATTGGTCTTTAGTTTTCTTTCTTTGAAGTGTCTTTGTCTGGTTTTGGAATCAGGGTGATGTTGGCCTCATAGAATGAATTTGGAGGAACTCCTTCTTTTTCTATTTTTGAAATTGCTTGAAAAGTATTGATATTAATTCTTCTTTGAGGGTTTTGTAGAACTCCACTTTATACCTATCCGGTCCAGGGCTCTTTTTGGTTGGTTGTCTTTTGATGGTTTCTTATTTTTCTTCCTTTGTTATCGGTCTATTTAAATTGTGGGTGTCTTCCTGACTCAATCTGGGCAGATCATATGACTTAAGAAATTTATCGATATCTTCTTTATCTTCTATTTTATTGGAATATAGGGTTTCAAAATACTTTCTAATTATCTTCTGTGTTTCTGTAGTGTGTGTTGTGATATTTCCATCTTTATTCCATATGTTAGTAATTTGAGTTCTCTCTCTTCTTCTCTTCGTTAGCATGGCTAAGGGCCTGTCGAACATATTTATTTTTTCAAAGAACCAACTCTTATTTATTTCAATTTTTACAATGTAGATTTTTTGTTTCAATTTCATTGATTTCTCCTCTAATTTCAATTATTTCTTGTCTTCTACTACATTTGATGTTCTTTTGCTCTTCCTTTTCTAGGTTTTTGAGGTGTAGTGTGAGTTCATTTATTTGTTGTTGTTTTTTTCTTTTTTTGAGGAAAGAATTACAAGAAATGAATTTCCCTCTTAAAACGGCTTTCATTGTGTCCCATACAAACCGGTATGTTGTGTCTCTATTGTCATTTGTCTCTAAGAATTTTTTTATCTCCTCCTTTATGTCTTCTGTAACCCACTGATCATTCAGTAACATATTGTGCATTTTCCATGTGATGTAGAATTTTTCCTTCCTTTTTTTTTTCATTGATTTAAAGTTTCAATCCATTATGATCAGATATGGTGCATGGTATTATCTCCATATCTTTATATTTACTAAGAGTTTCCCTATTGCATAATATATGGTCTATATTGGAGTAGGATCAATGTGCTGCTGAGAAGAACGTGTATCCACTTGATGATGGTTGATATATTTTATATATGTTGGTTACGTCTAGGTTATTGATTGTGCTATTGAGTTCTATAGTATCTTTATTCAGCTTTTGTCTGGAGGAAGGCAAGAGACTTCATCCACTATGACTGCCCTTTTTGCCATTTTAGTTTTGGATGCACACATGGGATCTTTCTTTAGATCCATCAGGTGCTGAGAATCTAAGCCACAGGCTCACACAGGGCCAAGATGCAGATTCAGAAACATCCCTTTCCAAAGCAATTAAGCAAAGAGCCACAGGTGATGCACATTTATTTCCATTTGAAAACTGTTTTCTTCAGTCTTCACAAAGGGGTTGCCGGAGGCAAAGACCTTCCTGACATTCAGGGCAACAGACAGGGAAGCAAAAGGCCCAAAGCAGGGTTTCTCCACTGAGACTTTCTTGGTCACACTGATATCTGAGTTTTCTGAGATACTCGCCATTCCCTTCAGCTATTCAGTACATTGCCATGTCACAGTGCTTGGGGTGGTACATATCTTGGACACAAAACCATGAGCGTATTCTAGAGAGTGGCCAGAATTCAGGAAGAAAACAGGAACTTAGGAAGATGGCGAGTGTTGCCCATTTATAAGGCAAGCTGCAGTTCATTCATAAATTGCACAGGATGAATGCTGGGAAGCTTTCTAGTAGACTGGACAAATCCCTTGATGCATTTTCTTTTCTAATGTCTACAACCACGGACACAATGGGATATATAGACACAGAAACACTCGCCTTGTCAAATGACTTACTAGAAACAGTCCACTCCAAAACTAACAAACCACCTTTCCTACCTATTCTGAGAACAGGAGACAAAACAACAAACCCACAACCACACCCACAAAGACACCTCCTTCCCCCAGTAGGTCTCTGACTATCCAGAGTGTCCTCTGACTGGTGGGCCATGATATATTCCCCCATATTGGGGTGTCCTGTCTCTGATATGGTCTCCGTGGCCAACTCTGTGATGCTGTCAGAAGCCAGCGATGAGCCACTACCTGCTTTCTCAGGAAAGGCCCCTCTTCAGATCTTCCTGGCATTTGGCCAACCTCACATCAGTATGTACCAAGAAAGACTGACTCTCTCCTTGGTAAATCCAAACAAGTTTGACCACTGGGACTTGCACTGGGACTGGCTTTGGGTGCCTGGCTTCCTGGATCCCATGTTCAGAGAGTTTCATCACCAAGGAAGTAAGTTGAGTTCATTTCCTTCAGGAACTGAATGAGGTCACTACCCTGGCAACCACATTTTCCTAACAGTTCCTTCCGAGGGTCCCATCAGATGGAGGCTGCACCTACTTGCTCTGACATTTTCACAAGTTAGAATGGTATATCAACCGTAGGCACCCGGGATCAACTCTCCACACAGGCCTGGTTTGGTCCATCTTCACTACATTAAGAAAAGAGAGGCTGATTCAGACACATCCTTTCATCATGACCAGGATGTTTTCCATGTAAGATGACTTTTGCTCTCTCAGGTCCCTCATAGCTGCCTACATCTTCTCCAGGGATTATTTCTGCATGGACTTTTGATGTTGTCAGCTGGTGGAAGATCCCCTACCTTCCTGTATTGTAAGACCAACTCTGTTCCTGCTCTTCTGTAAATGAGATTGAGGGAACAGTGTATGGTTAGGGTTAATAGCATGTTCGATTTGGGTTAGGAATAATTATGCTGGATGAATAATGGTATTGGGAACCTGTGATATTTATAAGAATATAGACGTGAAATATATGTATGAGAACAGAGATCTAGGAAAGATTTGAAGCCCAGATAGGAATTGAAACCACGATTGGTATACTTAGCTTGAATTATGTTCTGCACCGAGGTCTCAGATAAATTGATATACAATGGCATAGGACCGTGTACCTCGGATGTTTGATTGTAGAAGAGAACATGCAGTCAAAAAGGGATAGTCTGTAGGATTAGGAAGATAGTCAGTAGGTTTAGGAAGAATAGTGAGTATAGGAGTTGGACCAAAAGTTCTTTAGCAATAGGGTTTCAGATAGAGAGTGAATGTAAATGTCAGCACATTTGAAGTTACAGTCACAATGATGAACTGGGGACAATATGTAGAAAAGCAGATATCAATAGGGACATTAAGAAATCAGGCATAGTATAAAGTGAGTGATAGGATTAGATATTTTCAAAAGGCTTGAGGTTGAATATATAATCTTAGGAAAAAAACAAATATGTAGTAACAAAGAGGATTGACATTTGAGAGCATTACTCAACCTGGACAGATGTTTTTAATAATCCATGCTCACTTTCCATTTAGGCTTTGGTACAATCATAAGTGTGACCTTTGCATTTTGTGTCCAGAATACTACTGTGATAAATGTATATGTAGATCAGGTGACATGAGTCTTTCTTCCACCATTATGGGGAGCAATATCCTGAAAACTTATAAATTAGTACTGGGGATACGAAAAGGTGTACCCTGTGTTGATGATTATTCAGATGATGCATGAATAGACCATATTGTGAATAAAGTATATAACTGGTTCCAACTTTAAATAATGGATTGAATTTGCATCTGAAAAAAATATATGAAATCTTATATTGATATACATAAATTCATTCCAACCTGTTATATATCTAATGGTAATATTAGGGTTACAGTTTATCATGAAGAGTGAGTTTTGCTTGAACAATGATAATGGAATCGAAAATAATGTGTTTAGAATGAAGTCAAGTGAAAAGAACAGTAGAGAAATATGGAGGAATACATGTGTTCTGAAATAGTAAGTAATTGAAAGTGAACCAAATGCCTATAAATTTGTGAAGTTGTGAATGAAAAAAATATATCCTATGTTGTACATAAACTGAAGAAATTTTAATGTACCAGTGTTCAATAAAAATGAACTTCAAAATACACATAATGTCCCATAGAAATCTATTTGCATTGATGTTAAACTGGGTCAGTTACAGTAGAAATATTAGGATTTGTAAGCACCATTCACTGAACTTAGTTTTCAGTAGTAGGAAACCAATATGTATTTCAGGTGGTTGAGTATTTCTTAGAATAATCTTGTGTAAAGTTGATTATACACCCAAATACATGAATACGAATGAATTTAGGGAGTGTATAATAAGATACATATATTTCATATTTTGGAAATTCTGGAGAATATATATATATATATATATATATATATATATATATATATATATATATACACACACACAAATACACACACAAACACACACACACAAATTAATATGTAGAAATATATATGCCAATTGAAATTCATCATAAAATATAATTCATCCACATATCCAAAAATATTCATTTTACTTAACATGGATTTATGTATAATGTTTTTTACTAGGAAGCTCACCCATAGGTTGAATTTTCAGTTCAATCAGTATTTAGGGGGAGTCATCTCTTTTCACAATTTTTATATTCCAATGTCAGTGAGCTCACAAGAATGTACGTGGGATACCAGGTAGGATAGTATATGTGCATAAAAAATACATGTGCTGAATAGGATACAGAGAAAGGGAGACAGGAATTTACATATGTGATAACTTTAAAAACTCATGAAGAAATATTATAATAAAAAGTTGACTAGATTTAAAACACATACTCTTGATAAAGCAGAAGGCAAATACAAGTATACACCATGCTTCCTATGAAAGGACTGTATTTCTATTCAGTTAGGTTTCTTTTTCTCCATCATATTAGGATTAGTAGTCAGATTCTAGTAGGGTATGGGTTGGTGTCAGGGATTCAGTATTTCAAATGGAAAATAGAAAAATTAATCTAATGTGTATGCAAACATGTACTACAGGAACAATTTCCCACTCTCTTCCAGAACAATGGCTTGACATAACCATCACTCCAAGTAAGACACAATTAGAGGAGAGGAGTTAGAAAATCTGTGAATACATATGAGAAATGTAAAATGCTCAGAAGTTCACAACACTGGAAGTAGAAGAACAGTTTCCAAATTAAGGGAGAGGGTAAACACTTCACAAACATGGAGCTCTGCTGGCCTAAAGACTTCTTGAGAAACTTCCTCTGTGGTTGGGCACATGAAATATTTGTAATTGTCAGGAAATTTAGTTTCGTTTGGGTCTGCATCTATGTGACCTGGAGGACATGGTTCCTTATTTTCTAATGAAAATGAGGCAGCAGTTCTGAATTCTCTCTTTGTAGGTAAACTGTGGCCACTGGGAGCTAAGTGTCTTCCCGTGTGGTCTGTGAAGCCATTTGGTCATGCTCTAATTTTCAGGGTGTTTCTTACTCCTGAACTGGGAGTTTCATATTAGATTCATGAAATACAAGGAGTTCAACTGCGACACAATGATAGAGGGAGTTCTGTCACGTGTGGTTTGTCATGGTCGACAAGAGAATGTACGAACCAGGCTTTAATCCCACATAGCTTTCCCACTTGACTATAGCAACCTGATTCTGAACATTGCCCTGAAACCTCTCCATATAAAAAGATGCCTTTACATATAAGGGTCGGCTGCCTGCACCATGTCAGTCGCAAGTCTTTTGGAAGCCAATGGAAGATCCAGGTGATCCTACCAAAAATATTTATTTACACACCTACAGTCCACTGCTCTATGCCCACTACTCAGCAGGTTCCAACTTACTGGCATCTCTGTTCTACAACATTTTCACGAAACCCAGTCAATCAAGGCACAGTTTGGAACCATCATGATCAGCAACAGGACATTCAAAGTTTATCCAGTGCCACCTGGTCATGGAAATTTCAAAAATTTCATGGTATTTATCTAGCCATTTTTCAAGGATGAAGTTGGAGGCACTGTGGGTTTCAATTAATTCAGGAACCATTAAATGGTGAGGAAGCTCATTTCAATGAAAGCTCTGGAGATCACTCACGGGGAAGGCTTCCCAAAGAGTGGCCAAAAGGTCACATGAATCCAGGCCCATTGAGGTATACAAAGTGAGATCCATGTGTGTTTGTATTCTCAACTAAGGGTCCCAAGTCTTTAAGAATTAAATCATGTGATATCCTGGCTCAGAATCCCCGAGCACTGTGGAAAGCCATCCTGGGCCTAGATCTCAGATTACAAGGGTGATTCTCATGCGTGACCTCCTAAAATCCCAACACTATTTTTTGCAATACTTCTCTGAGGTCAGTTCCAGAACTCAGTCTCTAAGGGTAATCACACCAGAGTTCAAGCTCCGGTGGACACAGTCATCTCTTCCAACTACCACACAATTGACCACAATTAAAACCAAAACACTCCCATATGGACCTCATCTCCTTCCATATAGACACTCATCATAACCTCTGGCTGGAGGTTTCCATGAGGGGCGCAGACCAAGACAATATCCACAATAATCTACCTTGCCCCTCATTTGCCTAAAGTCAGGGTGGCCTGGACACGCTTCCTGTTAACCAGGAGTGATCAAATAGGCCTGGTGTTAATACTGTTCTGCTTGTCCAATTTGAGGCCTACTGACTGTCAGATATTGATTCTTTATGTGAATTGGAGTCATGAGAAAACCCAAGCACCTATGGGCTAGCCTCTGCAGGTTTTGAAGAACTCGTTTGACCCAAAGGATTCCTATTCTCACTTGATGGAGGTCAGGAACCTTACAGAGGAAGGCTAGAGACTTCATGCCAATGACTGCTCTTTTGGCCATTTTGGTTTTGAATGCACGCATGGGAAATTTCTTTAGATCCCTCAGGTGCTGAGAATCTAAGCCACTGCCTCATACAGAGCCAAGGGGCTGATTCAGACACATCCCTTTTCAAAGCAGTTAAGGAAAGAGCCACATGTATGCCCAATAATTTCCATTTGAAAACTGTTTTCTTCAGGCTTCACAAAAGGGTGGCCTGAGTCAAAGACCTTCCTGAAATTCAGGAAAACAGAACAATAGGTAAGCAAATAGTCCAAAGCAGGGTTGCTCCACTGAGAATTTCCTGGTCACACTGATACTTGAGTTTTCTGAGATGCTTGCCATTTCTTTCAGCTATCCAGTACATGGCCAGTCACAGAGCTTGAAGGTGGTACATATCGTGAACAAAAAACCATGGTCCTATTCTGTAGAGTGGCCAGAATTCAGAAAGAAAACAGGAACTTAGGAATATAGCAGGTATTGCGCATCAATAGGGCAAGCTACAGTCCATTCATAAATGGGGCAATTTGAATGCTGAGAAGCTTTCTACTAGACAGGACACATCCATTGATGCATTCTCTTTTCTAATGCATACAACCACGGACACAGTGAAATACTGAGACATAGAAACACTCGCCATGTCAAAAGACTTACTAGAAACACTAAACTTCAATCCAAACATACCGACTTTAATACCTATTCTAGGAAAATGAGACAAAACCACAAACCCACAACAACACCCACAAAGGCACCTCCTTCCCCCAAGTAGGTCTGTGACTATCCAGAGTGTCCTCTGACTTGTGGGCCAAAATATGTTCCCCTAAATTGGCCTGTCCTGTCTCAGATCTGGTCTCCTTGGCCAACTCTGTGAAGTTCTCAGTAGCCAGCGGTGAGCCACTACCTGCTTTCTCAGGAAAAGCCCCGCTTCAGAGATTTCCTCTCATTTGGCCTTCCTCACATCTGTAGGTACCAACAAAGACTGACTCTGTCCTTGCTGAATCCAAACAAGTGAGACCACTGGGACTGGAACAGGGACTGGCTCTGGGTGCCTGACTTCCTGGATCCCAAATTCAGAGAGTTCCATCACCAAGGAAGTTAAGTGAGGTCCCTTCCTTCAGAAATTGAATGAGGTCACTGTCTTGGCAACCACTTTGTCCTAACTGTTGCTTTCAAGGGTCCCATGATACGGAGGCTGCCCCTACTTTCTGTGACACTTTCACAAGTTAGAATGGTATATCAACAATAGGCACCCAGGAATAGATCTCCACACAGGCCTAGTTTGGTCCAACTTCTCTACGTTAAGAAGAGAAGCTGATTCATACACAACCTTTTATCCTGACCAGGTTGTTTGCCATGGAAGATGACTTTTGGTCTCTCAGGTCCTTCATAGCTGCCTACCTCTTCTCCAGGGATCATTTCTGCATGTACCTTTGAGGTTCTCAGGAGGTGGAAGATTCCCTACATTTCAGTATTGTAAGATCAACTCTTTCCCTGCTCTTCTGTAAAGTTAGATTGAGGGAACAGTGCATGGTTATGGTTAATAACATGTTCGGTTTGGGTTAGAAATCATTCTGCTGGATGAATAATGGTATTGGGAACTTGCTATGTGTATAAGAATATATAGGTGAAATATATGTATGAAAACAGAAATCTAAGTATGATTTGAAGTCCAGAAGGGCATTGGGCTCTTGATTGGGATATGCAGCTTTGAATTACGTTCTGCAGAGGTGTCTGAATTAAATCGATATACAATGCCATAGGACCTTGTACCTTGGATGAATTAATGTAGAAGGAACATCTAGTCGAAAAGGGATAGTCCGTAGTGAGAGGTTAATAAAATAGGTACTTGTCACTTCCTGTTTTTCTGTATGCTTAACAAAACACTGTTGAAATCTTGAGAAATGTTTGCTAATCTTGTTTCCAGAATGTTCTGTTCCCAACTGCCAAACTGCAGAATGTACTCCCTCACTCAGTGTCATGCAAACCGCCCACATGCCCTCACCCATTAGTAAACTTCCCTCTCTTCCCTCTCCAAGGAAAGTATATAAGCTGTGCTTAAGGTGTTCTCAGGGCTCTCTGCTCTATTTAAGTGAGTTCTGAGCCACAGCATGCTGAACCCCAAATAAACCCATTGCTGTTGCATGAGACAGACTCTTGGTGGTCTCTTCCTTCGACACTCGCCCGACCTTTACATATTAAGGTTCCACAGAGTTCTGGCAGTGGCAGACGAGAGACCCCAATGGGCTCCTCTCGGAGCAAGTAAGGCACCTCTTTCTGGTTTCAGGTTTCATGTTAGGGCTTGGCAAAATCTCTGGCGATGAAGAGCCTGAGCTCCCTCCGAAGGTGGCTGAGAGACGTGTCACGGAGACACAGGGCACCTCCCTGGGGGACGCCGCAGAAAACTCGGGAAATTAAGGAACAATAGTCTCCTCAACTCAGTGATATTTTGTTTCAGATTCGGTATTGTCATCCCATCGGGTTTTGCCGGCTACTCATTCCTGGTTTCAGTGTTTGACGTCCATTGCCTGTGTTTATGGTCTTGTCTTATCTGTGTCATGTGTCCTTGCTTTTGCTGTTTGTGTACCTTTCATTATGGGACAGAGCAGTTCAATGCCTCTGTCCCTGACCCTTGATCACTGGAACAAAGTCCGCTTAAGAGCTCAGAATCTTTCTTGTTTTAGTAAAATGCTGGACCTGGCAGAATCTCTGTGCCTCAGAATGGCCCACCTTTGAATTCGGATGGCCCCTAGAAGGATCTTTCTACTTCGCACTAATTTAAAAATTCAGAGATATTATCTCAGCCGGGGACACATAGCCCTCTGGATCAACAGCCATATATCTTAACTTGGCAGAACATCTGCAAATCTCCTCCTCCATGGGTGAAGCCTTTCCTTGCCCCTGCCTCTGCTCCTACTCCTTCCCCCATGATCTCTCAAACCCTCTCAACCTCCTCCTCCTCCACCCCCTGTTCTCCCCGAGTCACAGATTTGACTCTACTGGACTCTTCTTCCCTTACTAATCCCCTGCCCTTGTCCCCTAACCCACAACACCCTCAAATGGATTTCCCTGCTGCTGACTCAGCCTCTTTACCATTGGAGGAAGCTAAGCCGGTAATAGGGTCTGATAATGAACCGGTGTTCATGGCCCAGGTAAGTCAGGGGTTAGCCAGGAACCAGGGAATTAATTGGAAGTTATATTGTGCTTATAGATACCCGAGTTCAGGACAGGCAGATAGAATAAATTGAACCATTAAAGAGACCTTAAGAAAATTAAACTTAGAGAACAGCATAAAAGATTGGACTATGCTCCTGCCTTATGCAATGTTTCATGCAAGAAATACTCCCTCTGTTTCTTTGAGTAACCTTAGCCCCTGTGAAATTCTCTATTGTTGCCCTCCTGCAGTAAGGGACCTAAGCCCGACTCAAAGACCTAACCATTCCATCCACACCCCCTTGCTTGACAGACTTAAAGCTCTAAAAAGAACTCAGTGATACCTGTGTAAACAGCTGGCCACTGCCTACCAAACTGGGGACAAAGGGACTCCACATCGATATCAAGTAAGAGACTTCATCTACGTAAGACGACATCAGGTATCATGCTTGAAACCCCGCTGGAAAGGACCATAGCCGGTGCTACTTATAACACCTCCAGTGGTAAAGGTAGATGGAATCAATTTCTGGATCCATGCCTCTCATCTCAAGCCTGCGCCCTGTCCAGACTCTGGCTGGAAACTGGAAAAGACTGGTAAAACCTTCAAATTGCGTATTCGCCATGTGGATAAGTCTGTGGACTCTCTCCTTGGCCACAAGTAGTCCTAAGCCACATCAGCCCATTCAGCAGTGATGGCTGATCACAATTCCTACTGGAAAAGAAGTATAATCTATCTCGCATACAGCCCCCTGAGGGACCTGGTGGCCATCATTCCTCCCAGACATTTGTCAGCTGGCTATAGGTCTTACCTATTGGGATATCCCTGATGAAGAGGATACGACTAAAATTCCATTAAATTACTTCTGTAGCATAGATAATGGAAACAAACATTATGGATGAAGGGACATGCAAGCCAGATGCAGGTTGGCTAGCCTAGATTACTATGTTTGCCGGGCAGACTCTCAAAGCCACAGTCACGGCTGTGTGGGGGGAAAGCCGACTTCTTCTGTAAGTCATGGGGATTTGAGCAAACAGGGGCTGCCTGATGGAACCCAAACTCCTCATCAAATTCAGTACACATCATTGGCCATATTACCAATTAGATAAGAAGAACCGATGGCCCCCAGAGGGGTCTCTAGATCCTCAAATTCTGCGTGACCTTTTCCCTCCTTCACTCACATCCTGAACTATGCTTCTCCAATAGATCCTCACCCTCAGCCTTCTGCTCCAGACATTCTGCTGTCACTCCCACCTCAGCAACCTGATTTCTCCCCTCCAATTACTAGATCAAAAACCCAAACCTCTGCCGGTTCTCAGACCATTGCCTCCTTGCTGAGGCAGCAGTTACTGAAGTACCCCTCCACCCACTCACTCCTCTCTTGTCCTATCAGTGCCCGCACCGGGTCCCGCCAGGTCTTCTTACCAGCTAAACCAAAGCTCAAACCAGCTGAGGAGAGCCCTCAGTCCCCTATCTAAGATGTAATAAAAATGGCCTTTAAAGTTGGTTTGTCATCACTGAAAACAGTTTACTAATAATTATACGTCCCTCATATGCGTTTTGAGATACTCACTCCCATCATCCTCTCTGCTCTACCTGTTCTACTGCTCAAGTTTTTGTTGCTAGGAAAATCTCAAACCCGTTTCCCATTATTCTTTTACATCTCTCCTTCCTCATTCTCAGATCCACGGAGCTGATCACAGCCCACCTTCCCCGTCTTCCCCCTCTGCACTAGGCCCACAGAAAAGTCTTAACTGACCTTCTCCAGAAGTCTTCACCATGGCTGACTTTAGGACTTTCAGCAAAAGAGTCCCTATAAAAGAGTTCAATGTAGATAAACTTCCTCTTTTCGTGTTGCCCTGTTCTACTTGGCCAGTGGCTAAAAAAATCAGCACTTCTCAGGTAGACACCCTTTTTCTAGTTTTTCACAAAATATGTGAACAAGGCCTCTGTCCTTGAGCTGGGGATTCACAGAGATGGCTACATTTCTAAGATAAAGAAGTTACCAACTGGTCTCCATGGTAACAGCTGGCAGGGGTAAAATAAGAAAGGGAAGAAAAAGCTCTCCCCCTCCCAGGTGTCCTTTAAAAGTTAACTTGCCCAGAACAGGGGAAAAACAGGAACAAATACTGCGTTTTTGAACTTCTGCAGACTGTGAGCTTCTGAGCACCTTCCCTTACATGTTGGGTACAAAATTCTGAAACTACCTAAACTTGAGTTTCAGGGGATTAATTGATTACAACAGAAGCAATGCCCTCTGAATCCGGTTGCAACCAAATAGGACTGTTTCCCTGTCTTTAGTGCTATCTTAGGTGCCTTGCCTTGTCCTCCTTACAACAGAATAATTCTATATACTTAAACCTTGTTTATGTTTTCATGAAATGGTCAACAGATGTGATTAATCGTGTAATGGTGCAGATGTTTCCCAGAGTGCTCTATTATGAAGCAGGTTCATTTGAAGATCAAATAGGGGGACATACAACCAGGTTCCACTGGGAGCATATATCCCTCACTTTAGCCATCATATTAGGAATAGGATTTGCTGCACGGGTGGGCCCAGGAACCACTGCCCTTGTCCATGTGACACAATAAATTACCCAATTAGAAGCAGCAATAGACCAAAACTAAGATATTAGAAACCACCATCAGAGCTTTGCATGAAACTTTAACCTCTCTCTCTGAAGTTGTTTTACAGAACAGTTGAGGTTTGGACCTCCTCTTCATTAAAGAAGGGGGCCTTTGTGCTGCATTGAGGGAAGAATGTTGTTTTTATGCCGAACATACTGGAGTTGTAATAAAATCTATGAGTAAATTAAAAAGACACATTAAAGAGCATCAACAAGAGAGAGAGAGACCCAAAAATGGTTGTTTGAGTCTTGGTTCACACAGTGCCCCTGGTTAACTACGTTTTTATCAACCCTGGCCGGTCCAATAATAATCCTCATATTATTGCTAACTATAAATCCCTGTTTTCTCAACCGTGTAATTTCTTTTCTCCAGGCTCAAATTGGACGAGTTAAACTTATGGTAATACCCCACTAGGAGACATAGAATGTGAAACCCCCCAATGATAATTTTTATGATTAAAAGTAGCCAGAAAAAGAAGTGAGGAATGAAAGGTTAATAAAATAAGTACTTGTCACTTCCTGTATTTCCCTATGCTTAACAAAAAACTGTTGAAATCTTGAGAAATGCTTGCAAAACTTGTTCCCAAAATGTGCTGTCTCCAACTGCCAAACTACAGAATGTACTCCCTCACCCAGTTGCATGCAAACTGCCCACTCGTCGTGACCCATCAATAAACTTCCCTCCCTGCCTTCTCCAGGGAAAGTATACAAACTCTACTTAAGCTATTCTCAGGGCTATCTGCTCTATTAAAGTGAGCTCTGAGCCCCAGCATGCTGGAAACCCAATAAACCTTTTGCTGTATCATGAGTACTCTGTTGGTCGTCTCCTTCTCCGAAGCTTCCCCGACATTTACTTGGATGATTGAATGTAGAAGAGAACATCCAGTGAAAAAGGTATAGTTGGTAGGATTAGGAAGATAGTCAGTAGGTTTAGGAAGAAGAGTGAGTATAGAATTTAGAACAAAAGTTCTTTAGCAATACGGTTTCAGTTAGAGAGTGAATGTAAATGTGAGCACAGTTGAAGAGTCAGTCACAATGATGAACTGGGGAAAATATGTAGGAAAGCAGATATCAATAGAGACATTATGAAATCAGGGAAATTACAAAGTGAGTGACAGGACTAGATATTTTGAAAAGGATTGAGTTTGAATATATAATCTTAGGAAAAAACAAATATGTAGACACCAATAGGATTGATATTTGAGAGCATTAGGCAAATTTCAGGTGCATGAATATTTCTGAGAATAATCTTGTGAATAGTTGATTATAAATCCAGATACATGAACATGAATGAATTTAGGGAGTGTATATGAGACACATATATTTCATTTTTTGAAATATCTGGAGAGTGTGTATATATATATATATATATATATATATATATATATATATATACACACAAACACAAAACACACACAGACAAAAAGTAGCAAAATATATGTCAATCAAAATTCATCATATAATATATATTATCCACAGATCTAAAAATATTCATTTTACTGAACATGGATTTATGTATAATGTTGTTCAACTAGAAAGCTCACCCATATGTTGAATATTCAGTTTCAATGGGGTTTAGTAGGAGTGATCTTTTCTCTCAATTTGTATCTGCCAAGTCAGCCACCTCACAAGAATGTACGTGTGGTACCAGGTAGCCAACCTGATTCTGAACATTGCCCATAAACCTATCCATATAACAAGATGCCTTTACATATAAGGGTCTGCTTGCTGTACCCTGTCAGTCACAAGGCATTTGGAAGCCAATGGCAGATAAACATGGCCCCACCACACATGTTTTATCACACACCTTCACACCACTGCTCTAGGCCCACTAATGAGCAGGCTCCAACTTACTGGCATCACTGTTCTACACAATTTTCATGAAACAAAGTCAGTCAAGGCACTGTCTGGTACACTGATGGTCAGCAACAGGATATCCAAAAGTTCTCCAGTGCCACCTGGTCATGGGAATTTCAAAAATTTTATGGTATTTATCAAGCCATTTGTCGAGGATGAAGTTGGAGGCTCTTTGGGTTTCAGTTTATTCAGGAACCATTAAATGTTGAGGAAGCTCATTTCAATGAAAGCTCTAGAGAACACTCACAGGCAAGACTTCCCAAAGTGTGGCTAAAAAGGTCACATGAAGCCAGGCCCATTGAGGTCTACAATGTGAGGTCCATGTGTGTTTTGACTCTCAACTGTGGCAGCAAAGTCTTTCAGAATAAAATCATGTGATATCCTGGCTGAGATTCCCAGTGCTCTGGGGAAAGCCACCCTGCACCTAGATCTCAGGTTCCAAGGGCGACTCTCATGCATGGCCTAGTAAAAACCAAACACAATTCATGAAAATACTTCTCTGAGGTCAGTTCCAGAATTCATTCTCTAAGAGGAATCACAACAGAGTTCAAGCCCAGGTGGACCCAGTCTTTTCTTCTAAGTGCCACACAAATTACCACAATTCCAAACAAAATGCTCCCACATAACCCTTTTCTTCTTCCATATAGACACTCATCATAACCTCTGGATGGAGGTTTCCATGAGGGGCGCAGGACAGGACAGTGTCCAAAATAACCTCCCTTGCCCCTCATTTGCCTAAAGTCAGTGTGGCCTGGAAATCCTGACTGTGAAACAGGAGTGATCAAATCAGCCTGCCGTTAATACAGCTTGGCTTCTCCAATTTGAGGCCTACTGACTGTAGGGTTTAGATTCTTCATGTAAATTGGGGTCATGAGAAAACCCAAGCACCTATGGGATAGCCTCTGCAGGGATTTGAAGAACTCTTTTGAAACAAAGGATCCCTATTCTCACTTGATGGATGTCAGGAACCTTAGAGAGGAAGGCGAGAGTCTTCATAAACAATGACTGCTCTTTTGGCCATTTTGGTTTTTAATGCACCCATGGGATCTTTCTTTAGATCCATCAGGTGCTGAGAATCTAAGCTACAGCCTAACACAGGGCCAAGAGGCTGATTCAGACACATCCCTTTCCAAAGCAATTAAGCAAAGAGCCACAGGTGTTGCCCATTCATTTCCATTTGAAAACTGTTTTCTTCAGGCTTCACAAAGGGGTGGCCTGAGGCAAAGAACTTCCTGACATTCAGGGCAACAGAACAATAGGTAAGCAAAAGGCCCAAAGCAGGGTTTCTCCACTGAGATTTAATGGTCACACTAATATCTGATTTTTCAGAGATGCTCGCCATTCCTTTGAGCTATCCAGTACATGGTCATGGCACACAGCTTGGAAGTGGTACATACCTTAGACATAAAACCATGAGCCTATTCTGGAGAGGGGCAGAAGTCCAGAAGAAAACTGAAACTTAGGAAGATTGCAGGTGTTACCCATCGAAAAGGCAATCTGAAATCCATTCATAAATTGGACAGGATGAATGCTGGGAAGCATTCTACTAGACAGGACACATCCATTGATGCATTTTCTTTTCTAATATCTGCAACCACGGACACAGTGTGATAGACAGACATAGAAACACTCGCCTTGTCAAATGACTTACTAGAAACAGTTCATTCCACACCAAAAAAAGCGCCTTGCCTACCTATTCTCTGAACATGAGACAAAACCAGAAACCCACCCCCACACCCACAAAGGCACCTCCTTCCCCCAAGAAGTTCTGTGACTATCCGGACTGTCCTCTGACTGGTGAGCCATACTATATTCCCACGGAATGGCCTGATCTGTCTCAGATCTGGTCTCCTTGGCCAACTCTGTGCAGGTGTCAGGACCCAGAGGTGAGAAACTACCTGCTTTCTCAGGAATGACCCCTCTTTAGAGCTTTCCTGGCATTTGGCCATCCTCACATTAGGAGGTACCAAGAAAGACTGACACTGTCCTTGGTAAATCCAAACAAGTGAGACCACTGGGACTGGGACTGGGACTGGCTCTGGGTGCCTGGCTTCATGAATCCCAAGTTCAGAGATTTCCATCACCAAGGAAGTGAGGTGAGGTCACTTCCTTTAGGAACTGAATGAGGTCACTGCCTTGGCAACCACTTTGTCCTACCAGTGGCTTCCAAGTGTCACATGAGAAGGAGGCTGCCCCTACTTCCTGTGACACTTTCACAATTTAGAATGGTATACAACCATAGGCACCCAGAAACAGCTACCCACACAGGCCTGGTTTGGTCCATCTTCTCTAAATTAAGATGTGAGAGGCTGATTCAGACAGAACCCTTCATCCTGAACAGGTTGTTTGCCATTGAACATGACTTTTGTTCTCTCAGGTTCTTCATAGCTGCCTACATCTTCTTCAGTCAACATTTCTGCATGGAACTTTGAGGTTCTCAGCAGGTGGAAGATCCCCTACTTTCCTGTATTGTAAGACCAACTCTGTCCCTCCTCTCTGTAAATTTAGAATGAGGGAACAGTGTATGGTTAGGGTCAATAACATATTTGACTTGTGTTAGGAATCATTCTGCTGGATGAATAATGGTATTGGGAACCTGCAAAATTTATAAGAATATATATTTGAAATATAAGTATGAAAACATAAATCTAGTTACGATTTGAAGCCAGAAAGGGCATTGGGCACTTCTTTGGGATATTTAGCTTTGAATTACATTCTGCATTTTAGTCTCAGATAAATCTATACACAATGGAATAAAACCTTGCACCTCAGATGCCTGAATGTCGAAGAGAACATCCAGTCAAAAATGGATAGTCGGTAGGATTTGGAAGATAGTAGTTTTAGGAAGAAGAGTGAGTCTTCGAGTTGGACCAATAGTTTTTTAGCAATAGGGTTTCGTTTAGAGAGTGAATGTAAATGTCAGCACATGTGAAGAGTCAGTCACAATGATGAACTGGGGAAAATATGTAGGAAAGCAGGTCTCAATAGAGACATTAGGAAATCAGACAAATTATAAAATGCGTGATAGGATTAGACATTTTCAACAGGGTTGAGGTTGAATATATAATCATAGGAAGAAACAAATATATAGTCCCCAACAATATTGACACTTGGGAGAATTAGGCATCCTGGACAAGGATGTTTTTAGTAATATATACTCACTTTCAATTTAGGGTTTGGTACAATCATAAGTGTGACCTTTGCATTTTTGTCCAGAATATTACTGTGATAAAATGTATATGTAGATCAGGTGACATGAGTATTTCTTCCACCATTATGGGAAGCAATATTTTTAAAACCCATAAATTAGTATTGGGTATACAAATAGGTGTACCCTGTGTCAATGAATATAGAGATGATGCATGAATAGATCGTACTGTGAATAAATAATATAACTGGATCCAACTTTAGAAATTGGAGTTAGAATAAATTGATATCTGAAAATATACAGGAAATCTTATATTGATATTGGTATACATACATTCATTACAACCAATTATAAGTCTAATGGTAATATTAGGGTTACGGTTTATCATGAAGAGGGTGTGTGAGTTTTCCTTCAAAAGTGATTATGGAAATCGAAAATAATGTGTTTGTTAAGAAGTCTCATGAAACGACCAGTCGAAAAACCTGGAGGACTACATGTGTTCGGAAGCAGGAAGTGATTGAAAGTGAAACAAATGTCTTTAATTTTGAAATTTTGGGTGAAAAATTTATCCATGGATGTGCATAAACTGAAGAAATAGTACTGTACCAGTTTTAAATAAAAATGAACGTCAAAATACACATCATGTCCCATAGGAATCTACTTGCATTGATGTTAAACTTGGTAAGTTACGGTAGAAATATTAGGATTTGTATGCACCTTTCACTGAAGTTTGTTTTCAGTACTAGGAAACAAATAAGTATTTCAGGTGGATGAATATTTCTGAGAATAATCTTGTGCAAAGTTGATTACAAATCCACATACATGAATATGAATGTATTTAGGGAGTGAATAATAAGACACATATTTCATATTGTGAAAAATCTGGAGAGTATATATATACAAAACACACACAGACATTATAAAGTGGCAATATATATGCCAATCGAAATTCATGGTGAAATATATATCATTCATAGATCCCGAAATATTAATTTTAATGAACATGGATTTATGAATAATGTTGTTCAACTAGGAAGGTCACCCATAGGTTGAATTTTAAGATCCAACAGCATTTAGCAGGAGTGATCTCTTCTCATAATTTGTATCTGCCAAGTCAGCCACCTCACAAGAATGTATATGTGATACCAGGTAGGATTCTATATGTGCATATAAAAATACATGTGCTGAATAGGCTACAGAGAAAGGGATACAGGAATTCACATATTCATTAACTTTAAAAACACATGGAGAACTATTTCAATTAAAAATTAACTAGATTTATAACACCTAACCTACATAATGCAAACGGCAAGTCCAACTATACACCATGCCTCTTCTGAACTGCTTGTATTTCTATTCTGTTTGAGTTATTTTTCTCCATCATATTAGGAATAGTAGTCAGAGTCTAGTAGGGTATAGTTTCGTGTCAGGGATTCAGTATTTTGAATGGAAAATTGGAAAATGAATCCAATGTGTATGCAAATATGTGCTACACAAAAATCTTCCCACTTTCATCCACAACAATGCCTTGACATTACCTTTGCCACAAGTAAGACACAATTAGAGGAGAAGAGTTAGAAAATACGTGAATACATATCTGGAATGGAATACGCTCAGGATTTCCCAACCTTGGAGGTGATAGAGCAGTTTCCATAAGTAAGGGACATGGTAAACACTCCACAAACATGGAGCTCTGCTGGCCTAAATACTTCTTGAGAAACTGCCTCTGAGGTTGGGCACTTGAAATATATGTTGTTGTCAGGAGCTTTAGCTTCCTTTATAGTGAGCCCATCAAAGCTGGGTCTGCATCTATGTGACCTGGAGGACATGGTTTCTTATTATCCAATGAACCTGAGGCAGCAGTGCTGAATTCTCTCTTTGTAGGTAAACTGTGGCCACTGGGGGCTAAGTGTCACCCCGTGTGGACTGTGAAGCCATTTGGTCCTCTTCCACTTTCTGTTGTGGTTCTTGCTGCTACACTGGGACTTTGGTATTTGCTTCACGAAATACAACAATTTCAACTGGGACACAGTGCTGGAGAGAGTTCTGTCACTGTGGTGGGTCACGGTCTGCAGGAGAATGCACCAACCAGGCTTCTTTCCCACATAGCTTGCACCATTGACCATGTCAACCTGATTCTGAAAATTGCCCTGAAACCTCTCCATATATCAAAATGCCTTTACAAATAAGGGTCTGCTGGCTGCACCATGTCCTTCACAAGGCATTTGGTAGCCAATGGCCAAACCACATGGACCTACCACAGATGTTTTATCACACACCTGCACACCTGCCCACCGCTGCTCTAGGCCCACTACTCAGTAGGCTCCAACTTACTGGCATCTTTTTTCTACATTATTTTTATGAAACCCAGTCAATCAAGGCACCCTCTAGTATACTCATGATCAGCAACAGGACACCCAAAGATTCTCCAGTTCCACCTGGTCATGGGATTTTCAAAAATTTCATGGTATTTATCTAGCCATTTTTCAAGGATGAAGTTGGAGGCACTGTGGGTTTCAAGAACCACTAAATGTTGAGGAAGCTCATTTCAATGAAACTCTGGAGAACTCTCATAGGCAAGGCTTCCCAAAGAGTGGCCAAAAGGTCAAATATAGCCAGGCCCATTGAGGTATACGTTGTGAGTTCCATGTGTGTTTTGACTCTCAACTATGGCTACCAAGTCTTTAAGAATAAAATCATGGGATATCTTGGCTGATATTCCCAGTGCTCTGTGGAAAGCCACCCTGGGCCTTGATCTCAGTTTATAAGAGCGACTCTCATGCGTGGCCTCCTAAAATTTCAACACAATTCATGCAATACTTCTCTGAGGTCAGTTCCAGAACTCAGTCTCTAAGGGGATTCACACCAGACTTCAAGCCCAGGTGGACCCTGTCATCTCTTCCAACCGTCACACAAATGACCACAATTAATACCAAAACAATCCCACATTGCCCTCCTCTTCTTCCATAAAGGCACTCATCATAACATCTGGCTGGAGGTTTCCATGAGGGGCACAGCCCAAGACAGTGTCCAAAATAAGCTCCCTTGGCCCTCATTTGCCTAAAGTCAGGGTGGCTTGGACACCCTTCTTGTGCACCAGGAGTGATCTGTAAGCGTAAAAGAAATTGAAATTAAAGTGTAAAAGTTAAAGTGTAAAAGACCGGGTGTTGTAAAGTTTTTAAGCAGCAAGGCTTGAGTTAAAATGTAAAGGACCAGGTATTGTTAAGTTCCTATGCTACACGCAAAACCTGAAATTCCTGTAGCTTGTAGGACAATTCCCGGACTACCCAGTAAATATTCCCCCTGACCGCCTGGTTTTTTAATAACCTAGGACCCTGTGAGGCCTGGCACATAGGCATTGCAGGGCCTAAACCAATCATTTTGAATGTGTACCCCGCTTTAGAACTGACCTATCACTCCCGCCTTACATGTTCCCACCAATAAATGAACTAATCATGTTTAGGAATTGTTGTTTGATTTTCCCGTGGTGTATGATGATTTCTTAAAGGAGACTGTAATATATGTAAAGTCCCGCCCTGCCCAAAAAGTGTACTTAAGCACTGCTCAACCCCTGCTCGGGGCTCTGGGATGCTCTCCCATCTTGAGTGAGCACGTAGCCCCAGCATGCTGGATTGGATCCTCAATAATCGGCTTTTACTGTTGCATGAGCCGCAGTTTCTTGATGGTCTCTTCCTCCAACATTCGCCGGAACCTTACATTTGGTGCATTGGCCGGGAATCACTCAGCGCAGGACAAGGAGACCTCAACGAACCTTTCTGGGGGTAAGTAAGGCGCCTCTTTCCTTCAAAAATGATTATGGAAATCGAAAATAATGTGTTTGGAAAGAATCTCATGAAAAGAACAGTCAAGAAACATGGAGGAATACATATGTTCTGAAGCAAGAAGTAATTGAAAGTGAACCAAATGCCTGCAGATTTGTGAACTTGTGGATGAAAAGTTATATCCTATGATATCCATCAACTGAAGAAATAGTAATGTACCACTGTTGAATAAAAATGAACTTCAAAATACACATCATGTCCCATAGGATTATACTTGCATTAATGTTAAACTGGGTCAGTTACCATGCAAATATTAGGATTTGTAAGCACAATTCACCGAAGTTTGTTTTCAGTACTGGAAAATAAATATGTATTTTATGTGGA
The DNA here is from genome assembly GCF_048772815.1 of Callospermophilus lateralis. Classification (NCBI taxonomy): domain Eukaryota; kingdom Metazoa; phylum Chordata; class Mammalia; order Rodentia; family Sciuridae; genus Callospermophilus; species Callospermophilus lateralis. Next base: position 792,960 of record NW_027514458.1, on the reverse strand, counting down.
TGAATTTTTCTGAGAATAATCTTGTGCAAATTTGATTACAAATCCACATACATGAATATGAATGTATTTAGGGAGTGATTAATAAGACACATATATTTAATATTGTGAAAAATCTGGAGAGTGTATATATATATATATATATATATATATATATATATATATATATATATTTATAAAGATAAAAACACAGACATTAAAATGTAGCAATATATATGCCAATCAAAATTCATCATGAAATATATATCATCCTCATATCCAAAAATATTCTTTTTACTGAGCATGGATTTATGTATAATGTTGTTCATCTAGGAAATTCACCAATTTGTTGAATTTTCAGTTTCATCAGTATTTAGGGGGAGTGATCTCTTTTCACAATTTGTATCATCCAAAAACAGTGAGCTCACAAGAATGTATGTGTGATACCAGGTAGGATTCTAAATATGCATAATAAAATACATGAGATGAATAGGCTACAGAGAAAAGGAGACAGAAATTTACATATGTGTTAACTTTAAAAACTCATGGAGAAGTACTACAATGAAAAGTTGACTAGATTTATAACACATACACTTGATAAAGCAGAAGGCAAGTCCTAGTATACACCATGCCACCTATGAATGGCCTGTATTTCTATTCTGTTAGTTTTCTTTTTCTCCATCATATTAGGATTAGTAGTCAGAGTCTAGTAGGGTATGGGTTAGTGTCAGGGATTCAGTATTTCAAATGGAAAATAGGGAAATGAATCTAATGTGTATGCGAATATTTGTTAGACAAAAATCTTCCTACTGTCATCCAAAAAAATGCCTTGATATTTCCTTCACCACAAGTAATACACAATTAGTGGAGAAGAGTTTGAAAATCTGTGAATATATATCTGGAAAAGAAAATGCTCAGGAGTTCACAACCTTGGAGGTGGTAGAGGAATTTCCAAAAGTAAGGTAAAGGGTAAACTTCACAAACATGGAGCTCTGGTGGCCTAATTAATTTCTGAGAAACTGCCTCTGAGTTTGGGCCCTTGAAATGTTTGTTGTTGTCAGGAGCTTTCGCTTCCTTTGTAGTGAGACCATCAAAGCTGCGTCAGCATCTATGTGACCTGGATGACATGGTTCCTTATTTGCAACAGAACATGAGGCAGCAGTTCTGAATTCTCTCTTTGTAGGTAAACTGAGGCCACTGGGGTCTAAGTGTCTAACCATGTGGTCTGTGAAGCCATTTGGTCATACTTCACTTTTCGTGGTGTTTCTTACTGCTGCACTGGGAGTTTGGTATTGGCTTCACAAAATACAAAAAGAAAAACTGGGACACAGTGCTATAGAGAGTACTCTCACGTGTAGTGGGTGAGGGTCTGCAGGAGAATGCACCAACCAGGCTTCTATCCCCAAAAGCTTGCACCCATGTCCATATCAACCTGATTCTGAATATTGCCCTGAAACCTCTCCATATAATAAGGTCCGTTAACTTGTATGGTTCTGCTGGCTGCACCATGTCAGTCACAAGGCATTTGGAAGCCAATGGCAGATCCACATGGCCCCACGACAGATGTTTTATCATACACCTGCCCACCACTGCTCTAGGCCAACTAGTCAGCAGGCCTCAACATTCTGGCATCTCTGTTCTCACCGTTTTCATGAAACCCAGTCAATCAATGCAATGTCTGGTACACTCGTGATCAGCAATAGACATCCAAAGGTTCTCCAGTGCCACCTGTTCATAAGAATTTAAAAAATTTCATGGTATTTATCTAGCCAATTTTCAAAGATAAATTTGGAGGCACTGTGGCATTCAATTCATTCGGGAACCATGAAATGGTGAGGAAGCTCATTTCAATTAAAGCTCGGGAGAACTCTCAGAGGCAAGGCTTCCCAAAGAGTGGCCAAAAGGTCACATTAAGCCAGGCCCATTGAGGTCTACAATTGAGGGCCATGTTTTTTTTGACTCTCAACTATGGCTTCCAAGTCTTTCTGAATAAAGTCATGTGATATCCTGGCTGAGATTCCCAGTGCTCTTTGAAAGCTATCCTGGGCCTAGATCTCAGTCTCCAAGGGCAACTCTCATGCGTGGCCTCCTAAAATCCCAACACAATTCATGCCAATACTTCTCTGAGATCTGTTCCAGAACTCAGTCTCTAAGGGGAATCACTCCAGAGTTCAAGCACAGGTGGACCCAGTCATCTCTTCCAACCACCACACAAATGACCACAATTAAACCAAAACACTCCCACATGGCCCTCATCTTCTTCAATTTAGAGACTCATCATAACCTCTGGCTGGAGGTTTCCATGAAGGGCGCAGCTTAAGACAGTGTCCAATATAAGCTCACATGCCTCTCATTTGCCTAAAGTCAGGGTGGCATGGAAACTCTTCCTGTGAAGCAGGAGTGATCAAATAGGCCTGCCAATAATACTGCTCTACTTCTCCAATTTGAGGCCTATTCTCTGTGGGGTATAGATTCTTTATGTGAATTGGGGTCATGAGAAAACTCAAGCAACTATGGGCTACCCTCTGCAGGGCTTTGAAGAATCCATTTGAGTGAGTCGAGGAGTTGGACCAAATGTTCTTTAGATATAGAGTTTTGATTAGAGAGTGAGTGTAAATGTCAGCATATGTGAACAGTCAGTCACAGTGATAAACTGGGGAAAATGTGTAGGAAAGCAGATATCAATAGAGACATTAGGAAATAAGGCAAAGTACAAAGTGGGTGATAGGATAAGACATTTTTAACAGGGTTCAGTTTCAATATATAATCTTAGGAAGAAACAAATATGTAGTCACCAATAGGAATGATATTTGAGATCATTAGTTAATCAGGGCATGGATGTTGTTAGTAATACATGCTCACTTTCAATATAGGCTTTGATACAATCATAAGTGTGACCCTTGCATTTTGTTTCAGGAATATTACCGTGATGAAATGTATATGTATATCAGGTGACTACAGTATTTCTTCCACCATTTCTGAAAGCAATATTTTAAAGACTTAAAAATTAGTATTGGGGATACAAACAGGTATACCATCGGTCTACGAATATAGAGATGATGCCTTAATAGACCATACTGTGAATAAATAATATAACTGGTTCAAACGTTAAATAATGGATTGAATTGATATCTGAAAATATATAGGAAATCTTATATTGATATACATACATTCATTCCAACCAGTTATACATCTAATGGTAATATTAGCGTTATGGTTTATCATGAAGAGTGTGTGAGTTTGGCTTCAAAAGTGATTATGGAAATCAATAATACTGTGTTTGGAAAGAATCTCATGAAAAGAACAGTCAAGAAACATGGAGGAATACATGTGTTCTGAAGTAGGAAGTGATTGAAAATGAACCAAATGCCTATAAATTTGTGAAATTGTGGATGAAAGGATATATCCTATAATGTCCATAAACTGCAGAAATAGTAATGTACCAGTGTCTGAATAAAAATGAACTTCAAAATACACATCATGGTCCCATAGGTGTCTACTTACATTGATGTGAAACTGGTTCAGTCACTGTAGAAATATTACGAATTGTATACACCATTCACTTAATTTACTTTTCAGTACTAGGAAAAAATATGTATTTAAGGTGGATGAATATTTCTAAGAATAATTTTGTGAAAAGTTGATTATAAATCTACATACACACACATGAGTTTACTTAGGGAGTGTATAATAAGACACATATATTTCATATTTTGAAAATCTTAAGAGTAGATATCTATATCTATATAGATAGATAGATAAATAGATAGATACACACATACACAGACATTAAAATGTAGCAATATATATGCCATTCGAAATTCATCATGAAATATATATCATCCACGTATCCAAAAATATTCATTTTACTGAACATTTATTTATACATAATATTGTTCATCTAGGAAATTCACCCATAGGTGGAAATTCCAGTTCCATCTGTATTTAGAGGGAGCGATCTCTTCTCACAATTTGTATCTTCCAAAATAAGCGATCTCACAAGAATGTACATGTGATACCAGGTAGAATTCTAAAAATGCATTAAAAATACATTTGATGAATGGGCTACAGAGAAAGGGAGACAGAAATTTACATATGTGTTAACTTTAAAAACTCATGGAGAAGTATTACAATGAAAAGTTGACTAGATTTATAACACATACCATTGATAAAGCAGAAGGCAAGTCCAAGTATACACCATGCCTCCTATGAAAGGCCTGTATTTCTATTCTGTTAGGTTTCTTTTTCTCCATCATATTAGGTTTAGTAGTCAGAGTCTAGTAGGGTATGGGTTAGTGTCAGGGATTCAGTATTTCAAATGGAAAATAGGAAAATGAATCTAATATGTATGCAAATATGTGCTACACAAAAATCTTCCCACTCTCAGCCAGAACAATGCTTTGACATTACCTTCGCCCCAAATAAGACACAATTAGTGGAGAAGAGTTAGAAAATCTGTGAATACATATGTGGAAAGGAAAATTCTCAGAACTTCACAAACTTGTAGGAGGTAGAACAGTTTACAAAAAGGGAGAGGGTAAACACTTCACAAACATGGAGCTCTGCTGGCCTAATGACTTTTTGAGAAACTGCCTCTGAGGTTGGGCAGTTGAAATATGTTTTTGTCAGGAGCTTTTGCTTCCTTTGTAGTGAGACCATCAATGCTGGGTCTCCATCTATGTGACCTGGATGACATGGTTCCTTATTTTCTAGTGGACATGAGGCAGCAGTGCTGAATTCTCTATTTGTAGGGAAACTTTGGCCACTGGGGTCTAAGTATCTAACCGTGTTGTCTGTAAAGCCATTTGTTCATGCTCCACTTTCGTGGTGTTTCTTACTGCTGCACTGTGAGTTTTGTATTGGCTTCACGAAATACAAGGAGCTCCACTGGGACACAGTGCTGGAGGATGTACTCTCATATGTGGTGGGTGAGGGTCTGCAGTAAAATGCACCAATGAGGCTTAAATCCCACATAGCTTTTCAACTCGACAATAGCCCCCTTATTCTGATCATTGGCAGGAATCCTCTCCATATAACAAACTGCCTTTACATAGAAGGGTCTGCTGGATGTACCATGTCAGTGACAAGTCATTTCTAAGCCAATGCCAGATCCACGTGGACCCACAACTGATGTTTTTTCACACACCTACACTCCACTGCTTTATGCCCACTAGTCTGCAGGCTCCAACTTACTGGCATCTATGTTCTACAGCATTTTCATGAAACACAGTCAATTAAGGCACTGTCTGGTACAATCATGATTAGCAACAGGACATCCAAATGTTCTCCAGTGCCACCTGGTCATGGTAATTTCAAAAAATTCATGGTATATATCTAGATATTTTTCAATAGTGAAGTTGGAGGCACTGTGGGATTCAATTTATACAGGAACCAATAAATGGTTAGGAATCTCATTTCAATGAAAGCTCTGGTGAACTCTCACAGGCAAGGCTTCCCAAAGAGTGGGCAAAAGGTCTCATGAAGCCAGGCCCATTGAGGTCTACAATGTGAGTTGCATGTGTGTTTTGACTCTCAACTATGGCTGGAATCTTTCAGAATAAAATCTTGTGATATCCTGGCTTAGATTCCCAGTGCTCTGTGTAAAGTCACCCTGGGCCAAGATCTCAGATTCCAATGGTGAATCTCATGTGTGGCCTCCTGAAATCCCAACACAATTCATGGCAATACTTCTCTGAGGTCAGTTACACAACTCAGTCTCTAAGGGGAATCACAACAGAGTTCAAGCCCAGGTGGACCCAGGCATCTCTTCCAATTGCTACACAAATGATGACAATTAAAACCAAAACACTCTCACACGGCCCTCTTCATCTTTTATATAGACACTAATCATAACCTCTAGCTGGAGGTTTCCATGAGGGGCACAGCCCAAGACAGTGTCAAAAATAAACTCCCTTGCCCCTCATTTGCCTAAAGTCAGGGTGGCCTGGACGACGTTAGTGTGAAACAGAAGTGATCAAATAGGCCTGCCGTTAATACTACTCAACTTCTCAAATTTGAGGCATACTGACTGTGGGGTATAGATTTTTAGTGTGAATTGGAGTTATAAGAAAACCCAAGCACCTATTGTCTCCCCTCTGCAGCCCTTTGAAGAACTTATTTGACACAAATGATCCCTATTCTCACTTGATGGAGGTCAGGAATCTTACAGAGGAAGGCGAGAGGCATCATCCACAATCACTGATCTTTTTTCCATTTAGGTTTTGGATGCCCACATGGGATCTTTCTTTAGATTCATCAGGTGCTGAAAATCTAAACCACAGGCTCACACAGGGCCAAGAGGCTGATTCAGACACATCCATTTCCAAAGCTATGAAGCAAAGAGCCACAGGTGATGCCCATTCATTTCCATTTTAAAACTGTTTTCTTCAGGCTTCACAAAGGGGTGGCCTGAGGCAAAGACCTTTCTGACATTCAGAACAACAGAACAATAGGTAATCAAAAGGCCCCAAGCAGGGTTTCTCCACGGAGACTTTCCTGGTTACTCTGATATATGAGTTTTCTGAGATGCTCGCCATTCCCTTCAGCTATCCAGTACATGGCCATGTCACAGACCTTGGAGGTGGTACATATCTTGTACAAAAATACATGATACTAATCTTGAGAGTGGCCAGAATTCATGAAAAAATGGAAAATTAGGTAGATAGCCGGTGTTGCCCATGGATAAGGCAAGCCTCAGTCCATTCATTAATTGGAAAGGATGCATGCTGGGAAGCTTTCTACTAGACAGGACACAACCAATGAGCTATTTTTTTCTAATATCTACAAAGAAAAATCCAGTGGGATACACAGACATAGAAACAGTCTCCTTGTCAAATGACTTACTGGAAACAGTCCACTCCAAACCAAACAAACCTCCTTTTTTACCTATTCTCAGAACATGAGAAAAAAACCACAAACACAAACCAACACCCACAAATGCAACTTTTTCCCACAAGTAGGTCTGTCACTATCTGGAGTGTCCTCTGACTGGTAGGCCATATGATGTTCCCCAGAAATGGCCTTTCTGTCTCACATCTGGTCTCCTTGGTCAACTCTGTGAAGTTGTCAGGAGGCAGTGGTGAGCCAATTCCTGTCCTCTCAGGAAAGACCCCTCTTCAGAGCTTTCTTGGTATTTGGCAACCCTTACATCAGTAGGTACCAAGAAAGACTGACTCTGTCCTTAGTGAATCCAAACAAGTGAGCCCACTGCAACTGGGACTGGGACTGGCTCTGGGTGCCTGGCTTCCTGGATCACAAAATTCAGAGAGTTCCATCACCAAGGAAATGAGGTGAGGTCACTACCTTCAGGAAATAAATGAGGTCCCTGTCTTGGCCACCACTTTGTCCTAACAGTTGCGTCCTAGTGTCTCCTGACATGGAGGCTGCCCTACTTCCTGTGATACATTCACATGTTAGAATGGTATAGAAACCATAGTCACCTGGGAACAGCTCTCCACACAGGCCTGCTTTGGTCCATCTTCCCTGCATTAAAAATAGAGAGGATGACTCAGACACATCCTTTAATCCTGACCATGTTGTTTGCCATGGAATATGACTTTTGTTCTCTCAGGTCTTTCATAGCTGCCAACATCTTCTCCAGGGATTATTTCTGCATGGATTTTGAGGTACTCAGCAGGTGGAAGATCTCCTAACTTCCTGTATTGTAATATCAACTTTATCCCTCCTCTTCTGTAAAGTGAGATTGAGGGAACATTGTATGGTTAGGGTCAATAGCATGTTCCATTTGGCTTAGGAATCATTCTGCTGGATGAATAATGGTATTGGGAACCAGCAATATTTAAAAGAATATAGAGGTAAAATATAAGTATGAAAACAGAAATCTAGGTAATATTTTAAGCCCAGAAGGATTTGGGCCCTTGATTGGGATCCTTAGCTTGAGTAATGTTTTGCACCGAGGTCTCAGTTAAATCGATATACAATGGCATAAGACCCTGTACCTCAGATGATTGAATGTAGAAGAGAACATCCAGTGAAAAAAGGGATAGTGTGTAGGATTAGAAAGATAGTCAGTAGGTTTAGAAGGAAGAGTGAGTCTAGGATTTGGACCAAAAGTTCTTTAGCAATAAGTTTCGGTTAGAGAGTGAATATTAATGGCACCATATGTGAAAAGTCGGGCACAATGATGAACTGGGAAAAAATATGTAGGAAAGCAGACATCAATAGAGACATTAGGAAATCAGGCAAAGTATAACGTGAGTGATAGGATTAGACATTTTCAACAGGGTTGAGGTTGAATACATAATCTTAAAAAGAAACAAAAATGTAGTCACCAATTGGATTGACATTTGAGAGCATTAGGCAAACTGGGCATGGATGTTTTTAGTAATCCATGTTCACATTCCATTGAGGCTTTATTGCAATCATAACGGTGACCTTTGCATTTTGTGTCCAGAATATTACTGTGATAATATGTATATGTAGATCAGGTGACATGAGTATTTCTTCCACCTTTTCTGGGAGCAATATTTTGAAAACATATGAATTAGTACTGGGGATACTAATAGGTTTACCCTGTGTTGATGAATATAGAGATGATGCATTAATAGACCATACTGTGAAAAAATTATATGACTGGTTCCAAATTTAAATAATGGATTGTTTTAATATCTGAAAATATAGAGGAAATCATATATTGATATACGTACATTAATTCCAACCAGTTATATATCTAATGGTATTATTAGGGTTACCGTTTATCATGAATAGTGTGTGAGTTTTGCTTCAAAAATGATTATTCAATCGAAAATAACGTGTTTAGAAAGAAGTCCAGTGAAAAGACCCGTCAAGAAACATGAAGGAATATATGTGTTCCGAAGGAGGAAGTGATTGAAAGTGAACCAAATATTTATAAATTTGTGAACTTGTGAATGAAAGGATATATTTTATGATGTCCATAAACTGAATAAATAATAACGTACTAAGTTTGAATAAAAATGAACTTTAACAAACACATCATATCAAATAGGAATGTATTTGCATTGATGTTAAACTTGGTCAGTTACTCTAGAAATATTAGGATTTGTAAGAACCCTTCCCTGAAGTTAGTTTTCAGTACTAGGAAACAAATATGTATGTCAGTGGATGTATATTTCTGAGAATAAACTTGTTAAAAGTTAATTATAAATCCACATATATGAATATGAATGAATTCAGGCGGTGTATAAGAAGACATATATTTCATATTTTGGAAAATCTGGAGACTATATATATATATACATATATCTATAGAGAGAGACACACAAACACACACACATTATAATGTCACAATATATATGTCAATCGAAATTCATCATGAAAAATAACTCATCCGCATATCCCAAAATATTCATTTTACTGAACATGGATGTATGTAGAATGTTGTTCATCTAGGAAGCTCACCCATGGGTTGAATTTTCTGTACCAACAGCATTTAGGAGGAGTGATCTCTTCTCACAAATAGTATCTGCCAAGTCAGCCACCTCACAAGAATGTACGTGTGAAACCAGGTAGGATTCTATTTGTGCATATAAAAATACATGTGCTTAATAGGCTACAGAGAAAGGGAGACAGGAATTCATATATTTCTTAACTTTAAAAACACATGGAATAGTGTGTAGTGTCCCTCTTTATCCCTTTTGATTAACTTTGGCTTAAAAAAAGAATTTTATTGAGAATTTTTGTATATATGTTTGTCAGGAATATTGCTCTGAAGTTTTCTTTCCTTGATGTGTCTTTGTCTGATTTTGGTATGTGAGTGATACTATCCTCATGAAATGAGTTTGGAGGAGTTCCATGCTTTTCTATTTTATGGAATAATTTGAGGAGTATTGTGATGAATGCTTCTTTGAAGGTCTTGTAGAACTTGACTGAGAATCTGTCTGTTCCTGGGCGTTGCTTGATTGGTAGGCTCTTGACAGCAACTTCTATTTCATTGCTTGAAATTGATTTGTTTAAATTGTTCATGTCCTACTAATTCAGTTTGGGTATATCTCTAAAATTTTATTGATGTCATCATGGTATTTTAATTAATTAGAGTATAAATTTTCAAATTAGTTTTTAATTATTCTCTGTATTTTAGTTGTGTACTCTGTAAAAGTTCTTTTACGATCCTTAATTTTAGTAATTTGAGGTTTTTTTTCTTCATTAGCTTGGTTAAGGATGTGTCAATTTTATTTAGTTTTCGAAGATTAAATTTTGTTTTGTGTCAATAAAAAATAACATATGGAAAAGTATTTCAGCAAATTGAATAGATTTATAACTCCTACCTTATATCATGCAAAAGGCAAGTCCAACTATACACCATGTCCCTTCTGAAATGCTTGTATTTCTATTCTGTTTGGGATATTTTTCTCCATTATATTAGTATTAGTAGTCAGAGTCTAGTAGGGTATATGAATGTTTCTGAGAATAATCTTGAGAAAAGATGATTATAAATACACATTCATGAATATGAAAAATTTAGGAAGTGCAAAATAAGACAAAAATATTCCATATTTTCAAAAATTTGGAGAGTATATCTATATCTATCTATATCTATATCTATATCTATATCTATATCTATATCTATACACACACACACACACACACAACACTCACAGACATTAAAAAGTACCAATATAAATGCCAATAGAAATTCATCAGTAAATATATATCATCCACAGATGCAAAAATATTTATTTTACTGAACATGAGTTTATGTATAATGTTGTTCTACTAGGACGCTCTCCTATAGGTTGAATTTTCATTTAAAACAGTTTTAGGAGGAGTGAACTCTTCTCACAATTTGTATCTGCCAAGACAGCCACCTCACAAAAATGTACGTGTGATACCTGGTAGGATTCTATATGTGCATATAAATATACATATGTGAATAGGCTACAGAAAAGGGAAACAAGAATTCACATATTTGTTAAATTTAAAAACACATGGAGAATATTTCCATTAAAATTTGACTAGATTTATAACACCTACCTTATATAATGCAAATGTCAAGTACAACTATACAACATGTCTCCTCTGAAGTGCTTGTATTTCTATTGTGTTGGGTTAATTTTTCCCATTATAATAGGATGAATAGTCTGAGTCTACTAGGTATGGGTTAGTTTCAGGGATTCAGTATTTGAATGGAAAATTGGAAAATGAATCCAATGTGTATGTAAATATATGCTGCACAAATATCCTCCCGCTCTCATCCAGAACAATGCCTTGATATTACCTTCACCCCAAGTAAGACGCAATTAGAGGAGAAGAGTTACAAAATCAGTGAATACATATCTGGAATGGAAAATGCTCAGGAGTTCACAACCTTTGAGGTGGTAGAGGAGTTTCCAAAATTAAGGGACAGGGTAAACACTTCACAAACATGGAGCTCTGCTGGCCTAAAAACTTTTTGAGAAACTGCGTCTGAGCTTCCGCAATTGAAATATATGTTGTTTTCAGATGATTTGGCTTCCTTTGTAGTGAGACCATCAAAGCTGGGTCTGCATCTATGTGACCTGGAGGACATGGTTTCTTATTTTCCAATGAACAAGATGAAGCAGTGCTGAATCCTCTCTTTGTAGGTAATCTGAGGCCACTGGGGACTAAGTGTCTCCCCGTGTGGACTGTGAAGCCATTAGGTCCTCCACCACTTTTTGTGGTGTTTTTCCTGCTGCATTGTGAGTTTGGTATTTGTTTCACGAAATACTAGGAGCTAAACTGAGACACAGTGCTGGAGGGAGTTGTGTCACGAGTGGTGGGTCAGGGTCTGCAAGAGAATTCACAAACTAGGCTTCTATCTCTCACAGCTTGCCCCATTGCCCCCTTGTCCATATCAACCTGATTCTTCATTTTCCTCTGAAAACTCTCCATATAACAAGATGCCTTTACATATAAGGGTCTGCTGGCTGCACCATGTCAGTTGCAAGCCATTTGGAATCCAATGGTAGATCCACATGGCCCTACCACGGATGTTGTATCAAACACCTCCCCACCACTTCTCTAGACCCACTACTCAACAGGCTCCAACTTACTGGCATCTCTGTTCTACATCATTTTCATGAAACTCAGTAAATCAAGGCACAGTCTGGTATACTCATGAACAGTAACAGGACATCCAATATTTCTCTAGTGCCACCTGGTCATAGGAATTTTAAAAATTTCATGGTATTTATCTATCCATTTCTCGAGCATGAAGTTGGAGGCACTGTGAATTTCAATTCATGCAGCAAACATTAAATGGTGAGGAAGCTCATTTCAATGAATTCTCTGGAGAACTCTCACAGGCAAGGCTTCCCAAAGAGTGGACAAAAGGTCACATTAGGCCAGGCCCATTGAGGTCTACAATGTGAGGTCCATGTGTGTTTTGACTCTCAACTATGGCTGCCATTTCTTTAACAATAAAATCATGTGATATCCTTGCTGAGATTCCCAGGCCTCTTTGGAAATCCACCCGGGGCCTAGGTCTCAGTTTCCAAGAGCGACTTTTATGCTTGGCCTATTAAAATCCCAACAAAATTCATGACAATGTTTCTCTGAGTTCAGTTCCAAAACCCAGTCTCTAAGGGGTATCACACCAGAGTTCAAGCCTACGTGTACCCAGTCAATTTTTCCAATGCCACACAAATGAACAAAATTAAAACCAAAACACTCCCACATGGCCCTCATCTTATTCCATATAGGGAATCCTCTGGCTGGAGGTTTCCATGAGGGGCGCAGCCCAAGACAGTGTCCAAAATCAGCTCGTTTGCCCCTCATTTGCCTAAAGTCAGGGTAGCCTGGACACAGTTTCTGTGAACCAGGAGTGAACAAATAAGCCTGCCGTTAATACTTCTGTGTTCCTCCAATTTGACGCCTAATGATTTTAGATATCGATTCTTTAGGTGATTTAGAGTCATGCAAAAACACAAGCACCTCTGCAGGGCTTTGAAAAACTCATTTGACCCAAAGAATCCCTATTCTCATTTGATGGAGTGCAGGAACCTAACAGAGGAAGGCAAGAGACTTCATCCACAATGAATGATATTTTTTGCCATTTTGGTTTTGGAAGCTCACATGGGATCATTCTTAAGATCCATCAGGTGCTGAGAATCTAAGTCACAGCCACACACAGGTCCAAGAGGCTGATAAAGACACATCCCTTTCGAAAGCAATTAAGCAAGAGCCACAGGTGAGGCCCATTCATTTCCATTTGAAAACTGTTTTCTTCAGGCTTCACAAAGGGGTGGCCTGAGCAAAGACCTTCCTGACATTCAGTGCAACACAACAATAAGTAAGCAAAAGGCCCAAAGCAGGATTTCTGCACTGAGACTATCCTGGTCACACTGATATCTGAGTTTTCTGAGATGCTCGCCATTCTCTTCAGCTATCCAGTACATGGTCATGTCACAGAGCTTGGAGGTGGTACATATTTAGGACACAAATCCATGAGCCTATTCTGGAGACTGGCCAGAATTCAGGAAGAAAACAACAACTTAGAAAGATAGCAGGTGTTGCACATCGATAAGACAAGCTGCAGTCCTTTCATATATTGGGCAGGATGAATTATGGGAAGATTTATACTAGACAGGACACATCCATTAATGCATTCTCTTTTCTAATGTGTACAACAACGGACACAGTGGGATACACAGAAACAGAAACACTCGCCGTGTCAAATGACTTACTAGAAACTGTCCAGTCCAATCCAAACAAACCGCCTTTCCTATCTATTCTGAGAACATGAGACAAAACAACAAACCCACACCCACTCCCACAAAGGCACCTCCTTCCCCCAAGTAGGTCTGTGACTATCCGGAGTGTCCTCTGACCAGTGGGCCATACAATGTTCCCCCGAAATGGCCTGTCTTCTCTCAGATTGTGTTTCCTTGACCAACTCTGTGAAGATGTCAGGAAAAAGTGGTTATCCACTACCTGTTTTCTCAGAAATGGTCCACCTTCAGAGCTCTCCTGACATTTGGCCATTCTCACATCATTAGGTACCAAGAAAATTGACTCTGTCCTTGGGAAATCCAAACAAGTGAGCCCACTGGGACTGGGACTGGGACTGCATCTGGGTGCCTGGCTTCTTGGATACCAAGTTCAGAGAGTTCCATCACCAAGGAAATGAGGTATGTCACATTCTTTGGAACTGAATGAGGTCACTGCCTTGGCAACCACTTTGTCCTAACAGTTGCTTCCAAGGGTAACATAAGATGGAGGTTGCCCCTACTTCCTGTGACACTTTCATAAGGTAGAATGTATATCAACCATTGGCACCCGGGAACATCTCTCCACTAAGGCCTGGTTTGGTCCCTCTTCTCTACAATAAGAAGAGAGATGCAGATTCAGAAACATCCCTTCATTCTGACCAGGTTGTTTGCCATGGAAGATGACTTTTGCTCTCTCAGTTGCTTCATACCTGTGTACAACTTCTCCAGGTATCATTTTTGCATGGACATTTGAGGTTCTCATTAGGTGGAAGGTCCCCAACTTTCCTGTATTGTAAGAACCACTCTGTCCCTGCTCTTCTGTAAAATGATTGAGGGAACAGTGTATACTAGGGGTTAAAAACAGGTTTGATTTGGGTTACGAACGATTCTGTGAAATGAATAATGGTATTGGTAACCTGCAATATTTACAAGAATATAGAGGTGATATATAAGTATGAAAAGAGAAATCTAGGTATGATTTGAAGCCCAGAAGGGTTTTGCCCTTCATTGGGATACTTAGCTTTGAATTATGTTCTGCAAAGATGTCTCAGATAATTCGATATACAATGGCATAGGACTTTGTACATTGGATGATTTAATTTAGAAGAGAACATCCAGTCAAAAAGGGATATTCAGTACGATTAGGAAGATAGTCGGTAGGTTTAGGAAGAAGAGTGAGTATAGGATTTGGACCAAAAGTTCTTTAGCAATACACTTTTGGTTATAGAGTGAATGTAAATGTCAGCTCATATGAAGAGTCAGTCACTATGTTGAACTGGGGAAAATATGTAGAAAAGCAGATATCAATAGAAACATTACGAAATCAGGCAAATTATAAAGTGAGTGATAGAATTGGACATTTTCAACAGGGTTGGGTTTGAATATATAAATTAGGAAAAAGCAAAAATGTAGTCACCAATAGGATTGACAATTGACAGCATTAGGCAACCTGGACACGGATGTTTTTAGAAATCCATGTTCACCTTCCATTTAGGATTTGGTACAATCATAAGTGTGACCTTTCCATTTTTGTCCAGAATATTACTGTGATAATGAGGTGACATGAGTATTTCTTTAACCATTTCTGGGAGCAATATATTGAAGATGTAAAATAAGAATCGGGGTACAAAGAGGTGTACCCTGTTTCTATGAACATAGAGAAAAAGCATGAATAGACCATACTGTGAATAAATAATATAACTTTTTTGAACTTAAAATAATGAATTGAACTGATATCTGAAAAATTAAAGGAAATCGTATATTGATATACAATCATTCATTCCAACCAGTGATATATCTAATGGAAATATTAGTGTTTTGGTTTATCATGAAGAGTGTGTGAGGTTTGCTTAAAAATGATTATGGAAATTCAAAATAATGTGTATGGAAAGAAGTCTCATGAAAAGACCAGTCAAGAAACCCTGAGAATACATGTGTTCAGAAGCAAGAAGTGATTAAAGTTGAAACAAATGCTTATTAATTTGTGAACTTGTGGATGAAATGTATATCCTATGATGTGCAAAAACTGAAGAAACAATAATGTACCAGTGTCGAATACAAATGAATGACAAATTACAGATCATGTCCCATAGGAGTCTACTGGCATTGATGTTAGACTGGGTCAGTCCACTGTAGAATAATTAGGATTTGTATGCACCATTCACTGAAGTTAGTTTTCAGTACTAGGAAACAAATATGTATTTCATGTGGATGAATATTTCTGATTATAATATTGTGAAAAGTGGATTATAAATCCACATACATGAACATGAATGAATTTAGAGAGTGTATATTAGACATATATATTTCATATTTTGAAAAATTTGGAGAGTATATCTATATCTATATCTACACACACACACACACACACACACACACACACACAAACACACACAACACTCACAGACATTAAAAAGTGCCAATATACATGCGAATCGAAATTCATCAGTAAATATATATCATCCACAGATGCAAACATATTTATTTTACTGAACATGAGTTTATGTATAATGTTGTTGTACTAGGACGCTCTCCTATAGGTTGAATTTTCATTTCCAACAGCATTTAGGAGGAGTGAACTCTTCTCACAATTTGTATCTGCCAAGACAGCCACCTCACAAAAATGTACGTGTGATACCTGATAGGATTCTATATATGCATATAAATATACTTGTGTGAATAGGCTACAGAAAAGGGAAACAAGCATTCACATATTTGTTAAGTTTAAAATCACATGGAGAATATTTCCATTAAAATTTGACTAGATTTATATCTCCTAACTAATATAATGCAAATGTCACGTCCAACTATACAACATGTCTCCTCTGAAGTGCTTGCATTTCTATTGTGTTGGGTTAATTTTCCCCATTATATTAGGATGAATAGTCTGAGTCTACTTGGTATGGGTTAGTGTCAGGGATTCAGTACTTCGAATGGAAAATTGGAAAATGAATCCAATGTGTATGTAAATATATGCTGCACAAATATCCTCACGCTCTCATCCAGAAGAATGCCTTGACATTACCTTCACCCCAAGTAAGACACAATTAGAGGAGAAGAGTTACAAAATCAGTGAATACATATCTGGAATGGAAAATGCTCAGGAGCTCACAACCTTGGAGGTGGTAGAGGAGTTTCCAAAACTAAGGGACAGGGTAAACACTCCACAAACATGGAGCTCTGCTGGCCTAAAAACTTTTTGATAAACTGCCTCTGAGCTTCCGCACTTGAATTATATATTGTTTTCAAGAGATTTGGCTTCCTATGTAGTGAGACCATCAAAGCTGGGTCTACATCTATGTGACCTGGAGGACATGGTTTCTTATTTTCCAAAGAACTAGATGAAGCAGTGCTGAATCCTCTCTTTGTAGGTAAACTGAGGCCACTGAAGACAAATTGTGTCCCCGTGTGGACACCGAAGCCATTTGGTCCTCCTCCACATTTTGTGGTTATTTTTCTTCTGCACTGTGAGTTTGGTATTTGTTTCCCGAAATACTAGGAGCTAAACTGGGACACAGTGCTGGAGGGAGTTCTGTCACGTGTGGTGGGTCAGGGTCTACAAGAGAATGCACCAACTAGGCTTCTATCTCTCACTGCTTGCCCCATTGCCCCCATGTCCATATCAACCTGATTCTTCATTTTCCTCTGAAAACTCTCCATATAACAAGATGCCTTTACATATAAGGGTCTGCTGGCTGCACCATGTCAGTTACAAGCCCTTTGGAATCCAATGGTAGATCCACATGGCCCTACCACGGATGTTTTATCAAACACCTCCCCACCACTGCTCTAGACCCACTACTCAGCACGCTCCATCTTACTGGCATCTCTGTTCTACACCATTTTCATGAAATTCAGTAAGTCAAGGCACTGTCTGGTATACTCATAATCAGCAACAGGACATCCAATGTTTCTCCAGTGCCACCTGGTCATAGGAATTTCAAAAATTTCATGGTATTTATCTAGCCATTTTTCAAGCATGAAGTTGGAGGCAATGGGGGTTTCCATTCATTCAGAAAACATTAAATGGTGAGGAAGCTCATTTCAATGATTTCTCTGGAGAACTCTCACAGGCAAGGCTTCCCAAAGAGTGGAAAAAGGTCACATTAGGCCAGGCCCATTGAGGTCTACAATGTGAGGTCCATGTGTGTTTTGACTCTCAACTATGGCTGCCATTTCTTTAAGAATAAAATCATGTGATATCCTTGCTGAAATTCCCAGGCCTCTGTGGAAATCCACCCGGGGCCTAGGTCTCAGTTTCCAAGAGTGACTTTCATGCGTGGCCTCTTAAAATCCCAACAAAATTCATGGCAATGCTTCTCTGAGTTCAGTTCCAAAACCCAGTCTCTAAGGGGAATGACACCAGATTTCAAGCCCACGTACACCCAGTCATTTTTTCCAATGCCACACAAATGAACAAAATTAAAACCAAACAAAAACCAAAACACTCCCACATGGCCCTCATCTTATTCCATATAGTCAATCACCTTAACCTCTGGCTGGAGGTTTCCATGAGGGGCGCAGCCCAAGACAGTGTCCAAAATCAGCTCGTTTGCCCCTCATTTGCCTAAAGTCAGGGTAGCCTGGAAACCGTTTCTGTGAATGAGGAGTGAACAAATAAGCCTGCCGTTAATACTTCTGTGTTTCTCTAATTTGAGGCCAACTGAATTTAGGTATCGATTCTTTAGGTGATTTCGAGTCATGCAAAAACACAAGCACCTCTTCAGGGCTTTGAAGAACTCATTTGACCCAAAGAATCCCTATTCTCATTTGATGGAGTGCAGGAACCTAACAGAGGAAAGCAAGAGACTTCATTCACAATGAATGATATTTTTTGCCATTTTGGGTTTGGAAGCTCACATGGGATCATTCTTAAGATCCATCAGGTGCTGAGAATCTAAGTCACAGCCACACACAGGTCCAAGAGTCTGATAAAGACACATCCCTTTCCAAAGCAATGAAGCCAGAAGCCACAGGTGATGCCCATTCATTTCCATTTGAAAACTGTTTTCTTCAGGCTTCACAAAGGGCTGGCCTGAGGCAAAGACCTTCCTGACATTCAGTGCAACACAACAATAAGTCAGCAAAAGGCCCAAAGCAGGGTTTCTGCACTGAGACTTTCCTGGTCACACTGATATCTGAGTTTTCTGAGATGCTCGCCATTCTCTTCAGCTATCCAGTACATGGCCATGTCACAGAGCTTGGAGGTGGTACCATTTTGGACACAAATCCATGAGCCTATTCTGGAGAGTGGCCAGAATTCGGGAAGAAAACAACAACTTAGAAAGATAGCAGATGTTGCACATCGATAAGACAAGCTGCAGTCCATTTATATATTGGCAGGATGAATTATGGGAAGATTTATACTAGACAGGACACATCCATTAATGCATTCTCTTTTCTAATGTCTACAACAATGGACACAGTGGAATACACAGAAACAGAAACACTCGCCGTGTCAAATGACTTACTAGAAACTGTCCACTCCAAACCAAACAAACCTACTTTCCTATCTATTCTCAGAACATGAGACAAAACAACAAACCCACACGCACTCCCACAAAGGCACCTCCTTCCCCCAAGTAGGTCTGTGACTATCTGGGGTGTCCTCTGACTGGTGGGCCATACTATGTTTTCCCGAAATGTCCTGTCTTCTCTCCGATCTTGTTTCCTTGAACAACTCTGTGAAGAAGTCAGGAAAAAGTGGTTAGCCACTACCTGTTTTCTCAGGAAAGGTCCATCTTCAGAGCTCTCCTGGCATTTGGCCTTCCTCACATCATTAGGTACCAAGAAAACTGACTCTGTCCTTGGTAAATCCAAACAAGTGAGCCCACTGGGACTGGGACTGGGACTGCCTCTGGCTGCCTGGCTTCTTGGATACCAAGTTAAGAGAGTTCCATCACCAAGGAACTGAGGTATGTCACATTCTTTGGAACTGAATGAGGTCACTGCCTTGGCAACCACTTTGTCCTAACAGTTGCTTCCAAGGGTAACATAAGATGGAGTTTGCCCCTACTTCCTCTGACACTTTCATAAGGTAGAATGTATATCAACCATTGGCACCCTGGAACAGCTCTCCACCCAGGCCTGGTTTGGTCCATGTTCTCTACAATAAGAAGAGAGAGGCCGATTCAGACACATCCCTTCATCCTGACCAGGTTGTTTGCCATGGAAGATGACTTTTGCTCTCTCAGGTGCTTCATACCTGCTTACAACTTCTCCAGGTATGATTTGTGCATGGACATTTGAGGTTCTCTTAATGTGGAAGGTCCCCAACTCTCCTGTATTGTAAGAACCACTCTGTCCCTGCTCTTCTGTAAAATGATTGAGGGAACAGTGTATACTGGGGGTTAAAAACAGGTTTGATTTTGGTTATGTATGACTCTGTGCGATGAATAATGGTATTGGGAACCTGAAATATTTACAAGAATATTGAGGTGAAATATAAGTATGAAAACAGAAATCTAGGTATGATTTGAAGCCCAGAAGGGTTCTGCCCTTGATTGGGATACTGAACTTTGAATTATGTTCTGCAAATTTGTCTCAGATAATTTGATATACAATGGAATAGGACCTTGTACATTGGATGATTGAATTTAGAAGAGAACATCTAGTCAAAAAGGGATATTCAGTAGGATTAAAAAGATAGTCAGTAGGTTTCGGAAGAAGAGTGAGTATAGGATTTGGACCAAAAGTTCTTTAGCAATAGACTTTCAGTTATAGAGTGAAAGTATATTTCAGCACATATGAAGAGTCAGTCACTATGTTGAACTGGGGAAAATATGTAGAAAAGCAGATATCAATAGAAACATTACGAAATCAGGCAAAGTATAAAGTGAGTGATAGAATTAGACATTTTCAACAGGGTTGAGTTTGAATATATAAACTAGGAAAAAACAAAAATGTAGTCACCAATAGGATTGACAATTGACAGCATTAGGCAACCTGGAAATGGATGTTTTTAGAAATCCATGTTCACTTTCCATTTAGGCTTTGGTACAATCATAAGTGTGACCTTTCCATTTTTTGTCCAGAATATTACTGTGATAATGAGGTGACATGAGTAATTCTTTCACCATTTCTGGGAGCAATATATTGAAGATGTAAAATAGAATCGGGGGTAGAAAGAGGTGTACCCTGTTTCTATGAACATAGAGAAAAAGCATGAATAGACCATACTGTGAATAAATAATATAACTTTTTTGAACTTTAAATAATGAATTGAACTGATATCTGAAAAATTAAAGGAAGTCGTATATTGATATACAATCATTCATTCCAACCAGTTATATATCTAATGGAAATATTAATGTTTTGGTTTATCATGAAGAGTGTGTGAGTTTTGCTTCAAAATGATTATGGAAATTCAAAATAATGTGTTTGGAAAGAAGTCTCATGAAAAGACCATTCAAGAAACCCTGACAATACATGTGTTCTGAAGCAAGAAGTGATTAAAGTTGAAACAAATGCCTATTAATTTGTGAACTTGTGGATGAAATGTATATCCTATGATGTGCAAAAACTGAGGAAACAATAATATAGCAGAGTCGAATACAAATGAATGACAAATTACATATCATGTCCCATAGGAGTCTACTTGCATTGATGTTAGACTGGGTCAGTTACTGTAGAATAATTAGGATTTGTATGCACAATTCACTGAAGTTAGTTTTCAGTACTAGGAAACAAATATGTATTTCAAGTGGATGAATATTTATGATTATAATCTTGTGAAAAGTTGATTACAAATCCACATACATGAACATGAATGAATTTAGAGAGTGTATATTAGACACATATATTCCATATTTTGAAAAATTTGGAGAGTATATCTATATCTATATCTACATCTATATATATATCTATATATATCTATCTATTTATATATATATATATATATATATATATACACACACACACACACACACGCACACACGCACACACACACACACACACACAACACTCACAGACATTAAAAAGTACCAATATAAATGCCAATCGAAATTCATCAGTAAATATATATCATCCACAGATGCAAACATATTTATTTTACTGAACATGAGTTTATGTATAATGTTGTTGTACTAGGACGCTCTCCTATATGTTGAATTTTCATTTCCAACAGCATTTAGGAGGAGTGAACTCTTCTCACAATTTGTATCTGCCAAGACAGCCACCTCACAAAAATGTACATGTGATACCTGGTAGGATTCTATATATGCATATAAACATACATGTGTGAATAGGCTACAGAAAAGGGAAACAAGAATTCACATATTTGTTAAGTTTAAAAACACATGGAGAATATTTCAATTAAAATTTGACTAGATTTATAACTCCTACCTTATATAATACAAATGTCAAGTCCACCTATACAACATGTCTCCTCTGAAGTGCTTGTATTTCTATTGTGTTGGGTTAATTTTCCCCATTATATTAGGATGAACTGTCTAAGTCTACCAGGTATGGGTTAATGTCAGGGATTCAGTACTTCGAATGGAAAATTTGAAAATGAATCCAATGCGTATGTAAATATATGCTGCACAATTTCCTCCCGCTCTCATCCAGAAGAATGCCTTGACATCACCTTCACCCCAAGTAAGACACAATTAGAGGAGAGGAGTTACAAAATCAGTGAATACATATCTGGAATGGAAAATGCTCAGCAGTTCACAACTTTGGAGGTGGTAGAAAAGTTTCCAAAACTAAGGGACAGGGTAAACACTTCACAAACATGGAGCTCTGCTGGCCTAAAAACTTTTTGAGAAACTCCTCTGAGATTCCGCACTTGAAATATATGTTGTTTTCAGGAGATTTGGCTTCCTTTGTAGTGAGACTATGAGAGCTGGGTCTGCATCTATGTGACCTGGAGGACATGGTTTCTTATTTTCCAAAGAACTAGATGAAGCAGTGCTGAATCCTCTCTTTGTAGGTTAACTGATGCCACTGGAGACTAAGTGTCTCCCCGTGTGGACTGTGAAGCCATTTGGTCCTCCTCCACTTTTTGTGGTGTTTTTTCCTGCTGCACTGTGAGTTTGGTATTTGTTTCACGAAATACTAGGAGCTAAACTGGGATACAGTGCTGGAGGGAGTTGTGTCACGTGTGGTTGGTCAGGGTCTGCAAGGGAATGCACCAACTAGGCTTCTATCTCTCACAGCTTGGCCCATTGCCCCCTTGTCCTTATCAACCTGATTCTTCATTTTCCTCTGAAGACTCTCCAATATAACAAGATGCCTTTACATATAAGGGTCTGCTGGCTGCACCATGTCAGTTACAAGCCCTTTGGAATCCAATGGTAGATCCACATGGCCCTACCACGGATGTTTTATCAAACACCTCCCCACCACTGCTCTAGACCCACTACTCAGCAGGCTCCAACTTACTGGCATCTCTGTTCTACACCATTTTCATGAAACTCAGTAAATCAAGGCACTGTCTGGTATACTCATAATCAGCAACAGGACATCCAATGTTTCTCCAGTGCCACCTGGTCATAGGAATTTCAAAAATTTCATGGTATTTATCTAGCCATTTTTCAAGCATGAAGTTGGAGGCACTGTGGGTTTCAATTCATGCAGCAAACATTAAATGGTGAGGAAGCTCATTTCAATGAAATCTCTGGAGATCTCTAAAAGGCAAGGCTTCCCAAAGAGTGGACAAAAGGTCACATTAGGCCAGGCCCATTGAGGTCTACAATGTGAGGTCCATGTGTGTTTTGACTCTCAACTATGGCTGCCATTTCTTTAAGAATAAAATCATTTGATATCCTTGCTGAGTTTCCCAGGCCTCTGTGGAAATCCACCTGGGGCCTAGGTCTCAGTTTCCAAGAGCGACTTTCATGCGTGGCCTCTTAAAATCCCAACAAAATTCATGGCAATGCTTCTCTGAGTTCAGTTCCAAAACCCAGTCTCTAAGGGGAATCACACCAGAGTTCAAGCCCACGTGGACACAGTCATTTCTTCCAACTGTCACACAAATGACCAAAATTAAAACCGAAACACTCCCACATGGCCCTCATCTTATTCCATATAGTAACTCATCTTAACCTCTGGCTGGAGGTTTCCATGAGGGGCGCAGCCCAAGACAGTGTCCAAAATCAGCTCGTTTGCCCCTCATTTGCCTAAAGTCAGGGTGGCCTGGACACCGTTTCTGTGAACCAGGAATGATCAAAGAAGCCTGCCGTTAATTCTTCTGTGTTTCTCCAATTTGAGGCCTACTGATTTCAGGAATACATTCTTTATGTGATTTAAAGTTATTCGAAAACCCAAGCACCTCTGCAGAGATTTGAAGAACTCATTTGACCCAAAGAATCCCTATTCTCACTTATGGAGTTCAGGATTTTAACAGAGGAAGGCAAGAGAATTCATCCACAATGAAAGATTTTTTGCCCTTATGGTTTTGGATGCACGCAGGGGATCATTTTTAGATTCATCAGGTGCTGAGAATCTAAGTCACAGCCACACACATGGCCAAGAGGCTGATTCAGACACATCCTTTCCCAAAGCAATGAAGCCAGAAGCCACAGGTGATGCCCATTCATTTCCATTTGAAAACTGTTTTCTTCAGGCTTCACAAAGGGCTGGCCTGAGGCAAAGACCTTCCTGACATTCAGTGCAACACAACAATAAGTCAGCAAAAGGCCCAAAGCAGGGTTTCTGCACTGAGACTTTCCTGGTCACACTGATATCTGAGTTTTCTGAGATGCTCGCCATTCTCTTCAGCTATCCAGTACGTGGCCATGTCACAGAGCTTGGAGGTGGTACCATTTTGGACACAAATCCATGAGGCTATTCTGGAGAGTGGCCAGAATTCGGGAAGAAAACAACAACTTAGAAAGATAGCAGATGTTGCACATCGATAAGACAAGCTGCAGTCCATTTATATATTGGCAGGATGAATTATGGGAAGATTTATACTAGACAGGACACATCCATTAATGCATTCTCTTTTCTAATGTCTACAACAATGGACACAGTGGAATACACAGAAACAGAAACACTCGCCGTGTCAAATGACTTACTAGAAACTGTCCACTCCAAACCAAACAAACCTACTTTCCTATCTATTCTCAGAACATGAGACAAAACAACAAACCCACACGCACTCCCACAAAGGCACCTCCTTCCCCCAAGTAGGTCTGTGACTATCTGGGGTGTCCTCTGACTGGTGGGCCATACTATGTTTTCCCGAAATGTCCTGTCTTCTCTCCGATCTTGTTTCCTTGAACAACTCTGTGAAGAAGTCAGGAAAAAGTGGTTAGCCACTACCTGTTTTCTCAGGAAAGGTCCATCTTCAGAGCTCTCCTGGCATTTGGCCTTCCTCACATCATTAGGTACCAAGAAAACTGACTCTGTCCTTGGTAAATCCAAACAAGTGAGCCCACTGGGACTGGGACTGGGACTGCCTCTGGCTGCCTGGCTTCTTGGATACCAAGTTAAGAGAGTTCCATCACCAAGGAACTGAGGTATGTCACATTCTTTGGAACTGAATGAGGTCACTGCCTTGGCAACCACTTTGTCCTAACAGTTGCTTCCAAGGGTAACATAAGATGGAGTTTGCCCCTACTTCCTCTGACACTTTCATAAGGTAGAATGTATATCAACCATTGGCACCCTGGAACAGCTCTCCACCCAGGCCTGGTTTGGTCCATGTTCTCTACAATAAGAAGAGAGAGGCCGATTCAGACACATCCCTTCATCCTGACCAGGTTGTTTACCATGGAAGATGACTTTTGCTCTCTCAGGTGCTTCATACCTGCTTACAACTTCTCCAGGTATGATTTGTGCATGGACATTTGAGGTTCTCTTAATGTGGAAGGTCCCCAACTCTCCTGTATTGTAAGAACCACTCTGTCCCTGCTCTTCTGTAAAATGATTGAGGGAACAGTGTATACTGGGGGTTAAAAACAGGTTTGATTTTGGTTATGTATGACTCTGTGCGATGAATAATGGTATTGGGAACCTGAAATATTTACAAGAATATTGAGGTGAAATATAAGTATGAAAACAGAAATCTAGGTATGATTTGAAGCCCAGAAGGGTTCTGCCCTTGATTGGGATACTGAACTTTGAATTATGTTCTGCAAATTTGTCTCAGATAATTTGATATACAATGGCATAGGACCTTGTACATTGGATGATTGAATTTAGAAGAGAACATCTAGTCAAAAAGGGATATTCAGTAGGATTAGGAAGATAGTCAGTAGGTTTCGGAAGAAGAGTGAGTATAGGATTTGGACCAAAAGTTCTTTAGCAATAGACTTTCAGTTATAGAGTGAAAGTATATTTCAGCACATATGAAGAGTCAGTCACTATGTTGAACTGGGGAAAATATGTAGAAAAGCAGATATCAATAGAAAAATTACGAAATCAGGCAAAGTATAAAGTGAGTGATAGAATTAGACATTTTCAACAGGGTTGAGTTTGAATATATAAACTAGGAAAAAACAAAAATGTAGTCACCAATAGGATTGACAATTGACAGCATTAGGCAACCTGGAAATGGATGTTTTTAGAAATCCATGTTCACTTTCCATTTAGGCTTTGGTACAATCATTAGTGTGACCTTTCCATTTTTTGTCCAGAATATTACTGTGATAATGAGGTGACATGAGTAATTCTTTCACCATTTCAGGGAGCAATATATTGAAGATGTAAAATAGAATCGGGGGTAGAAAGAGGTGTACCCTGTTTCTATGAACATAGAGAAAAAGCATGAATAGACCATACTGTGAATAAATAATATAACTTTTTTGAACTTTAAATAATGAATTGAACTGATATCTGAAAAATTAAAGGAAGTCGTATATTGATATACAATCATTCATTCCAACCAGTTATATATCTAATGGAAATATTAGTGTTTTGGTTTATCATGAAGAGTGTGTGAGTTTTGCTTCAAAATGATTATGGAAATTCAAAATAATGTGTTTGGAAAGAAGTCTCATGAAAAGACCATTCAAGAAACCCTGACAATACATGTGTTCTGAAGCAAGAAGTGATTAAAGTTGAAACAAATGCCTGTTAATTTGTGAACTTGTGGATGAAATGTATATCCTATGATGTGCAAAAACTGAGGAAACAATAATGTAGCAGTGTCGAATACAAATGAATGACAAATTACATATCATGTCCCCTAGGAGTCTACTTGCATTGATGTTAGACTGGGTCAGTTACTGTAGAATAATTAGGATTTGTATGCACAATTCACTGAAGTTAGTTTTCAGTACTAGGAAACAAATATGTATTTCAAGTGGATGAATATTTATGATTATAATCTTGTGAAAAGTTGATTACAAATCCACATACATGAACATGAATGAATTTAGAGAGTGTATATTAGACACATATATTCCATATTTTGAAAAATTTGGAGAGTATATCTATATCTATATCTACATCTATATATATATCTATATCTATCTATCTATTTATATATATATATATATATATATATATATATATATACACACACACACACGCACACACACACACACACACACACACACACACACACAACACTCACAGACATTAAAAAGTACCAATATAAATGCCAATCGAAATTCATCAGTAAATATATATCATCCACAGATGCAAACATATTTATTTTACTGAACATGAGTTTATGTATAATGTTGTTGTACTAGGACGCTCTCCTATAGGTTGAATTTTCATTTCCAACAGCATTTAGGAGGAGTGAACTCTTCTCACAATTTGTATCTGCCAAGACAGCCACCTCACAAAAATGTACATGTGATACCTGGTAGGATTCTATATATGCATATAAATATACATGTGTGAATAGGCTACAGAAAAGGGAAACAAGAATTCACATATTTGTTAAGTTTAAAAACACATGGAGAATATTTCAATTAAAATTTGACTAGATTTATAACTCCTACCTTATATAATACAAATGTCAAGTCCACCTATACAACATGTCTCCTCTGAAGTGCTTGTATTTCTATTGTGTTGGGTTAATTTTCCCCATTATATTAGGATGAACTGTCTAAGTCTACCAGGTATGGGTTAATGTCAGGGATTCAGTACTTCGAATGGAAAATTTGAAAATGAATCCAATGCGTATGTAAATATATGCTGCACAATTTCCTCCCGCTCTCATCCAGAAGAATGCCTTGACATCACCTTCACCCCAAGTAAGACACAATTAGAGGAGAGGAGTTACAAAATCAGTGAATACATATCTGGAATGGAAAATGCTCAGCAGTTCACAACCTTGGAGGTGTTAGAAAAGTTTCCAAAACTAAGGGACAGGGTAAACACTCCACAAACATGGAGCTCTGCTGGCCTAAAAACTTTTTGAGAAACTCCTCTGAGATTCCGCACTTGAAATATATGTTGTTTTCAGGAGATTTGGCTTCCTTTGTAGTGAGACTATGAGAGCTGGGTCTGCATCTATGTGACCTGGAGGACATGGTTTCTTATTTTCCAAAGAACTAGATGAAGCAGTGCTGAATCCTCTCTTTGTAGGTTAACTGATGCCACTGGAGACTAAGTGTCTCCCCGTGTGGACTGTGAAGCCATTTGGTCCTCCTCCACTTTTTGTGGTGTTTTTCCTGCTGCACTGTGAGTTTGGTATTTGTTTCACGAAATACTAGGAGCTAAACTGGGATACAGTGCTGGAGGGAGTTGTGTCACGTGTGGTTGGTCAGGGTCTGCAAGGGAATGCACCAACTAGGCTTCTATCTCTCACAGCTTGGCCCATTGCCCCCTTGTCCATATCAACCTGATTCTTCATTTTCCTCTGAAGACTCTCCATATAACAAGATGCCTTTACATATAAGGGTCTGCTGGCTGCACCATGTCAGTTACAAGCCCTTTGGAATCCAATGGTAGATCCACATGGCCCTACCACGGATGTTTTATCAAACACCTCCCCACCACTGCTCTAGACCCACTACTCAGCAGGCTCCAACTTACTGGCATCTCTGTTCTAGACCATTTTCATGAAACTCAGTAAATCAAGGCACTGTCTGGTATACTCATAATCAGCAACAGGACATCCAATGTTTCTCCAGTGCCACCTGGTCATAGGAATTTCAAAAATTTCATGGTATTTATCTAGCCATTTTTCAAGCATGAAGTTGGAGGCACTGTGGGTTTCAATTCATGCAGCAAACATTAAATGGTGAGGAAGCTCATTTCAATGAAATCTCTGGAGATCTCTAAAAGGCAAGGCTTCCCAAAGAGTGGACAAAAGGTCACATTAGGCCAGGCCCATTGAGGTCTACAATGTGAGGTCCATGTGTGTTTTGACTCTCAACTATGGCTGCCATTTCTTTAAGAATAAAATCATTTGATATCCTTGCTGAGTTTCCCAGGCCTCTGTGGAAATCCACCCGGGGCCTAGGTCTCAGTTTCCAAGAGCGACTTTCATGCGTGGCCTCTTAAAATCCCAACAAAATTCATGGCAATGCTTCTCTGAGTTCAGTTCCAAAACCCAGTCTCTAAGGGGAATCACACCAGAGTTCAAGCCCACGTGGACACAGTCATTTCTTCCAACTGTCACACAAATGACCAAAATTAAAACCGAAACACTCCCACATGGCCCTCATCTTATTCCATATAGTAACTCATCTTAACCTCTGGCTGGAGGTTTCCATGAGGGGCGCAGCCCAAGACAGTGTCCAAAATCAGCTCGTTTGCCCCTCATTTGCCTAAAGTCAGGGTGGCCTGGACACCGTTTCTGTGAACCAGGAATGATCAAAGAAGCCTGCCGTTAATTCTTCTGTGTTTCTCCAATTTGAGGCCTACTGATTTCAGGAATACATTCTTTATGTGATTTAAAGTTATTCGAAAACCCAAGCACCTCTGCAGAGATTTGAAGAACTCATTTGACCCAAAGAATCCCTATTCTCACTTATGGAGTTCAGGATTTTAACAGAGGAAGGCAAGAGAATTCATCCACAATGAAAGATTTTTTGCCCTTATGGTTTTGGATGCACGCAGGGGATCATTTTTAGATTCATCAGGTGCTGAGAATCTAAGTCACAGCCACACACATGGCCAAGAGGCTGATTCAGACACATCCTTTCCCAAAGCAATGAAGCCAGAAGCCACAGGTGATGCCCATTCATTTCCATTTGAAAACTGTTTTCTTCAGGCTTCACAAAGGGCTGGCCTGAGGCAAAGACCTTCCTGACATTCAGTGCAACACAACAATAAGTCAGCAAAAGGCCCAAAGCAGGGTTTCTGCACTGAGACTTTCCTGGTCACACTGATATCTGAGTTTTCTGAGATGCTCGCCATTCTCTTCAGCTATCCAGTACGTGGCCATGTCACAGAGCTTGGAGGTGGTACCATTTTGGACACAAATCCATGAGCCTATTCTGGAGAGTGGCCAGAATTCGGGAAGAAAACAACAACTTAGAAAGATAGCAGATGTTGCACATCGATAAGACAAGCTGCAGTCCATTTATATATTGGCAGGATGAATTATGGGAAGATTTATACTAGACAGGACACATCCATTAATGCATTCTCTTTTCTAATGTCTACAACAATGGACACAGTGGAATACACAGAAACAGAAACACTCGCCGTGTCAAATGACTTACTAGAAACTGTCCACTCCAAACCAAACAAACCTACTTTCCTATCTATTCTCAGAACATGAGACAAAACAACAAACCCACACGCACTCCCACAAAGGCACCTCCTTCCCCCAAGTAGGTCTGTGACTATCTGGGGTGTCCTCTGACTGGTGGGCCATACTATGTTTTCCCGAAATGTCCTGTCTTCTCTCCGATCTTGTTTCCTTGAACAACTCTGTGAAGAAGTCAGGAAAAAGTGGTTAGCCACTACCTGTTTTCTCAGGAAAGGTCCATCTTCAGAGCTCTCCTGGCATTTGGCCTTCCTCACATCATTAGGTACCAAGAAAACTGACTCTGTCCTTGGTAAATCCAAACAAGTGAGCCCACTGGGACTGGGACTGGGACTGCCTCTGGCTGCCTGGCTTCTTGGATACCAAGTTAAGAGAGTTCCATCACCAAGGAACTGAGGTATGTCACATTCTTTGGAACTGAATGAGGTCACTGCCTTGGCAACCACTTTGTCCTAACAGTTGCTTCCAAGGGTAACATAAGATGGAGTTTGCCCCTACTTCCTCTGACACTTTCATAAGGTAGAATGTATATCAACCATTGGCACCCTGGAACAGCTCTCCACCCAGGCCTGGTTTGGTCCATGTTCTCTACAATAAGAAGAGAGAGGCCGATTCAGACACATCCCTTCATCCTGACCAGGTTGTTTACCATGGAAGATGACTTTTGCTCTCTCAGGTGCTTCATACCTGCTTACAACTTCTCCAGGTATGATTTGTGCATGGACATTTGAGGTTCTCTTAATGTGGAAGGTCCCCAACTCTCCTGTATTGTAAGAACCACTCTGTCCCTGCTCTTCTGTAAAATGATTGAGGGAACAGTGTATACTGGGGGTTAAAAACAGGTTTGATTTTGGTTATGTATGACTCTGTGCGATGAATAATGGTATTGGGAACCTGAAATATTTACAAGAATATTGAGGTGAAATATAAGTATGAAAACAGAAATCTAGGTATGATTTGAAGCCCAGAAGGGTTCTGCCCTTGATTGGGATACTGAACTTTGAATTATGTTCTGCAAATTTGTCTCAGATAATTTGATATACAATGGCATAGGACCTTGTACATTGGATGATTGAATTTAGAAGAGAACATCTAGTCAAAAAGGGATATTCAGTAGGATTAGGAAGATAGTCAGTAGGTTTCGGAAGAAGAGTGAGTATAGGATTTGGACCAAAAGTTCTTTAGCAATAGACTTTCAGTTATAGAGTGAAAGTATATTTCAGCACATATGAAGAGTCAGTCACTATGTTGAACTGGGGAAAATATGTAGAAAAGCAGATATCAATAGAAAAATTACGAAATCAGGCAAAGTATAAAGTGAGTGATAGAATTAGACATTTTCAACAGGGTTGAGTTTGAATATATAAACTAGGAAAAAACAAAAATGTAGTCACCAATAGGATTGACAATTGACAGCATTAGGCAACCTGGAAATGGATGTTTTTAGAAATCCATGTTCACTTTCCATTTAGGCTTTGGTACAATCATTAGTGTGACCTTTCCATTTTTTGTCCAGAATATTACTGTGATAATGAGGTGACATGAGTAATTCTTTCACCATTTCTGGGAGCAATATATTGAAGATGTAAAATAGAATCGGGGGTAGAAAGAGGTGTACCCTGTTTCTATGAACATAGAGAAAAAGCATGAATATACCATACTGTGAATAAATAATATAACTTTTTTGAACTTTAAATAATGAATTGAACTGATATCTGAAAAATTAAAGGAAGTCGTATATTGATATACAATCATTCATTCCAACCAGTTATATATCTAATGGAAATATTAGTGTTTTGGTTTATCATGAAGAGTGTGTGAGTTTTGCTTCAAAATGATTATGGAAATTCAAAATAATGTGTTTGGAAAGAAGTCTCATGAAAAGACCATTCAAGAAACCCTGACAATACATGTGTTCTGAAGCAAGAAGTGATTAAAGTTGAAACAAATGCCTGTTAATTTGTGAACTTGTGGATGAAATGTATATCCTATGATGTGCAAAAACTGAGGAAACAATAATGTAGCAGTGTCGAATACAAATGAATGACAAATTACATATCATGTCCCCTAGGAGTCTACTTGCATTGATGTTAGACTGGGTCAGTTACTGTAGAATAATTAGGATTTGTATGCACAATTCACTGAAGTTAGTTTTCAGTACTAGGAAACAAATATGTATTTCAAGTGGATGAATATTTATGATTATAATCTTGTGAAAAGTTGATTACAAATCCACATACATGAACATGAATGAATTTAGAGAGTGTATATTAGACACATATATTCCATATTTTGAAAAATTTGGAGAGTATATCTATATCTATATCTACATCTATATATATATCTATATCTATCTATCTATTTATATATATATATATATATATATATATATATATACACACACACACACGCACACACACACACACACACACACACACACACACACAACACTCACAGACATTAAAAAGTACCAATATAAATGCCAATCGAAATTCATCAGTAAATATATATCATCCACAGATGCAAACATATTTATTTTACTGAACATGAGTTTATGTATAATGTTGTTGTACTAGGACGCTCTCCTATAGGTTGAATTTTCATTTCCAACAGCATTTAGGAGGAGTGAACTCTTCTCACAATTTGTATCTGCCAAGACAGCCACCTCACAAAAATGTACATGTGATACCTGGTAGGATTCTATATATGCATATAAATATACATGTGTGAATAGGCTACAGAAAAGGGAAACAAGAATTCACATATTTGTTAAGTTTAAAAACACATGGAGAATATTTCAATTAAAATTTGACTAGATTTATAACTCCTACCTTATATAATACAAATGTCAAGTCCACCTATACAACATGTCTCCTCTGAAGTGCTTGTATTTCTATTGTGTTGGGTTAATTTTCCCCATTATATTAGGATGAACTGTCTAAGTCTACCAGGTATGGGTTAATGTCAGGGATTCAGTACTTCGAATGGAAAATTTGAAAATGAATCCAATGCGTATGTAAATATATGCTGCACAATTTCCTCCCGCTCTCATCCAGAAGAATGCCTTGACATCACCTTCACCCCAAGTAAGACACAATTAGAGGAGAGGAGTTACAAAATCAGTGAATACATATCTGGAATGGAAAATGCTCAGCAGTTCACAACCTTGGAGGTGGTAGAAAAGTTTCCAAAACTAAGGGACAGGGTAAACACTCCACAAACATGGAGCTCTGCTGGCCTAAAAACTTTTTGAGAAACTCCTCTGAGATTCCGCACTTGAAATATATGTTGTTTTCAGGAGATTTGGCTTCCTTTGTAGTGAGACTATGAGAGCTGGGTCTGCATCTATGTGACCTGGAGGACATGGTTTCTTATTTTCCAAAGAACTAGATGAAGCAGTGCTGAATCCTCTCTTTGTAGGTTAACTGATGCCACTGGAGACTAAGTGTCTCCCCGTGTGGACTGTGAAGCCATTTGGTCCTCCTCCACTTTTTGTGGTGTTTTTCCTGCTGCACTGTGAGTTTGGTATTTGTTTCACGAAATACTAGGAGCTAAACTGGGATACAGTGCTGGAGGGAGTTGTGTCACGTGTGGTTGGTCAGGGTCTGCAAGGGAATGCACCAACTAGGCTTCTATCTCTCACAGCTTGGCCCATTGCCCCCTTGTCCATATCAACCTGATTCTTCATTTTCCTCTGAAGACTCTCCATATAACAAGATGCCTTTACATATAAGGGTCTGCTGGCTGCACCATGTCAGTTACAAGCCCTTTGGAATCCAATGGTAGATCCACATGGCCCTACCACGGATGTTTTATCAAACACCTCCCCACCACTGCTCTAGACCCACTACTCAGCAGGCTCCAACTTACTGGCATCTCTGTTCTACACCATTTTCATGAAACTCAGTAAATCAAGGCACTGTCTGGTATACTCATAATCAGCAACAGGACATCCAATGTTTCTCCAGTGCCACCTGGTCATAGGAATTTCAAAAATTTCATGGTATTTATCTAGCCATTTTTCAAGCATGTAGTTGGAGGCACTGTGGGTTTCAATTCATGCAGCAAACATTAAATGGTGAGGAAGCTCATTTCAATGAAATCTCTGGAGATCTCTAAAAGGCAAGGCTTCCCAAAGAGTGGACAAAAGGTCACATTAGGCCAGGCCCATTGAGGTCTACAATGTGAGGTCCATGTGTGTTTTGACTCTCAACTATGGCTGCCATTTCTTTAAGAATAAAATCATTTGATATCCTTGCTGAGTTTCCCAGGCTTCTGTGGAAATCCACCCGGGGCCTAGGTCTCAGTTTCCAAGAGCGACTTTCATGCGTGGCCTCTTAAAATCCCAACAAAATTCATGGCAATGCTTCTCTGAGTTCAGTTCCAAAACCCAGTCTCTAAGGGGAATCACACCAGAGTTCAAGCCCACGTGGACACAGTCATTTCTTCCAACTGTCACACAAATGACCAAAATTAAAACCGAAACACTCCCACATGGCCCTCATCTTATTCCATATAGTAACTCATCTTAACCTCTGGCTGGAGGTTTCCATGAGGGGCGCAGCCCAAGACAGTGTCCAAAATCAGCTCGTTTGCCCCTCATTTGCCTAAAGTCAGGGTGGCCTGGACACCGTTTCTGTGAACCAGGAATGATCAAAGAAGCCTGCCGTTAATTCTTCTGTGTTTCTCCAATTTGAGGCCTACTGATTTCAGGAATACATTCTTTATGTGATTTAAAGTTATTCGAAAACCCAAGCACCTCTGCAGAGATTTGAAGAACTCATTTGACCCAAAGAATCCCTATTCTCACTTATGGAGTTCAGGATTTTAACAGAGGAAGGCAAGAGAATTCATCCACAATGAAAGATTTTTTGCCCTTATGGTTTTGGATGCACGCAGGGGATCATTTTTAGATTCATCAGGTGCTGAGAATCTAAGTCACAGCCACACACATGGCCAAGAGGCTGATTCAGACACATCCTTTCCCAAAGCAATGAAGCCAGAAGCCACAGGAGATGCCCATTCATTTCCATTTGAAAACTGTTTTCTTCAGGCTTCACAAAGGGGTGGCCTGAGGCAAAGACCTTCCTGACATTCAGTGCAACACAACAATAAGTCAGCAAAAGGCCCAAAGCAGGGTTTCTGCACTGAGACTTTCCTGGTCACACTGATATCTGAGTTTTCTGAGATACTGGCCATTCTCTTCAGCTATCCAGTACATGGCCATGTCACAGAGCTTGGAGGTGGTACATATTTTGGACAAAAAACCATGAGCCTATTCTGGAGAGTGGCTAGAATTCAGGAAGAAAACAGCAACGTAGAAAGATAGCAAGTGTTGCACATCGATAAGACAAGCTGCAGTCCATTCATATATTGGGCAGGATGAATTATGGGAAGATTTATACTAGACAGGACACCTCCATTAATGCATTCTCTTTTTAATGTTTACAACAACGGACACATTGGGATACACCGAAACAGAAACACTCGCCTGATCAAACAACTTACTAGAAACTGTCCACTCCAAACCAAACAAACAGCCTTTCCTACCTATTCTCACAACATGAGACAAAACAACAAACCCACACCCACTCCCACAAAGGCACCTCCTTCCCCCAAGTAGGTCTGTGACTATCCGGAGTTTCCTCTGACTGCGGGCCATACTATGTTCCCCCGAAATGTCCTGTCTTCTCTCAGATCTTGTTTCCTTGTTCAACTATTTGTAGTTTTCAGGAAAAAGTGGTGAGCCACTACCTGCTTTCTCAGGAAAGGTCCATCTTCAGAGTTCTCTTGGCATTAGGCCATCCTCACATCAGTAGGTACCAAGAAAACTGACTCTGTCCTTGGTAAATCCAAACAAGTGAGCCCACTGGGACTGGGACTGGGACTGCCTCTGGGTGCCTGGCCTCTTGGATACAAATTTCAGAGAGTTCCATCACCAAGGAAATGAGATATGTCACTTTCTTTGGAACTGAATGAGTCACTTCCTTGGCAACCACATTGTCCTAACTGTTGTTTCAAGGGTCCCATGAGATGGAGGCTTCCCCTACTTCCTGTGACACTTTCACAAGGGAGAATGGTATATCAACCATAGGCACCCAGGAACAGCTCTCCACACAGGCCTGGTTTGGTCCATCTTCTCTACAATAAGAAGAGAGAGGCTGATTCAGACACATCCCTTCTTTCTGACCAAGATATTTGCCATGGAAGATGACTTTTGCTCTCTCAGGTCCTTCATACCTGCCTACAACTTCTCCAGGTATCATTTCTGCATGGACCTTTGAGGTTCTCATCAGGTGGAATATCCCCAACTTTCCTGTATTGTAAGAACCACTCTGTCCCTGCTCTTCTGTAAGATGATTGAGGGACCAGTGTATAATTGGGGTTAAAAACAGGTTTGATATGGGTTACGAATGATTCTGTGCGATGAATAATGGTATTGGGAACCTGCAATGCTTACAAAATATAGATGTGAAATATAAGTATGAAAACAGAAATCTAGGTATGATTTGAAGCCCATAAGGGTTCTGCCCTTGATTGGGATACTTAGCTTTGAATTATGTTCTGCAAAGATGTCTCAGATAATTCGATATACAATGGCATAGGACCTTGTAAATTGGATGATTGAATATAAAAGAGAGCACCCAGTCAAAAAGGGATATTCAGTAGGATTAGGAAGATAGTCGGTAGGTTTAGGAAGAAGAGTGAGTATAGGATTTGGACCAAAAGTTCTTTAGCAATAGACTTTCGGTTATAGAGTGAATGTAAATGTCAGCACATATGAAGAGTCAGTCACTATGTTGAACTGGGGAAAATATGTAGAAAAGCAGAGATCAATAGAAACATTACGAAAATAGGCAAAGTATAAAGTGAGTGATAGAATTAGACATTTTCAACAGGATTGAGTTTGAATATATAAATTAGAAAAAAACAAAAATGTAGTCACCAATAGGATTGACAATTGACAGCATTAGGCAACATGGACATGGATGTTTTTAGAAATCCATGTTCACTTTCCATTTAGGATTTGGTACAATCATAAGTGTGACCTTTCCATTTTTTGTCCAGAATATTACTGTGATAATGAGGTGACATGAGTAATTCTTTCACCATTTCTGGGAGCAATATATTGAAGATGTAAAATGAGAATCGGGGGTACAAAGAGGTGTACCCTGTTTCTATGAACATAGAGAAAAAGCATGAATAGACCATACTGTGAATAAATAATATAACTTTTTTGAACTTTAAATAATGAATTGAACTGATATCTGAAAAATTAAAGGAAATCGTATATTGATATACAATCATTCATTCCAACCAGTTATATATCTAAACGAAATATTAGTGTTTTGGTTTATCATGAAGAGTGTGTGAGTTTTGCTTCAAAATGACTATGGAAATTCAAAATAATGTGTTTGGAAAGAAGTCTCATGAAAAGACCATTCAAGAAACCCTGACAATACATGTGTTCTGAAGCAAGAAGTGATTAAAGTTGAAACAAATGCCTATTAATTTGTGAACTTGTGGATGAAATGTATATCCTATGATTTGCAAAAACTGAAGAAACAATAATGTACCAGTGTCGAATACAAATGAATGACAAATTACATATCATGTCCCATAGGAGTCTACTTGCATTGATGTTATACTGGGTCGGTTACTGTAGAATAATTAGGATATGTATGCACCATTCACTGAAGTTAGTTTTCAGTACTAGGAAACAAATATATATTTCAGGTGGATGAATATTTCTGATTATTATCTTGTGAAAAGTTGATTATAAATCCACATACATGAACAAGAATGAATTTAGAGAGTGTATATTAGACACATATATTTCATATTTTGAAAAATTTGGAGAGTATATCTATATCTATATCTATATCTATATCTATATCTACATCCACACACACACACACACACACACACACAC
This sequence comes from Callospermophilus lateralis, assembly GCF_048772815.1. Taxonomy (NCBI): domain Eukaryota; kingdom Metazoa; phylum Chordata; class Mammalia; order Rodentia; family Sciuridae; genus Callospermophilus; species Callospermophilus lateralis. Next base: position 754,760 of record NW_027514458.1, on the reverse strand, counting down.
ACAACACTCACAGACATTAAAAAATACCAATATAAATGCCAATCGAAATTGATCAGTAAATATATATGATCCACAGATGCAAAAATATTTATTTTGCTGGACATGAGTTTATGTATAATGTTGTTTTACTAGGACGCTCTCCTATAGGTTGAATTTTTATTTCCAACAGCATTTAGGAGGAGTGAACTCTTCTCACAATTTGTATCTGCCAAGACAGCCACCTCACAAAAATGTACGTGTGATACCTGCTAGGATTCTATATATGCATATATATATACATGTGTGAATAGGCTAAAGAAAAGGGAAACAAGAATTCACATATTTGTTAAGTTTAAAAACACATGGAGAATATGTCCATTAAAATTTGAATACATTTATAACTCCTACCTTAAATAATTCAAATGTCAAGTCCAACTATACAACATGTCTCCTCTGAAGTGCTTGTATTTCTATTGTGTTGGGTTAATTTTCCCCATTATATTAGGATGAATAGTCTGAGTCTACTAGGTATGGCTTAGTGTCAGGAATTCAGCATTTCAAATGGAAAATTGGAAAATGAATCCAATGTGTATGTAAATATATGCTGCACAAATATCCTCCCGTTCTTATCCAGAACAATGCTTTGACATTACCTTCACCCCAAGTAAGACACAATTAGAGGAGAAGAGTTACAAAATCAGTGAATACATACCTGGAGTGGAAAATGATCAGGAGTTCACAACCTTGGAGGTGGTAGAGGAGTTTGCAAAACAAGGGACAGGGTAAACACTCCACAAACATGGAGCTCTGCTGGCCTAAAAACTTTTTGAGAAACTGCCTCTGAGCTTCTGTACTTGAAATATATGTTGTTTTCATGAGATTTGGCTTCCTTTGTAGTGAGACCATCAAAGCTGGGTCTGCATCTATGTGACCTGGAGGACATGGTTTCTTATTTTCCAATGAACAAGATGAAGCAGTGCTGAATCCTCTCTTTGTAGGTAAACTGAGACCACTGGGTACTAAGTGTCTCCCCGTGTGGACACTGAAGCCATTTGGTCCTCCTCCACTTTTTGTGGTGTTTTTGCTGCTGCACTGTGAGTTTGGTATTTGTTTCCCAAAATACTAGGAACTAAACTGGGACACAGTGCTGGAGGGAGTTGTGTCACGTGTGGTTGGTCAGGGTCTGCAAGAGAATGCACCAACTAGGCTTCTATCTCTCACAGCTTGCCCAATTGACTCCATGTCCATATCAACCTGATTCTTAATTTTCCTCTGAAAACTCTCCATATAACAAGATGCCTTTACATATAAGGGTCTGCTGGCTGCACCATATCAGTTACAAGCCATTTGGAATTCAATGGTAGATCCACATGGCACTACCATGGATGTTTTATCAAACACCTCTCCACCACTGCTCTAGACCCACTACTCAGCAGGCTCCAACTTACTGGCATCTCTGTTCTACACCATTTTTATGAAACTCAGTAAATCAAGGCACTGTCTGGTATACTCATGATCGGCAACAGGACATCCAAAGTTTCTCCAGTGCCACCTGGTCATTGGAATTTCAAAAATTTCATGGTATTTATTTAGCCATTTTTCAAGCATGAAGTTGGAGGCACTGTGGGTTTCAATTCATTCAGCAAACATTAAATGGTGAGGAAGCTCATTTCAATGAAATCTCTGGAGAACCCTCACAGGCAAGGCTTCCCAAAGAGTGAACAAAAGGTCACATTAGGCCAGGCCCATTGAGGTCTACAATGTGAGGTCCATGTGTGCTTTGACTCTAAACTATGGCTGCCATTTCTTTAAGAATTATATAATGTGATATCCTTGCTGAGATTCCCAGGCCTCTGTGGAAATCCACCGGGGCCTAGGTCTCAGTTTCCAAGAGCGACTTTCATGCGTGGCCTCTTAAAATCCCAACAAAATTCATGCCAATGCTTCTCTGAGTTCAGTTTCAAATCCCAGTCTCTAAGGGGAATCACACCAGAGTTCAAGCCCACGTGGACCCAGTCATTTTTTCCAATGCCACACAAATGATCAAAATTAAAATCAAAACACTCCCACATGGCCCTCATCTTATTCCATATAGTCAATCATCTTAACCTCTGGCTGGAGGTTTCCATGAGGGGCGCAGCCAAAGACAGTGTCCAAAATCAGCTCGTTTGCCCCTCATTTTCCTAAAGTCAGGGTAGCCTGGACACCGTTTCTGTGAACCAGGATTGAACAAATAAGCCTGCCGTTAATACTTCTGTGTTTCTCCAATTTGATGCCTACTGATTTTAGGTATCGATTCTTTAGGTGATTTCGAGTCATGCGAAAACACAAGCACCTCTGCAGGGCTTTGAAGAACTCATTTGACCCAAAGAATCCCTATTCTCATTTGATGGAGTGCAGGAACCTAACAGAGGAAGGAAAGAGACTTCATCCACAATGAATTATATTTTTGCCATTTTGGTTTTGGAAGCTCACATGGGATCATTCTTAAGATCCATCAGGTTCTGTGAATCTAAGTCACAGCAACACACACAGGTCCAAGAGGCTGATAAAGACACATCCCTTTCCAAAGCAATTAAGCAAAGAGCCACAGGTGAAGCCCTGTTTTCTTCAGGCTTCACAAAGGAGTGGCCTGAGGCAAAGACCTTCCTGACATTGAGTGCAACAAAACAATAAGTCAGCAAAAGGCCCAAAGCAGGGTTTCTGCACTGAGACTTTCCTGGTCACGCTGATATCTGAGTTGTCTGAGATTCTCGCCATTCTCTTCAGCTATCCAGTACATGGCCATGTCACAGAGCTTGGAGGTGGTACATATTTTGGACACAAATCCATGAGCCTATGCTGGAAAGTGTCCAGAATTCAGAAAGAAAACAACAACTTAGAAAGATAGCAGGTGTTGCACATCGATAAGACAAGCTGCAGTCCTTTCATATATTGGGCAGGATGAATTATGGGAAGATTTGTACTAGACAGGACACACCCATTAATGCATTCTCTTTTCTAATGTCTACAACAACGAACACAGGGGATACACAGAAACAGAAAAACTCGCCGTGTCAAATGAGTTACTAGAAACTGTCCATTCCAAACCAAACAAACCTACTTTCCTATCTATTCTCAGAACATGAGACAAAACAACAAACCCACACCCACCCCCACAAAGGCACCTCCTTCCCCCAAGTAGGTCTGTGACTCTCCGGAGTGTCCTCTGACCAGTGGGCCATACTATGTTCCCCCAAAATGGACTGTCTTCTCTCAGATCTTGTTTCATTGACCAACTCTGTGAAGATGTCAGGAAAAAGTGGTTAGACACTACCTGTTTTCTCAGGAAAAATCCATCTTCACAGCTCTCCTGGCATTTGGCCATCCTCACATCATTAGGTACCAAGAAAACTGACTCTGTCCTTGGTAAATCCAAACAAGTGAGCCCACTGGGACTGGGACTTGGACTGCCTCTGGGTGCCTGGCTTCTTGGATACCAAGTTCAGAGAGTTCCATCACCAAGGAAATGAGGTATGTCACATTCTTTGGAACTGAATGAGGTCCCTGCCTTGGCACCCACTTTGTCCAAACAGTTGCTTCCAAGGGTAACATAAGATGGAGGTTGCCCCTACTTCCTGTGACACTTTCATAAGGTAGAATGTATATCAACCATTGGCACCCGGGAACAGCTCTCCACTCATGCCTGGTTTGGTCCATCATCTCTAAAATAAGAAGAGAGAGGCAGATTCAGACACATCCCTTCATCCTGACCAGGTTCTTTTCCATGGAAGAGGACTTTTGCTCTCTCTGGTGCTTCATACCTGCCTACAACTTCTCCAGGTATCATTTGTGCATGGACATTTGAGGTTCTCATCAGGTGGAAGGCCGCCAACTTTCCTGTATTGTAAGAACCACTCTGTCCCTGCTCTTCTGTAAATTGATTGAGGGAACAGTGTATACTTGGGGTTAAAAACAGGTTTCATTTGGGTTAGGAATGATTCTGTGCGATGAATAATGGTATTGGAAACATGCAATATTTACAAGAATATAGAGTTGAAATATAAGTATGAAAACAGAAATCAAGGTATGATTTGAAGCCCAGAATAGTGTTGCCCTTGATTGGGATACTTAGCTTTGAATTATGTTCTGCAAAGTTGTCTCAGATAATTCGATATACAATGGCATAGGACCTTGTAAATTGGATGATTGAATTTAGAAGAGAACATCCAGTCAAAAAGGGATATTCAGTAGGATTAGGAAGATAGTCGGTAGGTTTAGGAAGAAGAGTGAGTATAGGATTTGGACCAAAAGTTCTTTAGCAATAGACTTTCGGTTATAGAGTGAATGTAAATGTCAACACATATGAAGAGTCAGTCAGTATGTTGAACTGGGGAAAATATGTAGAAAAGCCGATATCAATAGAAACATTACGAAATGAGGCCTAGTATAAAGTGAGTGATAGAATTAGACATTTTCAACAGGGTTGAGTTTGAATATATAAATTAGGAAAAAACAAATATGTAGTCACCAATAGAATTGACAATTGACAGCATTAGGCAACCTGGACATAGATGTTTTTAGAAATCCATGTTCACTTTCAATTTAGGCTTTGGTACAATCATAAGTGTGACCTTTCCATTTTTTGTCCAGAATATTACTGTGATAATGAGGTGACATGAGTATTTCTTTCACCATTTCTGGGAGCAATATATTGAAGATGTAAAATGAGAATCGGGGGTACAAAGAGGTGTACCCTGTTTGTATGAACATAGAGAAAAAGCAAGAATAGACCATACTGTGAATAAATAATATAACTTTTTTGAACTTTAAATAATGAATTGAACTGATATCTGAAAAATTAAAGGAAATCGTATATTGATATACAATCATTAATTCCAACCAGTTATTTATCTAATGGAAATATTAGTGTTTTCTTTTATCATGAAGAGTTTGTGAGTTTTGCTTCAAAATGATTATGGAAATTCAAGTAATGTGTTTGGTAAGAAGTCTCATGAAAAGACCAGTCAAGAAACCCTGACAATACATGTGTTCTGAAGCAAGAAGTGATTAAAGTTGAAACAAATGCCTATTAATTTGTGAACTTGTGGGTGAAATGTATATCCTATGATGTGCAAAAACTGAAGAAACAATAATGTAGCAGTGTCGAATACAAATGAATGACAAATTACATATCATGTCCCATAGGAGTCTACTTGCATTGATGTTAGACTGGGTCAGTTACTGTAGAATAATTAGGATATGTATGCACCATTCACTGAAGTTAGTTTTCAGTACTAGGAAACAAATATGTATTTCAGGTGCATGAATATTACTGATTATAATCTTGTGAAAATTTGATTATAAATCCACATACATGAACAAGAATGAATTTAGAGAGTGTATATTAGACACATATATTTCATATTTTGAAAAATTTGGAGAGTATATCTATATCTATATCTATATCTATACACACACACACACACACACACACACACACACACAACACTCACAGACATTAAAAAGTACCAATATAAATGCCAATCGAAATTCATCAGTAAATATATGTCATCCAGAAATGCAAAAATATTTATTTTACTGAATATGACTTTATGTATAACGTTGTTCGACTAGGACGGTCTCCTATAGGTTGAATTTTTATTTCCAACAGCATTTAGGAGGAGTGAACTCTTCTCACAATTTGTATCTGCTAAGAAAGCCACCTCACAAAATGTACATGTGATACCTGCTAGGATTCTATATATGCATATATATATATACATGTGTGAATAGGCTAAAGAAAAGGGAAACAAGAATTCACATATTTGTTAAGTTTAAAAACACATGGAGAATATGTCCATTAAAATTTGAATACATTTATAACTCCTACCTTATATAATGCAAATGTCAAGTCCAACTATACAACATGTCTCCTCTGAAGTGCTTGTATTTCTATTGTGTTGGGTTAATTTTCCCCATTATATTAGGATGAATAGTCTGAGTCTACTAGGTATGGCTTAGTGTCAGGAATTCAGCATTTCGAATGGAAAATTGGAAAATGAATCCAATGTGTATGTAAATATATGCTGCACAAATATCCTCCCGCTCTCATCCAGAAGAATGCCTTGACATTACCTTCACCCCAAGTAAGACACAATTAGAGGAAAAGAGTTACAAAATCAGTGAAGAGATATCTGGAATGTAAAATGCTCAGGAGTTCACAAACTTGGAGGTGGTAGAGGAGTTTGCAAAACTAAGGGACAGGGTAATCACTCCACAAATATGGAGCTCTGCTGGCCTAAAAACTTTTTGAGAAACTGCCTCTGAGCTTCCGCCCTTGAAATATATGTTGTTTTCAGGAGATTTGTCTTCCTTTGTAGGGAGACCATCAAAGCTGGGTCTGCATCTATGTGACCTGGAGGACATGGTTTCTTATTTTCCAATTAACAAGATGAAGCAGTGCTGAATCCACTCTTTGTAGGTAAACTGAGGCCACTGGGGACTAAGTGTCTCCCCGTGTGGACTGTAAAGCCATTTGGTCCTCCTCCACTTTTTGTGGTTTTTTTGCTGCTGCACTGTGAGTTTGGTATTTGTTTCACGAAATACTAGGAGCTAATCTGGGACAGAGTGCTGGAGGGAGTTCTGTCACGTGTGGTGGGTCAGGGTCTGCTAGAGAATGCACCAAATAAGCTTCGATCTCTCACAGCTTGCCCCATTTCCCCCTTGTCCATATCAACCTGATTCTTCATTTTCCTCTGAAAACTCTGCATATAACAAGATGGTTTTACATATAAGGGTCTGCTGGCTGTACCACGCCAGTTACAAGCCATTTGGAATCCAATGGTAGATCCACATGGCCCTACCACGGATGTTTTATCAAACACCTCCCCACCACTGCTCTAGACCCACTACTCAGCAGGCTCCAACTTACTGCCATCCTATTCTACACCATTTTCATGAAACTCCGTAAATCAAGGCACTGTCTGGTATACTCATGATCAGCAGCAGGACATCCAATGTTTCTCCAGTGCCACCTGGTCATAGAAATTTCAAAAATTTCATGGTATTTATCTAGCCATTTTTCAAGCATGAAGTTGGAGGCACTGTGGGTTTCAATTAATTCAGCAAACATTAAATGGTGATGAAGCTCATTTCAATATAATCTCTGGAGAACTCTCACAGGCAAGGTTTTCCAAAGAGTGGTCAAAAGGTCACATTAGGCCAGGCCCATTGAGGTCTACAATGTGAGGTCCATGTGTGTTTTGACTCTCAACTATGGCTGCCATGTCTTTAAGAATAAAATCATGTGATATCCTTGCTGAGATTCCCAGGCCTCTTTGGAAATCCACCCGGGGCCTAGGTCTCAATTTCCAAGAGCGACTTTCATGCGTGGCCTCTTGAAATTCTAACAAAATTCATGGCAATGCTTCTCTGAGTTCAGTTCTAAAACCCAGTCTCTAAGGGGAATCACACCAGAGTTCAAGCCCACGTGGACCCAGTCATTTTTTCCAATGCCACACAAATGACCAAAATTAAAACCGAAACACTCCCACATGGCCCTCATCTTATTCCATATAGTAACTCATCTTAACCTCTGGCTGGAGGTTTCCATGAGGGGCGCAGCCCAAGACAGTATCCAAAATCAGCTCGTTTTCCCCTCATTTGCCTAAAGTCAGGGTGGCCTGGACACCGTTTCTGTGAACCAGCAATGATCAAATAAGCCTGCTGTTAATTCTTCTGTGTTTCTCCAATTTGAGGCCTACTGATTTCAGGAATAGATTCTTTATGTGATTTAAAGTTATTCGAAAACCCAAGCACCTCTGCAGAGATTTGAAGAACTCATTTGACTCAAGGAATCCCTATTCTCACTAGATGGAGTTCAGGAACCTAACAGAGGAAGGCAAGAGACTTCATCCACAATGAATGATTTTTTGCCCTTATGGTTTTGGATGCACGCATGGGATCATTCTTCAGATTCATCAGATGCTGAGAATCTAAGTCACAGCCAAACACATGGCCAAGAGGCTGATTCAGACACATCCATTCTCAAAGCAATGAAGCCAGAAGCCACAGGTGATGCCCATTCATTTGTATTTGAAAACTGTTTTCTTCAGGCTTCACAAAGGGGTGGCCTGAGGCAAAGACCTTCCTGACATTCAGTGCAACACAACAATTAGTAAGCAAATTGCCCAAAGCAGGGTTTCTGCACTGAGACTTTCCTGGTCACACTGATATCTGAGTTTTCTGAAATGCTCGCCATTCTCTTCAGCTATCCATTACATGGACATGTCACAGAGCTTGGAGGTGGTACATATTTTGGACACAAAACCATGAGCCTATTCTGGAGAGTGACCAGAATTCAGGAAGAAAACAGCATCTTAGAAAGATAGTAGGTGTTGCACATCGATAAGACAAGCTGCAGTCCATTCATATATTGGGCAGGATGAATTATGGGAAGACTTATACTAGACAGGACACATCAATTAATGCATTCTCTTTTTAATGTTTACAACAACGGACACATTGGGATACACCGAAACAGAAACACTCACCTTGTCAAACAACTTACTAGAAACTGTCCACTACAAACCAAACAAACCGCCTTTCCTACCTATTCTCAGAACATGAGACAAAACAACAAACCCACACCCACTCCCACAAAGGCACCTCCTTACCCCAAGTAGGTCTGTGACTATCCGGAGTTTCCTCTGACTGCGGGCCATACTATGTTCCCCCGAAATGGCCTGTCTTCTCTCAGATCTTGTTTCCTTGTTCAACTCTGTGTAGTTGTCAGGAAAAAGTGGTTAGCCACTACCTGCTTTCTCAGGAAAGGTCCCTCTTTAGAGTTCTCCTGGCATTAGGCCATCCTCACATCAGTAGGTACCAAGAAAACTGAGTCTGTCCTTGGTAAATCCAAACAAGTGAGCCCACTGGGACTGGGACTGGGACTGCCTCTGGGTGCCTGGCTTCTTGGATACAAATTTCAGAGAGTTCCATCACCAAGGAAATGAGGTATGTCACATTCTTTGGAACTGAATGAGGTCACTGCCTTGGCAACCACTTTGTCCTAACTGTTGCTTCCAAGGGTCCCATGAGATGGAGGCTTCCCCTACTTCCTGTGACACTTTCACAAGGGAGAATGGTATATCAACCATAGGCACCCAGGAACAGCTCTCCACACAGGCCTGGTTTGGTCCATCTTCTCTACAATAAAAAGAGAGAGGCTGATTCAGACACATCCCTTCATCCTGACCAGGTTATTTGCCATGGAAGATGACTTTTGCTCACTCAGGTCCTTCATACCTGCCTACAACTTCTCCAGGTATCATTTCTGCATGGACCTTTGAGGTTCTCAGCAGGTGGAAGATCCCATAATTTCCTGTATTGTAAGAACCACTCTGTCCCTGCTTTTCTGTAAAATGAGATTGAGGGAACAGTGTGCGCTTAGGGTTAATAACAGGTTTGATTTGGGTTATGAATCATTCTGTGTGATGAATAATGGTATTGGGAACCTGTGATATTTACAAGAATATAGATGTGAAATAAAAGTATGAAAACAAAAATCTAGGTATGATTTGAAGCCCAGAAGGGTTTTCCCCTTGATTGGGATACTTAGCTTTGAATTATGTTCTGCAAAGATGTCTCAGATAATTCGATATACAAGGGAGTAGGACCTTGTACCTATGATGATTGAATTTAGAAGAGAACATCCAGGCAAAAAGTGATAATCGTTAGGATTAGGAAGATAGTCGATAGCTTTAGGAAGAAGAGTGAGTATAGGATTTGGACCAAATGTTCTTTACCAGTAGGGTTTCCGTTATGGAGTGAATGTAGATGTCAGTACATATGAAGAGTCAGTCACTATGGTGAACTGGGGAAAATATGTAGAAAAGCAGATATCAATAGAATCATTACAAAATCAGGCAAAGTATAAAGTGAGTGATAGAATTAGTCATTTTCAACAGGGTTGAGTTTGAATATATAAATTAGATGGAAACAAATATGTAGTCACCAACAGGATTGACAATTGATAGCATTAGGCAACCTGGACATGGATGTTTTTAGTAATATATGTTCACTTTCCATTTAGGCTTTGGTACAATCATAAGAGTGACCTTTCCATTTTTTGTCCAGAATATTACTGTGATAATGAGGTGACATGAGTATTTCTTTCACCATTTCTGGGAGCAATATATTGAATATTTAAAATTAGAATTGAGGGTACAAAGAGGTGTACCCTGTGTCTATGAACATAGAGATAAAGCATGAATAGAACATACTGTGACTAAATAATACAACTTTTTTGAACTTTAAATAATGAATTGAATTGATATCTGAAAAATTAAAGGAAATCATATATTGATACACAATCATTCATTCCAACCAGTTATATATCTCATGGAAATATTAGTGTTTTGGTTTATCATGAAGAGTGTGTGAGTTTTGCTTCAAAAGTGATTATGGAAATCTAAAATAATGTGTTTGGAAAGAAGTCTCATGAAAAGACCTGTCAAGAAACCCTGACAATACTTGTGTTCTGAAGCAAGAAGTGATTAAAGTTGAAACAAATGCCTATAAATTTGTGAACTTGTGGATGAAGTGTATAACTTAAAATGTGCAAAAACTGAAGAAATAATAATGTACCATTGTTGAATACATATGAACGTCAAATTACATATCATGTCCCATAGGAGTCTACTTGCATTGATGTTAGACTGGGTGCGTTTCTGTAGAATAATGAGGATTTGTATGCCCCATTCACTGAAGTTAGTTTTCAGTACTAGGAAACAATTATGCATTTCAGGTGGATGAATATTTCTGATTATAATCTTGTGAAAAGTTGATTATAAATCCACATACATGAACATGAATGAATTTAGAGGGTTTACATTAGACACATATATTTTATATTTTGAAACATCTGCAGAGTGTACAGATATATTATACACACACACAAAAAAAAACACTCACATACATTTAATAGTAGCAATATATATGCGAATCGAAATTCATCAGTAAATATATATCATCCACAGATGCAAAAATATTTATTTTACTGAACATGAATTTATGCATAATGTTCTTCTACTAGGAAGCTCCCCTATAGGTTGAATTTTCAGTTCCAACAGCGTTTAGGAGGAGTGAACTCTTCTCACAGTTTGTATATGCCAATCAGCCACCTCAAAAATGTACGTGTGATACCTGGTAGGATTCTATATGTGCATATAAATATACAAGTGTGAATAGGCTAAAGAGAAAGGGAAACAAGAATTCTCGTATTTTTTAAGTTTAAAAACTCAGGGAGAACTTCTTCGATTAAAAATTGACTAGATTTATAACTTTTACCTTATATAATGCAAAACTCAAGTCCAACTATACAACATGCCTCCAATGAACTGCTTGTATTTCTATAGGTTTGGCTTATGTTTCTCTATCATATTAGGATGAGTTGTCTGAGTCTAGTAGGTATGGGTTAGTGTCAGGGATTCAATATTTCAAAATGAAAATTGGAAAATGAATCCAATTTGTATGCATATATATGCTGCACAAATATCCTCCCACTCTCATCCAGAACAATGCCTTGACATTACCTTCACCCCAAGTAAGACAAAATTAGAGGAGAAGAGTTAGAAAATCAGTGAACACATATCTGGAATGGAAAATGCTCAGGAGTTCACAACCTTGGAGGTTGTAGAGGAGTTTCCAAAAGCAAGGGATAGGGTAAACACTCCACAAACATGGAGCTCTGCTGGCCTAAAAGCTTTTTGAGAAACTGCCTCTGAGATAGGGCACTTGAAATATATGTTGTTTTCAGGAGATTTGGCTTTCTTTGTAGTGAGACCATCAAAGCTGGGTCTGCATCTATGAGACCTGGAAGACATTGTTTCTGATATTTCAATGAACATGAGGCAGCAGTGCTGATATTTTTCTTTTTAAGTAAACTGTGGCCTCTGGGGTCTAAGTGTCTCCCTGTTGAACTGTGAAGCCATTTGGCCCTCCTACACTTTTTGTGGGGTTTTTCCTGCTGCACTGGTAGTTTGGTATTTGCTTCATAAAATAGAAGGAGTTCAACTGGGACACAGTGCAGGAGGGAGTTGTATCACGTGTGGTGGGTCAGGGACAGCAGAAAAATGCACCAACCAATCTTCTATCCCTCAAAGCTTGCCCCATTGCATCCTTGTCCATAGCAACCTGATTCTGAACATTGCCCTGAATCCTCTCCATATAACAAGATACCTTTACTTATAAGGGTCTGCTGGCTGCACCATGTAAGCCACAAGCCATTTGTAAGCCAATGGAAGATCCAAATTGCTCCAACACAGAAGTTTTATCACACTCCTGCCCACCACAACTCTAGGCCCACTTCTCAGGAGGCTGCAACTTACTGGGACCTCTGTTCTACACCATTTTCATAAAACCCAGTCAAGCAAGGCACTGTCAGGTACATCCATGATCAGCAGCAGGACATCCAAAGGTTCTCTAGTGCAACCTAGTCATGGGAATTTCAAAAAATTCACGGTATTTATCTAGAAATTTTTCAAGGATGAAGTTGGAGGCACTGTGGGTTTCAATTTATTCAGGAACCATTAAATGGAGAGGAAGATTATTTCAATGAAAGCTCTGGAGAACCCTCACAGGCAAGGCTTCTCAAAGAGTGGACAAAAGGTCACATTTAGCCAGGCCCATTGAGGTCTACAATGTGAGGTCCATGTGTGTTTTGACTCTCAAATATGGCTGCCAAGTCTTTCGAATGAAATCATGTGATACCTTGGCTGAGATTCCCAGTTCTCTGTGCAAAGCCACTCTGGCACTAGTTCTCAGTTTCCAAGGGTGACTCTCATACATGGCCTCTTTAATCCCAACACAATACATGGCAATACTTTTCTGAGGTCAGATTCTGAACTCAGTCTCTAAGGGGAATCACACCAAAGTTCAAGCCCAGGTAGACCCAGTTATGTCTTCCAACTGCCACACAAATATCCACAATTAAATCCAAAACACTCCCACATGTCACTCATCTTTTCTAAATACACACTCATCATAACCTCTGGCTGGAGGTTTCCATGAGGGGTGCGGCCCAAGACAGTGTCCAAAATAACCACCCTTGCCCCTCATTTGCCTAAAATCAGGGTGGCCTGGACATCCTTCCAGTGAACCAGGAGTGATCAAATTGGCCGGCCATTAAGATGGCACTGCTTCTCCAATTTGAAGCCTACTGACTGTGGGGCTTAGAGTCTTTATGTGATTTGGAGTCATGAGAAAAATCAAGCACTTATGGGCTATCCTCTGCAGGGTTTTGAGGAACACATTTGAACCAAATGATCACTATTCTCACTTGATGAAGGTCAGGAACCTTACAGAGGAATGTGAGAGACTTCATCCAAAATGAATGCTCTTTTGTCCATTTTGGTTTTGGATGCACACATGGGATCTTTCTTTAGATCCATCAGGTGATAAAAATCTAAGCCGCAGCCTCACACAGGGCCAAAAAGCTGATTCAGACACATCCTTTTCCAAAGCAATTAAGCAAAGAGCCAGAGGTGATGCCCTTTCATTTCTGTTTGAAAACTATTTCTTTTGGCTCTACAAAGGTGTGGCCTGAGGCAAAGATGTTCCGGACATTCAGGGCAACAGAACAATTGGTAAGCAAAAGGCCCAAAGCAGGGTTTCTCCATTAGAATTTTCTGGTCACACTCATATCTGAGTTTTCTGAGATTCTCCCATTCCCTTCAGCTATCCAGTACATGGCCAAGTCTCAGAGCTTGGAGGTGGTACATATTTTGGACACAAAAAAATGAGCCTATTCTGGGAAATTGGCCAGGATTCAGGAAGAAAACAGGAACTTAGCAAGATTGTAGGAGTTGCCCACGCATAAGTCAAGCCACAGTCCATTCATAAATTGGGCAAGATGAATCTTGGGAAGCTTTCTACTAGTCAGGACACATACAATGATTCATTCTCTTTTCTAATGTCTAAAACCCCGGACACAGTGGGATACACAGACATAGAGACACTGGCCTTGTCAAACGACTTACCAGAAACAGTTCACTCCAAAACAAATAAACTGCCTTTCCTACCTATTCTCAGAACATGAGACAAAACCTCAAACCTACACCCACACACACAAAGGCAGCTCCTTCCCCCAAGTAGGTCTGTGACTATCAGGAGTGTCCTCTGACTGGTGGGCCATACTATGTCCTGATGAAATCGCCTGTCCTGTGTCAGATATGGTCTCATTGGCCCAATCTGTGAAGTTGTCACTAGCCAGCTGTGAGCCACTACCTGCTTTCTCAGGAAAGGCCTCTCTTCAGAGCTTTCCTGACATTTGTCCATCCTCACATCAGTAGGTACTCAGAAAGACTGACTCTGTCCTTGTTAAATCCAAACAAGTGAGACCACTGGGACTGGGAATGGGACTGGCTCTGCGTGCCTGGCTTCCCGGATCCCAAGTTCAGAGAGTTTCATCACCAAGGAAGTGAGGTGAGATTAATCTCTTCAGGAATTTAATGAGGTCACTGCCTTGGCAACCACTTTGTCCTAACAGTTGCTTCCAATAGTACTATGAGATGGAGGCAGCCCTTACTTCCTGTGACACTTTCAAAAGTTAGAATGGTATATCAACCATAGGCACCCAGGAACAGCTCTCCACACATGCCTGGTATGGTCCATCTTCTCTACATTAAGAAGAGAGAGGCTTATTCAGACAAAACCCTTCATCTTGGAAAGGTTGTTTGAGATGGAAGATAACTTTTTCTCTCTCAGGTCCTTCATAGCTGCCTAATCTTCTCCAGGGATCAAACCTGCATGGACCTTTGAGGTTCTCAGCAGGAGGCAGATCCCCTACATTCCTGTATTGTAAGACGAACTCTGTCCCTGCTCTTCTGTAAAGTTAGGTTGAGGGAAGAGTGTATGGTTAGGGTTATTAACATGTTTGATTTGGATTACGAATCCTTCTGCAGGATGATTAATAGTATTGGGAACCTGTGATATTTATAAGATTATAGAGGTGAAATATAAGTATGAAAACAGAAATGTTGGTAAGATTTGAAGCCCAGAAGGGCAGTAGGCCCTTGATTGGGATACTTAGCTTTTAATTACGTTCTACACAGATGTCTCAGATAAATTGATAATCAATGGCATAGGACCTTATACCTTGGATGTTTGATTTTAGAAGAGAACATCCACTCAAATTGAGATAGTCGGTGGGATTAGGAAGATAGTCGGTAGGTTTATAAAAAATGAGTGAGTATAAAAATTGGACAAAAAGTTCTGTAGCATTAGGGTTTCGGTTATAGAGTGAATATAAATGTCAGCACATGTGAAGAGTCAGTCACAATGATTAACTGGGGAAAATATGTAGGAAGGAAAATATCAATAGAGACATTACGAAATGAGGCAATTATATAGTGAGTGATAGGATTAGACATTTTCAACAGGGTTGAGATTGAATACATAATCTTAGGAAGAAACAAATATGTAGTCACCAATAGGAATGACATTTGAAAGCATTAGGCAACCTGGACATGGATGTTTTTAGTAAGCCATGTTCACTTTCAATTTAGGATTTGGTACAATCATAAGTGTGACCTTTGCATTTTGTGCCCAGAAAATTATTGTGATCAAATATATATGTAGATCATATGATGTGTGTATTTCTTCCACCATTTCTGGGAGCAATATTTGAGGACACATAAATTAGTATTGTGGGTACCAAGTGGTGTACCCTGTGTCAATGAATATAGAGATAATGCATGAATAGACCATAGTGTGAATAAATAATATAACTTTTTTCTCTTTAAATAATGGATTGAATTGATATCTTAAAATATATAGGAAATCATATATTGACATACAATCATTCACTCCAACCAGTTACATATATAATGGTAATCTTAGGGTTATTGTTTATCATGAAGTGTGTGTGAGTTTTGTTTCAAAAGTGTTTATGGAAATCGAAAATAATGTGTTTGGAAAGAAGTCTCATGAAAAGACCAGTCAAGAAATATGGAGGAATCCATGTGTTCTGAAGCTGGAATTGATTGAAAGTGAAACAAATGCCTATAACTTTCCTAAATTGTGGATGAAATATATATCCTGTGATGTGCATAAACTGATGAAATAGTAATGTACCAGTGTTGAATAAAAATGAAGGTCAAAGTACACATCATGTCCCATAGGAATCTACTTGCATTGATGTTAAACTGGGTCAGTTACTGTAGAAATATTAGGATTGCATGCATTATTCACCGTAGTTAGTTTTATTTCATTTTTATTTATGGTTGTTCAAAACATTACATAGTTGTTGTTATAACATATTTCACACTTTGATTCAAGTGCGCTATAAACTCCCATTTTTACCCCGTGTACAGATTACAGAATCACATCAGTTACACATCTATTGATTCACATATTGCCATACTAGTGTCTATTGAATTCTGCTGCCTTTCCTATCCTCTACTATCCCCCCTCCCCTCCCCGCCCCTCCCCTCTTCTCTCTCTACCCCCTCTACTGTAATAAATTTGTCCCCCTTGTATTATTTTTCTCTTTCCCCTCACTTTCTCTTGTATGTAATTTTGTATAACCCTGAGGGTCTCCTTCCAATTCCATGCAATTTTCCTTCTCTCTCCCTTTCCTTTCCACCTCTCATCCCGCTTTAATGTTAATCATCTTGTCATGCTCTTCGTCTCTCCTCTGTTCTTAGTTACTCTCCTTATATCAAAGATGACATTTGGCATTTGTTTTTTAAGGATTGGTTAGCTTCACTTAGCATAATCTGCTCTAATGCCATCCATTTCCCTCCAAATTCTATGATTTTTTTTATTTTTCAATGCAGAGTAATACTCCATTGTGTATAAATGCCACAGTATTTTATCCATTCTTTCATTGAAGGTTATCTAAGTTTGTTTCACAGTCTTGCTGTTGTGAATTGTTCTGCTATGAACATCGATGTAGCAGTGTCCCTGTAGCATGCTGTTTTTAGGTCTTTAGTGAATAGACTGAGTAGGGGAATAGCTGGGTCAAATGGTGGTTCCATTCCCAGCTTTCCAAGAAATTTTCATACTGCTTTCCAAATTGGCTGCACCAATTTGCAGTCCCACCAGCAATGTAGAAGTGTACCTGTTTCCCCACATCATTGCCAGAACTTGTTGTTTGACTTCATAATGGCTGCCAATCTTACTGGAGTGAGATGGTATCTTAGGGTGGTTTCGATTTGCATTTCTCTGACTGCTGGAGATGGTGAGCATTTTTTCATGTACTTGTTGATTGATTGTAAGTCCTCATCTGATAAGTGTCTGTTGAGGTCCTCAGCCCATTTGTTGATTGGGTTCTTTGTTATCTTATTGTCTAATTTTTTGAGTTTTTTGTATATTCTGGATATTAGGGCTCTATCTGAAGTGTGAGGAGTAAAGATTTCTTCCCAGGATGTAGGCTCCCTATTTACCTCTCTTATTGTTTCTTTTGCTGAGAAAAAACTTTTTAGTTTGAGTAAGTCCCATTTGTTGATTCTAGTTATTAACTCTTGTGCTATGGGTGTCCTATTGTGGAATTTGGAGCCCGACCCCACAGTATGTACATCGTAAGCAAATTTTTCTTCTATCAGACACTGTGTCTCTGATTTGATATCAAGCTCCTTGATCCATTTTGAGTTAACTTTTGTGCATGGCAAGAGAAAGGGATTCAGTTTCAATTTGTTACATATGGATTTCCAGTTTTCCCAACACCATTTGTTGAAGATGCTATCCTTCCTCCATTGCATGCTTTTAGCCCCTTTATCAAATATAAGATAGTTGTAGTTTTGTGGATTGGTTTCTGTGTCCTCTATTCAGTACCATTGGTCCACAAGCCTGTTTTGGTACCAGTACCATGCTATTGTTGTTACTATTGCTCTGTAGTATAGTGTGAAGTCTGGTATCGCTCTACCGCCTGATTCACACTTCCTGCCTAGCATTGTTTTTGCTATTCTGGAACTTTTATTTTTCCATATGTATTTCATGATTGCTTTCTTTATTTCTACAAGAAATGCCTTTGGGATTTGATTGGCATTGCATTAAACCTATAGAGAAATTTTGGTAATATCACCATTTTGATGATGTTAGTTCTGCCTTTCCATGAACAGGGTATATTTTTACATCTTCTAAGATCTTCTTATATTTCTCTCTTTAGGGTTGTGTAGTTTTCATTGTATGAGACTTTCCCCTCTTTTGTTAGATTGATTCCCATCTTTTTTTTTTTTTAGGATATTGTGAATGGAGTGGTTGTTCTCATTTCCATTTCAGAGGATTTGTCCCTGATATAGAGGAATGCCTTTGATTTATGCGTGTTGATTTTATATCCTGCCACTTTGCTGCATTCATTTATTAGCTCTATTAGTTTCTTTGTAGACCCTTTTGGGTCTGCTAGGTATAAAATCATGTCATCTGCAATAGTAATAATTTAAGTTGTTCTTTTCCTATTTTTATGCCTTTAATTTCTTCCGTCTGTCTAATTGCTCTGGCCAGTGTTTCGAGAACTGTATTGAACAGAAGTAGTGAGAGAGGGCATCCCATTCTTGTTCCAGATTTTAGAGGGAATGCCTTCAATTTTTCTAGATTCAGAATGATGCTAGCTTGAGGATTAGCATAGATTGCTTTTACAATATTGAGGTATGATCCTGTTATTCCTAGTTTTTCTAGAGTTTTGAAGATAAAGGGATGCTGTACTTTGTCGAATGCTTTTTGTGCATCTATCGAGATGATCATATGGTTCTTATTTTTAAGTCTATTGATGTGGTGAATAATATTTATTGATTTTCGTATATTGAACAAGCCTTGCATTCCATGGATGAATCCTACTTGATCATGGTGCACAATTTTTTTAATATGTTTTTGTATCTGATTCACCAGAATTTAATTAGGGATTTTTGCATTTAGATTCCTTAGGGATATTGGTCTGTAGTTTTCTTTGTTTGAAGTGTTTATGTCTGGTGTAGAAATCAGGGTGATATTGGCCTGGTAGAATGAATTTGGAAGATCTCCCTCTTTTTCAATTTCCTGAAATAGCTTGAAAAGTATTGGTATTAGTTCATATTTAAAGGGTTTGTAAAACTCTGCTGTATACCCAACTGTCCTGGTCTTTCCTTAGTTGGTAATCTTTGGATGGTTTCTTCTATTTCCTCAATTGATACTGGTCTGTTTAGGTTGTCTATATCCTCCTGACTCAATCTGGACAGATCATATGACTTAAGAAATTTTTCGATGCTTTCACTATCTTCTATTATATTGGAGTATAACGAATCAAATTAATTTCTGATTATCTTCTGTATTTCAGAAATATCTGCTGTGATTGCCAGGGGGTGACAAATAACTTGTGTAGATTGATACAGCAGGAATGGAAGCCGTTTATTGTAGCATCTGAGCGATATTTATACATTTTATATAGCTTATCTAATTAGCATAAAATAGATCCAGCAGTGAACCAATAAGGAATCTCCACACTTAATGGCTTGCTTTTGTTACTTCACAAACCACTCTCTATGGCATTTTTCCAGGCGCCATCCAGACTTGTTTACAGACCCTAACATTTCTCTGGCAAAATACCAGGTGCCATCCTGACTTGTTTATATACCTTAACATGTGATGTTGCCCTTTTCATCCCGTATGCTAGTAATTTGAGTTTTCTCTCTTCTTCTCTTCATTAGCATGGCTAAGGGTCTGTCGATTTTATTTATTTTTTCAAAGAACCAACTTTTAGTTTTCTCAATTTTTTCAATTGTTTCTTTTGTTTCGATTTCATTAATTTCAGCTTTGATTTTAATTAAATCTTACCTTCTACTTATTTTGCTGTTGTTTTCCTCTTCTTTTTCTAGGATTCTGAGATGAAGTATGACATCATTTATTTGTTTTGTTTTTTTTTCTTTTTTTAAGGAATGAAATCCAAGCAATGAATTTTCCTCTTAGAACGGATTTCAGTGTGTCCCATAGATTCTGATATGTTGTGCCTGTGTTTTCATTTATCTCTAAGAATTTTTTAATTTCCTCCTTGATGTCTTCTATAACCCATTGATCATTCAGTAACCTATTGTTCATTCTCCAAGTGATGCATGATTTTTCCTTCCTTCGTTTATCATTGATTTTTAGTTTATATTAGATTATGATCAGATAAGTTGCATGGTATTATCTCTACTTCTTTATATTGTCTAAGAATTGCCCTGTGACATAATATATGATCTATTTTTGAGAAGGATCCATGTGCTGCTGAGGAAAAATGTAACTGCTTGATGTTGAGGAGTATATTCGATATATGTCAATTAAGTCTAGGTTATTAATTGTGTTATTGAGTTCTATAGTTTTCTATTTCAACTTTTGTTTGGAAGACCTGTCCAGTGGTGAGAGAGGTGTGTTGAAGTCTCCCATGATTATTGTATGGTGGTCTATTAGACTCTTGATCTTGAGAAAAGTTTGTTTGATGGACATAGCTGCACCATTGTTTGGGGCATATATATATTTATAATGGTTATGTCTTGTTGGTGTATGGTTCTCTTGAGCAGTATGTAGTGTCCCTCTTTATCCCTTTTGATTAACTTTGGCTTGAAATCTATTTTATTTGATATGAGTATGGACACTCCTGCTTGTTTCCGAAGTCCATATAAGTGATATGATTTTTCCCAACCTTTCACCTTCAGTCTATGTATGTCTTTTCCTATCAAATGCATCTCCTGTAGGCAGCATATTATTGGGTCTTGTGTTGTGATCCATTCTACTAGCCTGTGTCTCTTAATTGGTGAGTTTAAGCCATTAACATTTACGGTTATTATTGAGATAATGGTTGTTCTTCCAGCCCTATTTGTTTATTTATGTTATTAAACATGGATTGTTTTCTACATTGATTATTTCCCCCTTTTACTGTACTACCTCCCACTGTTGGTTTTTATTGTTATTTTCCATTTCCTCTTCCTGTAATATTTTGCCGATGATGTTTTGAAGAGATGGTTTTCTAGCTACAATTTATTTTAACTTTTTTTTTAACATAGAAGGTTATGATTTTATCTTCCATCCTGATGCTTAATTTCACTGGATACACAATTCTTGGTTGGAATCAATTTTCTTTCAGTGTTTGAAAAATGTTAATCCAGGATCTTTTAGCTTTCAGAGTCTGTGTTGAAAGATCAGCTGTTATCCTGATTGGTTTACCCCTAAATGTAATCTGCTTTTTTTTTCTCTTGTAGCATTTAAAATTCTCTCCTTATTGTGTACGTTGGGCATCTTCATTATAATGTGTCTAGGTGTGGATCTCTTATGATTTTGCACATTCGGCGTCCTGTAGGCTTCTAGGACTTGGGAGTCAGTCTGATTCTTCAAGTCTGGGAAGTTTTCTCGTATTATTTCATTGAATACATTGCTCATTGCTTTGGTTTGGACCTCTATACCTTCCTGTATTCCAATGACTCTTAAGTTTGGTCTCTTTATGTTATCCCGTATTTCTTGGATATTCTGTTGATGGTTTCTTAACAGTCTTGCTGAGCTGTCTATGTTCTTTTCAAGTTGGAATACTTTGTCTTCATTGTCTGATGTTCTATCTTCTAAGTGTTCTACTCTGCTGGTAGTATTCTCAATTGAGTTTTTAAGTTGGTTTATTGCTTTCTGCATTTCTAGGATTTCTGTTTGTTATTTTTTACAACCTCTATCTCCCTGTATAGCTGATCTTTTGCTTCTTGGATTTGTTTATGTAATTCATTGTCGAAGTGATATTTCATTGTCTGATTTTGCTGTCTAATGTCTTCCTTGAGACTCCAGATCATCTGAAGCATGTATATCCTGAGTTCTTTATCTGACATTCCATTTACTGCAGCTATTACCTCTTCTAAAGTTGTGCTGACCTGCATTGCTTGTGGTCCTTTTTTCCTTGTCTTATCATACTGCTCGCTTTTCTTTCTGCTTGGTGAAACTGTTGTGATTTTGAAATTTTCCTCCTATATATTTATATTGCTCTTGTATAGTTGCAAAGTCTCCCTTGCATGGGCGCAGGGGGGCTGTGCTGCTCCTCCAATTAGGGTGATCTAACTACCTTGCTGACGGGCCGCTGGGCTTGTTTTCCTGATCGGTTGCAGGTCTGCCTACCATGCAGGCGCGGGAGGCGGCTCTGCTCTGCCCCTCCTCCAATTGGTGTCACGTGTCTACCAGGCCCGTGGACCCCTGGGGTGTTCTGCCGATCAGTCGCAGGTCTGCCTACCTTGTAGGTGCTGGCGGCGGCTCTGCTCTGCCCCTACTCCAATTGGGGTGACGTGACTACCATGCAGGTGTGTTGCTGGGCCTGTTCCGCCAGTTTGTCGCAGGTCTGCCTACCTTGCGGGCACGGGCAACGGATCTGCTCTGCTCCTATTTCAAATGGGGTGAAGTGTCTGCCGCTCCGGCAGGGCGATGGGCCTCTTCTGCCAGTCAGGTGCAGGTGTGCCTACCTTGCGGGTGCGGGTGATGGCTCTGCTCTGCCACTACTCCATTTGGGGGGTCGTGACTACCATGCCGGCAGGTTGTTGGGCCTGTTCTGGGTGCGGGCGAAGGCTCTGCTCTGCCCCTACTAATATTGGGGTGACCTGACTACCATGCCGGTGGGCCACTGGGATTGTACTAGGTGAGGGAGAAGGCTCTGCTCTGCAACTATTCCAATTCGGGTGATTTGACTACCATGCCTGCGGGTCACTGGGCCTGTTCTGGGCAAGGGCAGCGGCTCTGCTCTGCCTCTATTCCAATTGGGGTGACGTGACTACCATGCAGGTGTGTCGCTGGGCCTGTTCCGGGCGTGGGCGGCGGCTCTGCTCTGCCCCTCTGGCTTGATGACAAAGTGAGAGAGACCCGGGTGTTTGTGACTCACTTTCTTTACCAGGAGACCAACCGTTTCTGTCACTGATGGTATCAATGAAGTTATCTCCTCTGCTGCTTTCTGATGACATCAGATCTCTGCCATGTTGGTATCCCATGCAGAAGGCAGCATTTTGTTCCCTTTGCTGGGTGACTAAAGCAATGGGTGAGTTCTGACCGGCACTCACAAGCCCCGTCTCAATCCTGTTGCACTCCCTATGAAGGCTCGGTTGATATTTACCTCCACAGTATTCAGCAAGACCCGGACCGAGAAGCAGTTTCCGCAGGTTCTTTAGCCCAGGGCCAGATCAGTTCCGGGAGGCGGAATTCGGCCTCTCTGGGCTCGGTGTATGTTCTAATAGAAGCAGGCTCCAAGACGCAGTTTCTGCGGGTTCTCTAGCACTGAGCCTGAGTAATTTGTCTGCAAGACAAAGGTGAATGGCATCCTGAAATTACCGGTTCTATAGCTGAATAAGCTGCGATCAGTCGAAAACAGGGATGGTGACGTCACCTCTCCAAGATGGTGGCCACTGGGTTCCTCTGTGGTCTGACTGGTGCGGAGAAACGAGTTGGACTGCATGCTTCCCCGTCTCAAACCCAGAATTCAGCACTGAGTACAGTGATTGCATACCTGGCAGGAGCCCACAGTATCTGCACCACTGTATATTTGCGTTGCTATCTCATCGTTTCCCAGCACGCACCACAGACTCTAGCCACGGAGCGATTTCCTGAATAAGCCATATGACCTTCTGTGAGGACAAATCACTCGCGTTTGAGTTCCCGTAGCTGATCCTCGTGAGATGGAAATTAGTACACTAGGTTTTGGAGAACCACAATTTTGCTGGAAATTCCTAACAAGATAGGTTTTAGCCATTCTAACTCGTCATTCTCCCGCACAGTGATGCGGTATATGGGGGTGATGCACTCCCTTCGCAGCCATCATATGATCCCCTGAAGTTAGTTTTCAGTACTAGGAAACAAATAAGTATTTCAGGTGGATGAATATTTCTGAGAAAAATCTTTTGAAAAGTTGATTATAAATCCACATACATGAATATGAATGAATTTAGGGAGTGTATAATAAGAAAAATATACTTCATATTTTGAAAAATCTGCAGAGTGAAAAATATATATATATATATATGTATATATATACATACACACAGAGACATTAAAAAAGTAGCATTATGTATGCCAATCGAAATTCACCATGAAATATATATCATCCACAGATCCAAAAATATTCATTTTAATGAACATGGATTTATGTCGTTCAACTAAGAAGCTCACCCGTATCTTTAATTTTCGGTTCCAACAGCATTTAGTAGGAGTGATCTCTTCTCACAATTTGTATCTGCCAAGCCAGCCACCTCACAAAATGTACGAGTTATACCAGGTAGAATTCGATATGTGCATATAAAAATACATGTGATGAATAGGCTACAGAGAAAGGGAGACAGTTATTCACATATTTGTTAACTTTTAAAACACATGGAGGACTATTTCAATTAAAATTCGCTAGATTTATAACACCTACCATTTATCATACGAAAGGCAAGTCCAACTATACACCATGCCTCCTGTGAACCTCTTGTATTTCTATTCTGTTTGGGTTATTTTTCTCCATAATATTAGGATTAGAAGTCAAAGTCTATTAGGGTATGTGTTAGTGTCAGGGATTCAGTATTTCGATAGGAAAATTTGAAAATGTATCCAATGTATATGCAAATATGTGCTACACAAAAAACTTCCCACTCTCATTCATAACAATGCCTTGACAATTCCTTCGCCCCACATAAGACACAATTAGAGGAGAGGAGTTAGAAAATCTGTGAATACATATGTGGAATGGAAAATGCTCAGGAGTTCACAATTTGGAGGTGGTAGAGGAGTTTCCAAAAGTAAGGGACAGGGTAAACACTCCACAAACATGAAGTTCTGCCAGCCTGACATCTGGAGAAACTGCCTCTAAGGTTGGGCAATGAAATATATGCTGTTGTCAGGAGCATTAGCTTCATTTGAAGTGAGACCATCAAAGCTGGGTCTTCATCTATGTGACATGAATGACATTGTTTCTTATTTTCCAATGAACATGAGGCATCAGTGCTGAATTTTCTATTTGTATGTAACTTGTGGCCACTGGGGTCTAAGTGTCTCCCCGTGTGGACTGTAAATCCATTTGGTCATCCTCCACTATTCGTGGTGTTTCTTGCTGCTGCACTGGGAGTTTGGAATTTGCTTCATGAAATACAAGGAGTTCAACAGGGACACAGTGCTGAAGTGAGTTCTGTCAATTGTGGTGGGTCGGGTTCTGCAGGAGAATGCACCAACCAGGCTTCTATCCCACATTGCTTGCCCCATTGACCATAGCAACCTGATTCTGAACATTGCCCTGAAACCTCTCCATATAACAATATGCTTTTACATATAAGAGTCTACTGGCTTCAAAATGTCAGTCACAATCCATTTGCAAGACAATGGCAGATCCACATGGCCCAACACAGATGTTTTATCACACACCTGCCAACCACTGCTCTAGGACAACTACTCAACAGGATCCAACTTACTGGCATCTCTGTTCTACACCATTTTCATAAAACCAAGTCAATCAAGGCACTGTCTTACATACTCATGATCAGCAACAGGACATCCAAATGTTCTCCAGTGCCACCCAGTCATGGGAATTTCAAAAATTTTTATGGTATTTATCTAGCCAATTTTCAAGGAAGAAGTTGGAGGCACTGTGGGTTTCAATTTATTCAGGAACCATTAAATGGTGAGTAAGTTCATTTCAATGAAAACTCTGGAGAATTCTCACAGGCAAGGCTTCCCAAAGAGTGGCCAAAATGTCAGATTAAGCCAGGCCCATTGAGGTCTACAATGTGAGGTCCATGTGTGTTTTGACTCTCAAAAATGGCTGCCAAGTCTTTAAGAATAAAATCATGTGATATCCTGGCTGAGATTCCCTGTGATCTGCGGAAAGTCAACTTGGGCCTAGATGTCTTTCCAAGGGCAACTCTCATGCATGGCCATCTAAAATCCCAACACAATTCATGGCAATACTTCTCTGAGATCAGTACCACAACTCAGTCTCTAAGGGGAATCACACCAGGGTGCAAGCCCACGTGGACCCAGTCATCTCTTCAAACCACCATTCAAATGTCCACAATTAAATCCCAAACACTCCCACATGGCCCAAATCTTCTTCCATATATACACTCATCATAACCTGTGGCTGGAGGTTTCCATGAGGGGAGCAGCCCACGTCAGTGTCCAAAATAAGCTTCCTGCACCTCATTTGCCTAAAGTCAGGGTGGCATGGACACCCTTCCTGTAAACCAGGAGTGATCAAATAGGCCTTCCTTTAATACTGCTTAGCTTCTCCAACTTGAGGCCTACTGACTTTGAGGTTTAGATTCTTTAAGTGAATTGGAGTCATGAGAAAAACAAGCACCTATGGGCTAGCCTCTGCTGGGTTTTGAAGAACTCATTTGACCCAAAGGATCCCTGTTCTCACTTGATGGATGTCAGGAACCTACCAGAGGAAGGCAAGAGAGTTAATCAACAATATCTGATCTTTTTGCCATTTTGGTTTTCGATGCATGCATGGGATGTATCTTTAGATCCATCAGGTGCTGAGAATCTAAGCCTCAGCCTCACACAGGGCCAAGAGACTGATTCAGACATATCCCTTTTCAAAGCAATTAAGCATGGATCCACACGTGATGCCCATTCATTTGCATTTGAAAACTGTTTTCTTCAGGCTTCACAAAGTGGTGGCTTGAGGCAAAGTTCTTCCTGACATTCAGGGCAACAGAACAATAGGTAAGCAAAAGGACCAAAGCAGGGTTTCTCCACTGAGACTTTCCTGGTCAACTGATATCTGAGATTTCTGAGATGCTAGCCATTCCCTTCAACTATCTAGTACATGGCCATGTCACAGATATTGGAGGTGGTACATATCTTGGACACAAAACCATGATACTATTCTGGAGTGTTGCCAGAATTGAAGGAGAAAACAGGAAATTATGAAGCTAGTAGGTGTTGCCCATCCATAAGGCAAGCCTGATTCCACTCATATATTGGGCACAATGAATGCTGGCAAGCTTTCTAGTAGACAGGAAACATCCATTGATGCCTTCTCTCTTCTAATGTCTACAATCATGAACACAGTGGGATACACAGACACTCGCCTTGTCAAAGGACTTACTAAAAGTAGTCCACTCCAAACCAAACAAACTGCCTTTCCCACCTATTCTGAGAACTTGAGACAAAACCACAAAATCACACCCACACCCACAAAGGCACCTCCTTCCCCCAAGTAGGTCTGTGACTCTCCGGAGTGTCCTCTGACTGGTGGGCCATACTATGTTTCCCCAAAATGACCTCTCCTGTCTCAGTTCTGGTCTGCTTGGCCAACTCTGTGAAGTTGTCAAGAGCCAGTGGTGAGACACTACCTGCTTTCTGAGGAAAAGCCCCTGTTCAAAGGTTTCCTGGCATTTGGCCATCCTCACATCTGTAGGTTCAAAGAAAGACTGACTCTGTCCTTGGTAAATCCAAACATATGAGACCACTGGGACTGGGACAGGGACTGTGTCTGAGTTCCTGGCTTCCTGGATCCCAAGTTCAGAGAGTTTCATCACCAAGGAAGTGAGGTGAGGTCACTTCCTTCAGGATCTGAATTACATCACTGCCTTGGCAACCACTTTGCCCTAACAGTTGCTTCCAAAAGTCCCATTAGGTGGAGGCTGCCCCTGTTTTCCTGTAACACTTTCACAAGTTAGAATGTTATATCAATCATAAGCACCCCGGAACAGCTCTCCACACAGAACTGGTTTGGTCCATCTTGTATACATTAAGAAGAGAGAGTGATTCAGACACAACCCTTCAACCCGACCAGGATGACTGCCATGGAAGATGACTTTTGCTTTCTGAGGTATTTCATAGCTGCCTTCATCTTCACCAGGGATCATTTCTGCATGAACATTTGAAGTTCTCAGCAGGTGAAGATACCCTACATTCCTGTATTTTAAAACCAACTCTGTCCCTGCTCTTCGGTAAAGTTAGTGTATGGTTAGGGTTCATTATATGTTTGATTTGGGTTAGGAATCATTCTGCAGGATGAATAAAGGGATTGGGTACCTGCGATATTTATAAGAATATATAAGTGAAATATATGTATGAAAACGGAAATCTAAGAAAGATTTGAAGCCCAGAAGGGCATTGGGCCCTTGATTGGGATGCATAGTGTTGAATTACGTTCTGTACAATTGTCTCAGTTAAATCGATATACAATGGCATAGGACCTTGTACCTTGGATGATTGAATGTAGAAGAGAACATCCAGTTAAAAAGGGATAGTCGGTAGGATTAGAAAGATAGTCGGTAGGTTTAGGAAGAAGAGTGAGAATATGATTTGGAATAAAAAGCTTCTTTAGCAATAGGGTTTCGTTTAGAGAGTGAATGTAAATGTCAGTACATGTGAAGAGTCTTTCACAATGACGAACTGGGGAAATTATGTAGAAAAGCAGGTATCAATAGAGACATAACGAAATCAGGCAAAGTATAAATGAGTGATAGGATTAGACATTTTCAACAGGGTTGAGTTTGAATATATAATCATAGAAAAAAACAAATATGTTGTCACCAATGGGATTGACATTTGAGAGCATTAGGCAACCTGGACACGGATGTTATTACTTATCCATGTTCACTTTCCTTTTAGGCTTTGGTACAATCATAAGTGTGACCTTTACATTTTTTTTTTGTTCAGAATATTTCGGTGGTAAAATGTATATGTAGATCAGGTAACATGAGTATTTCTTTCACCATGTCTGGGAGCAATATTTTGAAGACATATACATTAGTATTAGGGGTACAAAGAGGTGTACCCTGTGTCTATGAATATAGAGATAATGCATGAATAGACGATAATATGAATAAATAATGTATCTGGTTCCACTTTAAATAATGGATTGAATTGAAATCTGAAAATATATAAGAAATCTTATATTGATATATAATCATTCATTTCAACCAGTTATATATCTAATGGTAATATTAGGATTATGGTTTATCATGAAGGGTGTTTGAGTTTTGCTTTATAAGTGATGATGTTAAACGAAAATAATGTGTTTGGAAAGAAGTCTCATGAAAAGACCAGTCAAGAAACATAGAAGAATCATGTGTTCTGAATCAGAAAGTGATTGATCGTGAAACAAATGCCTATAAATTTTCTAACTTTTGAATGAAATATATATCCTATGATGTGCATAAACTGAAGACATCGTAACGTATAAGTGTTGAATAAAAATGAAAATCAAAATACACATCATGTCCCCTAAGAATATACTTGCATTGATGTTAAACTAGCTCAGTAACTGTAGAAATATTAGGTTTTGTTTGCACCTTTCACTGAATTTAGTTTTCAGTACTAGAAAACAAATATGTATTTCAGGTGGATGATTATTTCTGAGAATAATCTTGTGGAAAGTTGATTATAAATACACATATATGAATATGAATGAATTTAGGGAGTGTATAATAAGACACATATATTTCATATTTTAAAAAATCTGGAGAGTGTATATATATATATATATACACTCTCATACATACACACTCACATGTACAGATATAAAAAAGTAGCAATACAGGAAATCCATCATGAAGGCAGGCATGGAAAAATCAAGTCTCTGACCTCTTCAGCTGCGCGGGCATCGGGAGTCGTAAACTGTCTAAATGCTGTTTGCTCAGAATCACTAGGCAATGTTGACCTAATGTGGATCTGGTGCGAACATTCTGGGCCCCTCAGAACACACACCGAGCCTGGATCGGCTGCATTCAACCTCCGGTTTGCCTGGTTCTCGTGACTCAGCACTAAGATCCCTCTGAAATAACTGTTCGGCCCTTCTGAACTTTCAGAGGTAAAAGCCAACCAAGCCTTCAAAGGCAGTGGCCACAGGATTGAAACGGCGCTTGGGAGAGACACTCAGGACCCACCCGTTGCGTTGGTTACCTTGCAAAGGAAACAAACGGTCACCATTTGCATGGGATACCACCATAGCATAGAAATGATGTCACGGGCAGAGGAGATAACTTCATTGAAACCAGCGTGACAGGTGTGTAATCCCCTAGCCATCTCTCTCAACACAGCGGGGAAACCTTAAGGGCCCCTCCCAGCTCTGCCGTAAGGGCCTCTTCCAGCTCTCCCGTGAGCGCGATAGCCAGACCTAGGGAATCTGGATTGGCTCGGGACTAGCGGCGTGGAATTCCGGGCTCCTGATCCCACAAGTGCTGACAATTGAGGTCTCTTACACCACGTACCGGTGGTGTGGCTCCCAGAGGGCAAGAAAATTCGCTGGGGGTCCTCAGCCCCAAGCTCTACAAACTTAGGGTCTGAGGGAGGCAAACAGGGAGAGTGTGCACAGGCGTTCATGAAAACAGGGCTGCCAGGAGTAGAGTTCTGGCTTGTAACCACTATTGTGGTGAGCGTCACAGGTGATCAGGGCATGGCTTGAGGAAGCACAAGAGAAGGCCCTAGGCACTCAGGATTGGAGATCTGCCAAGTTTGGGAGGAAAAGCTGCTGCACAGTGATTGGTTCCCACTTATTCAGAGGAGGAGCTTGGCCCAGTGCACACAGCTCCACATACTGAAAGAGAAGTTAATTGAACTCTATGACTGCATGTATTATTATTATTATTTTAATTTATATTTTTTATATTTCTTTCATTTTCATTTTTGTTGTTGTTGTTCTTTAACTTTTTTAATGTTTTTATTTTTTTATTTTTTATTTTATCATTATTATTATTAATATTATTTTAAATTTTAATTTTCATTTTTTAATTATAATTATTATTTAATTTTTTTTTCTTTCTTTATTTTCTATTTTTTTCTTTTGTCTTTTCATTTCTTTTCAATTTTCTTATTCTCCCTTCCTTGAATTCTACCTGTCTACTCTCATTCTCTTTAGTGACTTCTTCCCTTCCCTTCTAATATCTTTCCTCCCAAGCATCAAATAAATTTATAAGAGTAAGCAGTAACTCAGCAGTCAAACAAAACAAGAAGTAACATGAGCAGCATAAAAAAGCAAGGAAGAAAAGGAGTACAAACAATGATGGACAGCCTAAATATTCAGAAGGACCTAGAGTCATCAGAAAAATGGTCATATAAAGAACTCAAGAAATACCTTAGACAGATGGAATGGAACCTTAAAGAGGATACGAGACATCAAAACCAAACAGTGAAAGAACACATTGAAAATGAATTACATAAACAGATATAAAAAGAAATTAAGCATCTTAATTAGGAGATAGAGATTATAAAAAAAATCAAACAATAATTCTAGAAATGAAGGAAATGATAAAAAAAAATTAAAAACTCAATTGAGAGTATCACTAACAGAGTGGAGCAAGTAGAAGACAGAATGTCAGATAATGAAGACAAAATATATCATCTTGAAAAAAGTCTAGCCAACAAAGAAATGCTGGTAAAAAGTCATGAGAAAAACATCCAAGAGTTATGGGATAACACAAGAAAAAAAAAAAAACTAATGAGTCATCTGGATAGAGGAAGGTACAGAGATTCAAACCAAGGGAATGAGTAACCTGCTGTATGAAATAATTACAGAAAACTTTCCAGAAATAAAAATGGAAACGGATAAAGAAAATTGTAGATGCTTACAGGACACCGAGCACACAAAATCACAGTAGACCAATGCCAAGACACATTGTTATGAAGATATCCAATATACAGAACAAAGAGAAAATATTAAAAGCTACAAGAGAAAGGAGGCAGATTACAATCAGGGGTAAACCAAAAATGTTAACAACAGATTTTTCATCACAGACGCTGAAAGTGAGAAGATCCTGAACAACGTATTTCAAACACTTAAAAACAATGGATGCCAACCAAGAAATCTGTATTCAGCAAAATTAAGCTTCAGGTAAGACAACGAAATAAAAACATTTCGTGATAAACAAAAGCTAAAAGAACTTGCAGCCAGAAAACCAGCATTGCAAAGCATCTTAAGGAAAACACTACACGAGGAAAAAATGAATATCAACAAAGAAAACCATCAGTGGGAAGTGCCTCATTAATGACAGAGGGCGGGGGAAAAGTTAATCATGGATAAACAAACTAAATTAAAAAAAAAGATAAATAATCAAAGACGGGTGGCAATACAAACCATATATCAATACTAACTGTAAAGTTTAATGGCTTAAACTCTCCAATAAAGTGACATAGACTTGTAACGTGGATTAAAAAAAACAAATCCAACAATATGTTGCTTCCAGGAGACACATCTGAATGGAAAAGACATACACAGGCTGAAGGTGAAAGGTTGGGAAAATTTATACCATGCACACGGTCCTTGTAAGCAAGCAGGGGTGGCCATCCTCATATGGAATAAAATCGACTTCAAGACTAATTTAATCAAAAGGGATAAGGAAGGACATTATATACTGTTGAAAGGAACCATTCACCAACAAGACATAACAATTATCAATATTTACGCAGCAAATAATGGTGCTGCAACATTTATAAAACAAATTCTCCTCAAGTTCAAGAATCAAATAGACCACAACACAATAATTATGGGAGACTTCAACTCACCTCTCTCACCATTGGACAGATCCTCCAAACAAAAGTTGAATAAAGAAAATATAGAATTCAATATCACAATCAATACCCTAGACTTAACTGACATATATAGAATATATCAACCATCATCAAGTGGATATACTTTTTTCTCACCAGCACATGGATCCTTCTCAAAAATAGACCATATATTATGCCATAGGGCAACACTCAGTAAATATAAAGGGGTGCAGATAATACCATGAATTTTTTTCTGATCACAATGGAATGAAACTGGAAACCAACGGTAAAAGAAGGAAGGAAAAATCCTACATCACATGGAAAATGAACAATATGTTACTGAATGATCAATGGGTTACAGAAGACATAAAGGAGGAAATCAAAAAATTCTTAGAGATAAATGAAAATACAGACACAACATATCAGATTCAATGGGACACAATGAAACAAGATTCAAGAGGCAAATTCATCGCCTGGAGGTCATTCCTCAAAAAAAGAAAAAAACAAAAACAACAAATAAATGAGCTCTCACTTAATCTCAAAGCCCTAGAAAAGGAAGAGCAAAACAACAGCAAATGTAGCAGAAGGCAAGAAATTATTAAAATCAGAGAGTAAATCACGAAATTGAAACAAAAGAAACTATTAAAAAATTAACAAAACTAATAGTTGGTTCTTCGAAAAAATAAATAAGATTGACAGACCCTTAGCCATGCTAACGAGGAGAAGAAGAGAGAGAACTCAAATTTCTAACATACGGGATGAAAAAGGCAATATCACAACAGATGCTACATAAATACAGAAGACAATTAGAAATTATTTTGAAAACCTATATTCCAATAAAATAGAAAATAGTGAAGACATTGATACATTTGTTAAGTCATATGATTTGCCTAGACTGAGTCAGGAGGATACACACAATTTGAACACACCAATATCAATCAATGAAATAGAAGAGGCAATCAAACTACTACCAACCAAGAAAAGCCCAGGATCGGATGGGTATACAGCGGAGTTTTACAAAACCTTTAACGAAGAATTAATACCATTACTTTTCAAGTTATTCAGAAAATAGAAAAACAGGGAGCTCTGCCAAATTCATTCTATGAGGCCAACATCACCCTGATTCTGAAACCAGACTAAGACACCTCAATGAAAGAAAACAACAGACCAATATCTCTGATGAACCTAGATGCAAAAATTTTCATTAAAATTCTGGTGATTTGGATACAAAGGCACATCAAAAAAATTGTGCACCATGATCAACTAGGATTCATCCCTGGGATGCAAGGAGGGTTCAATATATGGAAATCAATAAATGTTATTCACAACATCAATAGACTTAAAAATAAGAACCATAAGATGATCTTGATAGATGCAGAAAAACCATTAGAAAAAGTAGAGCATTCCTTTATGTTCAAAACATTAGAAAAACTAGGGATAAAAGGAACATACCTCGACATTGTAAAAACTATCTATGTTAAGCCTCAGGCTAGCATCATTCTGAATGGAGAAAAATTGAAGGCATTCTTTCTAAAATTTGGAACAAGACAGGGATGTCCTCTATCACCACTTCTATTCAATATAGTTCTCGAAAAACTGGCCAGAGCAATTAGAAAGTTGAAAGACATTAAAGACATAAAAATAGGAAAAAAAGAACTTAAATTATCACTATTTGAAGATGACATGATTCTATACATAGAAGACCCAAAAGGGTCTACAGAAAAAAACTACTAGAACTAATAAATGAATTCAGCACTGTGGCTGGAAATGAAATCAACATGCATAAATCAAAGGCATTTCTGTATATCAGCGACAAAACTTCTGAAATGAAAATGAGGAAAAACACTGCATTCACAATATCCTCATAAAAAATTAAATACTTGGGAATCAACCTAACAAAAGAGGTGAAAGATTTATACAATGCAAACTACAGAACCCTAAAAAGAGAAGTAGAATAAGATCTTAGAAGATTGAAAAATATACCCTGTTCATGGATAGGCAGAACTAACATCATCAAAATGGCGATATTACTAAAAAGTTGTCTGTAGGTTTAATGAAAATCCAATCTAAATCCCAAATGAATTTTTTGTAGAAATAGATAAACCAATCATGAAATTCATATGGAAAAATAAACGACCCAGAATAGCAAAAGCAATTCTAAGCAGGAAGTGTGAATCAGGCGGTATAGCGATACCAGATTTCAAACTATATTACAGAGCAATAATAACAAAAACAGCATGGTACTGGTACCAAAACAGGCGGGTGGACGAATGGTACAGAATGGAGGACACAGAGACTAATCCAAAACGCTACAACTATCTTATATTTGATAAAGGAGCTAAAAGCTTGCAATGGAGGAAGGATAGCATCTTCAACCAATCGTGTTGGGAAAACTGAAAATCCATATGCAACAAAATGAAACTGAATCCCTTTCTCTCGCCATGCACAAAAGTTAACTCAAAGTGGATCAAGGAGCTAGATTCAAATCAGAGACTCTGCATCTGATAGAAGAAAAAGTTGGTTCCGATCTACATATTGTATGGTCAGGCTCCAAATTCCTTAATAGGACACCCATAGCACAAGAGTTAATAACAAGAATCAACAAATGGGAGTTACTTAAACTGAAAATTTTTTTCTCAGAAAGAGAAACAATAAGAGAGGTAAATATGGAGCCTAGATCATGGGAACAAATTTTTACTCCTCACCCTTCAGATGGAGCCCTAATATCCAGAGTATACAAAGTATACAAAGAACTCAAATAATTAGACAATAAGATAACAAATAACCTAATGGGCCAAGGACCTGAACAGACACTTCTCAGAGGAGGACATAGAATCAATCAACAAGTACATGAAAAAATGCTCTCCATTTCTTGCAGTCAGAGAAATGCAAATCAAAACCACCCTAAAATACCATCTCAATCCAGTGAGATTGGCAGCCATTATGAAGTCAAACAACAACAAGTGCTGGCGACGATGTGGGGAAAAGGGTACTCTTGTACATTGCTGATGGGACTGAAACTGGTGCAGCCAATTTGGAAAGCAGTATGGAGATTCCTGGGAAGGCCGGGAATGGAAGCACCATTTGACCCAGCTATTGCCCTTCTCGCACTATTCCCTGAAGACCTTAAAAGAGCGTACTACAGGGATACTGCCAATCGATGTTCATAGCAGCACAATTCACAATTGCTACACTGTGGAACCAACCCAGATTACCTTCAATAGATGAATGGATAAAAAAAAATGTTTTTTTTTTATATACTATGGAGGATTACACAGCACTAAAAAATGACAAAATAATGGAATTTGCAGGGAAATGCATGGCACTAGAGCAGATTATGCTTAGTGAAGCTAGCCAATCCCAAAAAAACAAATACCAAATGACTTCTTTGATATAATGAGAGCAACTAAGAACAGAGCAGAGAGGAAGAGCATGAAGAAAAGATTAACATTAAGCAGAGACATGAGGTGGGAGGGAAAGGTAGAGAAAAGAGAAATTGCATGGTAATGGAGGGAGACCCTTATTGTTACAAAAAAAAATACATATAAGAGGTTGTGAGTGTAATGGAAAAATAAACAATAAGTGAAATGAATTACAGTAGGTAGCGTAGAGAGAGAAGATGGGAAGAGAGCGGAGGGGGGATAGTAGGGCATAGGAAAGGTAGCAGAATACAACAGTAACAAATAAGACATTATGTAAAAATATGGATGTGTAACTGATGTGATTCTGCATTCTATATTTGGAGTATAAATGGGAGTTCATAACCCACTTGAATCTAATGTATGAAATATGATATGTCAAGAGCTTTGTAATGTTTTGAGCAACCAATAAAAGAAAAAAAAGGTAGCAATATATATGCCAATCGAAAATCTTCATCAAATATATATAATCCAAAGATCGAAAAATATTCATTTTACTGAAATGGATTTATGTATAATGTTATTCAACTAGGAAGCTCACCCGTAGGTTGAATTTTCAGTTCCAACAGCGTTTAGGAGGAGTGATCTCTTCTCACAATTTGCATCTGCCAATTCAGCCACCTCACATGTGTGTACAAGTGATATCAGGTAGGATTCTATATGTGCATATAAAAATACATGTGCTGAATAGGCTACAGAGAAAGGGAGACAGGGATTCACATATTTGTTAATTTTAAAAACACATCTAGAACTATTTCAACAGAAAATTGACTAGATTTAAAACTCCTACATTATATAATTCAAAAAGCAATTCCAACTATACACCATGCCTCCTCTGAACTGCTTGTATTTCTATTCTTTTTGGGTTATTTTTCACCATCATTTTAGGATTATTAGTCAGAGACTAGTAGGGTACAGGTTAGTGTCAGGGATTAAGTATTTCAAATGGAAAATTGGAAAATGAATCCAATGTGTATGTAAATATGTGCTACACAAAAATCTTCCCACTCACATCCAGAACAATGCCTTGACATTACCTTCGCCCCAAGTAAGACAAAATTAGAGTTGAAAAGTGTAAAATCTAGGAATACATACATGGAATGGAATATGCTCGGGAGTTCACAACTTTTGAGGTGGTAGAGGAGTTTCCAAAAGTAAAGGACAGGGTAAACACTCCACAAACAAGGAGCTCTGCTGGCCTAAGAATTCTTGGGAAATGGCCTCTGAGGTTGGGATCCTGAAATATATGTTGCTGTCATGAGCTTTAGCTTCCTTCGTAGTGAGACCATCAAAGCTGGGTCTGCATCTATGTGACCGGGAAGAGATGGTTTCTTATATTCCAATGAACATGAGGCAGCAGTGCTCAATTCTCTCTTTGTAGGTAAACTGTGGCCACTGGATTCTAAGTGTCTCCCAGTGGGGACTGTGAAGACATTTGGTCATCCTCCACTTTTCATGGTGTTTTTTGCTGCTGCACTGGGAATTTGGTATTTGCTTCACAAAATATAAGAAGTTTATTTGGGATACAGTGCTGGAGGGAGTTCTGTCACTTGTGGTGGGTCAGGGTCTGCAGGAGAATGCACCAACCAGGCTTCTATCCCACAGAGCTTGCCCCAGTAACCATAGTAAACTTATTCTGAACATTGCCCTTAAAACTCTCCATATAACAGGATGCCTTTACATATAAGGGTCTCATGTCTGCACTATATCAGTCACAAGCCATTTGGAAGCCAATGGCAGATCCACATAGCCCCTCCATGATGTTTTTTCACACACCTTCCCACCACTGCTCTAGGCCCACTACTCAGCAGGCTCCAAATTACTGGCATCTCGTGTTCTACATCATTTTCATGAAACCCAGTTAAACAAGGCACTGTCTGGTATACACATGATAAGCAACAGGACATCAAATTTTCTGCAGTTCCACCTGGTCATGGGAATTTAAAAAATTTCACGGTATTTATTTAGCAATTTTTCAAAAATGAAGTTAGGGGCACTGTGGGTCTCAATTCATTCAGGAACCATTAAGTGTGAGAAAGTTCATTTCAATGAAAGCTCTGGAGAACTCTCAAAGTCAAGGCTTCTCAAAGAGTTACCAAATGGTCACATAAAGCCAGGCCAATTGACGTCTACAATGTGAGGTCCATGTATGTTTTGACTCTCATCTATGGCTGCCAAGTCTTTCAGAATAAAATCATGTGATATCCTGGCTGAGATTCCCAGGCCTCTGTGGAAAGCCACCCTGGGCATAGATCTCAGTTTCCAAGAGTGAGTCTTATGTGTGTCCTCCTAAAATCCCAACACAATTCATGGCAATACTTCTCTGAGGTCAATTCCAGAATGCAGTCTCTAAGGGGAATTACACCAGAGTTCAAGCACAGGTGGACCCAGTCATCCCTTCCAACCGCCACAAAAATTACCACAATTAAAATCAAAACACTCCCACAGGGCCATCATCTTCTTCCATGTAGACACTCATCATAACCTCTAGCTGGAGGTTTCTATGAGCCCAAGGTAGTGTCCAAAATAAGCTCACTTGCCCCTTATTTGCCTAAAATCATGGTGGCCTGGACACTCTTCCTGTGAACCAGGAGTGATCAAATATTCCTGCTGTTAAAGTGTTCCACTTCTCCAATTTCAGCCTACTGGCTGTAGGGTATAGATTCTTTATGTGATTTGGATTCATGAGAAAATCCAAGCACATATGGGCTAGCCTCTGCAGGGATTTCAAGAACTCATTTGACCCAAAGGATCCCTATTCTCACTTGATGGAGTTCAGGAACCTAAAACAAGAAGGCAAAAATATTCATCCACAATGACTGCTCTTTTGGACATTTTAGTTTTGGAAGAACATGGGATCTTTCTTTAGATCCATCAGGTGCTGAGAATCTAAGCCACAACCTCATACAAGGACAAGAGGCTGATTCAGACACATCCCATTCCAAAGAAATTAAGCAAAGAGCCACAGGTGGGGTCCATTCATTTCCATATGAAAACAGTGTTTTTCAGGCTACACAAAGGGGTGGCCTGAGGCAAAGACCTTTCTGACATTTAGGGTAATAGAAATAGAATTAAGCAAATGGCCCAAAGAAGGGTTTCTCCACTGAGACTTTACTGCACACACTGATATCTGAGTTTTCTGAGATGATCTCATTCCCTTCAGCTATCCAGAACATGGCCATGTCACAGAGCCTTGTGTTGTTACATATCTGGGAAACAAAACCATGAGTCTATTCTGGAGAGTGGCCAGAATTCACGTAGAAAACAGGAACTTTAGAAGATAGTAGATGTTGCCCATCCATAAGGCAAGCTGCAGTGCATTCATCAATTGCGCAGTATGAATTGCGGAAGCTTTCAACTAGAGACAACACATCCATTGGTGCATTCTCTTTTCTAATGTCTACAACCATGGATACAGTGGGATACACAGACATAGAAACACTCACAATGTAAAACGACTTACTAGAAACAGTCCACTCCAAACCAAACAAACCACCGTTCCTACCTATTCTCAGAACATGAGAAAAAACCACAAACTCACACCTACAATGGCAAAGGCACTTCCTTCCCCCAAATAGGTCTGTGACTATCCGGAGTGTCTTCTGACTGGTGGGCCATATTATGTTCCCCCAAAATGGCTTGTCCTGTTTCACATCTGGTCTCAATGTCCAACTCCGTGAAGTTGTAAGGAGCCAGCAGTGAGCCACTGCCTGCTTTCTCAGGAAAGGCCCCTCTTCAGAGCTCTGCTGGCATTTGGCCATCCTCACATCAGCAGGTACCAAGAAAGACTGACTATGTCTTTGGGAAAAGCAAACAAGTTAGCCCACTGGGTCTGGAGTGGGACTGGATCTGGGTGCCTGGCTTCCTGGATCCCAAGTTCAGAGAATTCCATCACCAAGGAAGTGAAGTGAGGTCACTTCTTTCAGGAACTGAATATGGTCACTGCCTTGGTAACCACTTTGTCCTAACAGTTGCTTCCAAGGTTCCCATGAGATAGAGGCTGCCCCAACATCCTGTGACACATTCAGAAGTTATAATGGTATATCAACCATAGGCACCCTGGAACAGCTCTCCACAGAGGCCTGGTTTGGTCCATCTTCTCTACATTAAGAAGAGAGAGGCTGATTCAGACACATCAATTCATCCTGACCAGGTTGTTTGCATGGAAGATGACTATTGCTCTCTCAGGTCCTACATAGCTGCCTACATCTTCTCCAAGGATCATTTCTTCATGGATCTTTGAGGTTCTAAGCAGGTGGAAGATCTTCTACATTTCTATATTGTAAGACCCACTCTGTCGCTGCTCTTAAGTTAGTTATATTGAGGGAACAGTGTATGGTTAGGGTTAATAACAAGTTCGATTTGGGTTACGAATCATTCTGCGGGATGAATAATGGTATTGGCAACCTGCGATATTTACAAGAGTATACATGTGAAATATAAGTATGAAAGCAGAAATCTAGGTAAGATTTGAAGCCCAGAAGGGCATTGGGGACTTGAGTGGGATACTTAACTTTGAGTTATGTGCTGCACAGATGTCTCAGATAAATCAATATACACTGGCATCGGACCTTGTACCTTGGATGATTGAATGTTGAAGAGAGCATCCAGTCAAAAACCGATAGTCGGTAGGATTAGGAAGGTAGTTGGTAGATTTAGAAAGAAGAGTGAGCATAGGATTTGGACCAAAAGTTCTTCAGCAATAGGGTTTCGGGTAGAGAGTGTATGTAAATGTCAGCACATGTGAAGAGTCAGTCACAATGATGAACTGGGGAAAACATGTAGGAAAGCAGATATCAATAGAGACATTAGGAAATCAAGCAAAGTAAAAGTGTGTGATAGGGTTAGACATTTTCAACAGGTTTGAAGTTGAATATATAATCTTAGGAAGAAACAAATATGTAGTCACCAATAGGATTGATATTTGAGAGCATTAGGCAACCTGGACATGGATGATTTTAGTAATGGATGCTATCTTTTCATTTAGGCTTTGGTACAATTGTAAGTGTGACCTTTGCTTTTTGTGTCCGGAATATTTCTGTGATAAAATGTGTATGTAGATCAGGTGACATGAGTATTTCTTCCACCATTTCTGAGAGCAATATTTTGAAGATTTATAAATTCGTATGGGGGTACAAATAGGTGTACCCTGTTTCTATTAATATAGACATAATGCATGAATAGACAATACTGTGAAAAAATAATATAACTAGATCCACTTTAAATAATGGATTGAATGGATATCTGAAAATATATAAGAAATGTTATATTGATATACAATCATTAATTCCAACCAGTTATATATCTAATGATTATCTTATGGTTATGGTTAATCATGAAGGGTGTGTGAGTTTTTCTTCAAAATTGATTATGGAAATCGAAAACAATATATTTGGAAAAAAAGTCTCATGAATAGACCAGTCAAGAAACATAGAGAAATACATGTGTTCTGGAGCAGGAAGTGACTGAAAGTGAAACAAATGCCTATAAATTTGCTAACTAGTGAATGAAATATATATGCTAAGATGTGCATAAACTGAAGAAATAGTAATGTACCAGTGTGGAATAAAAATTAACGTCAAAATACACATCGTGTCCCATAGGAACCAACATGCATTGATGTTCAACTGGGTCAGTTAATGTAGACATATTAGAATTTGTATGCACCTTTCACTGAAGTTAGTTCTCAGTACTAGGAAACAAATATGTATTTCAGGTGTTTGAGTATTTCTAAGAATAATCTTGTGAAAAGTTGATTATTAATCCACATACATGAACATGAATGAATTTAGGGAGTGTATATAAGACACATAATTTTCATATTTTTAAAAATCTGGAGAGTATATACACACACACACACACATAAACACAGAAATTAAAAAATAGCAATATATATGCCAATCGAAATTCATCATGAAATATATATCATATAGATGCAAAAACATTCATTTTACTGAACATGGGTTTATGTATAATGTTGTTCCACTGGGAAGCTCACCCATAGGTTGAATTTTCAGTTCTAACAGCGTTTAGGACGAGTGATCACTTCTCACAATTTGTATCTGCCAAGTCATGTAACTCAAAAGAATGTACGTGTGATACCGTGTAGGATTCTATTTGTGCATATAAAAATACATGTGCTGAATAGGCTCCAGAAAATGGGAGACAGTAATTCACATATTTGTTAACTTTCAAAACACATGGAGAACTATTTCAATTAAAAATTGACTAGATTCATAATACCTACCCTTTATCATGCAAAAGGCAAGTCCAACCCTGAACTGCATGTATTTATGTACTGTTTGGGTTATTTTTCTCCATCATATTAGAATTAGTAGTCAGAGTCTATTAGAATATGGGTTAGTGTCAGGGATTCAGAATTTCGAATGGAAAAATAGGAAAATTAATCCAATGTGTATGCAAATATGTGCTAAAACAAATCTTCTGACTCTCATCCAGAACAATGCCTTGAAATTATCTTCGCCCCAAGTAAGACACAATTAGAGAAGAAAAGTTGCAAAATCTGTGATTACATTTCTGGAATGGAAAATGCTCAGGAGTGCACAAACTTGGAGGTGGTATAGGAGTTTCCAAAAGTAAGAACACGGTACACACTCCACAAACATGGAGCTCTGCATGCCTAAAACTTTTAGAGAAACTGCCACTGAGGTTGGGCAATGATATATAGGTTTTTGTCAGGAGTTAAGCTTCCTTTGTAGTGATACCCTCAAAGCTGGGTCTGCATCTATGTGACCTGGAGGACAAAGTTTCTTATTTTCCAATGAACACAAGGCAGCACTGCTGAATTCTCTCTTTGTAGATAAACTGTAGCCCCTGGGGGTTTATTTTCTCCCCGTGTGGACTGTGAAACAATTTGGTCATCCTCCACTTTTCGTGGTGTTTCTTGCTGCTGCACTTGGAGTTTGGTACATGCTTCACGAAATACAAGGAGTTCAACTGGGAAACCGTGCTGGAGAGAGTTCTGTCATGTGTGGTGGGTTATGGTCTGCAAGAAAATGCACAAACCAGGCTTCTATCTCTCAAAGATTGCTCCCTTGTCCATAGCAACCTGATTCTGAACATTGCCCTGAAACCTCGCCATAGAACAAGATGCCTTTACATATAAGGGTCTGAAGTCTGCACTATGTCAGTCACAAGCCATTTGGAAGCCAATGGCAGATCCACATGGACCCACCATGATATTTTATCACACACCT
Organism: Callospermophilus lateralis; assembly: GCF_048772815.1. Taxonomy (NCBI): domain Eukaryota; kingdom Metazoa; phylum Chordata; class Mammalia; order Rodentia; family Sciuridae; genus Callospermophilus; species Callospermophilus lateralis. Next base: position 711,727 of record NW_027514458.1, on the reverse strand, counting down.
GCCCACCACTGCTCTACGCCCACTACTCAGCAGGCTACAAATTACTGGCATCTCTGTTCTAAACAATTTTCAGAAAACCCTGTCAATCAAGGAACTGTCTGGTACACTCATAATAAGCAATAGGACATCGAATGTTTCTGGAGTGCCACCTGGTCATGGGAATTTCAAAAATTTCATGGTATTTATCTAGCCATTTTTCAAGGATGACATTGGATGCACTGTGAATTTCAATTATTCAGGAACCATTAAATGTTGAGAAAGCTCAATTCAAAGAAAATTCTGGAGAACTCTCACAGGCAAGGCTTTCCAAAGAGTGGACAAAAGGTCACTTGAAGCCAGGACCATTGAGGTCTACAATGTGAGGTCCTATGTGTTTTGACTCTCAACTATGGCTGCCAAGTCTTTCAGAATAAAATCATGTGATATCCAGGCTGAGATTCCCAGTTCTTTGTGGAAAGCCACCCTGGTCCTAGATCTCAGGTTCCAAGGGCGACTCTCATGCGTGGCCTCCTAAAATCCCAACACAATTCATGGCAATACTTCTCTGAGGTCAGTTTCAGAACTCAGTCTCTAAGGGGAAACACACCAGGGTTCAATCCCTGGTGACCCAGTCATCTCTTCCAACCGCCACACAAATGACCAGAATTAAAACCAAAACACTCACACATGCCCCTCATCTTCTTCCATATAGACACTAATCATAACCTTGGCTGGAAGTTTCCATGAGGCACACAGCACAAGACAATGTCAAAATAATCTCCCTTGCCCTTCATTTGTCTAAAGTCAGTGTTTCTGGACACTGTTCATGTGAACCAGGGCTGATCAAAGATGCCTGCCATTAATACTGTTCCACTTCTCCAATTTGAGGCATAGTGACTGTCAGGTATAGTTTCTTTATGTGATTTGGAGTCATGAGAAAACCCAAGCACCTATGGGCTAGCCTCTGCAGGGCTTGAAGGACTCAGTTGACCCAAAGGATCCCTCTTCTCACTTGATGGAGATCAGGAACTTACAGAGGAAAGCAAGAGACTTCATCCACAATGATTGCTCTTTTGGCCATTTTGGAATTGGATGCACACATGGGATCTTTCTTTAGATCCATCAGGGCTGAGAATCTGAGCCATGGACTCACACTGCACTAAGAGGTGGATTCAGACATATCCCTTTGCAAAGCAATTAAGCAAAGATCCACAGGTGATGCCCATTTATTTCCATTTGAAAACTGATATTTTCAGGCTTTGGAAAGGTGTGGCCTTAGGCAAAGACCTTCCTTACATTCAGGGCAACAGAACAATAGAAAAGAAAATTCCCAAAGCAGAGTTTCTCCACTGAGACTTTCCTGGTCACACTGATATCTGAGTTTTCTGTGATACTCACCATTCCCTTCAGCTATCCAGTACATGGCCATGTCCCAGATTGTGGAGGAGATACATATCTTGAACACAAAACCATGAGCCTATGGGAGAGTGGCCAGAATTCAGGAAGAAATCAGGAATGTAGAAAGGTAGTAGGTGTTGCCCATCTATAAGGTAAGCTGCAGTCCATTCATAAATTGGACAAGATGAATGCTGTGAAGATTTCTACTAGACAGGACACATCCTTTGATGCATTCTCTTTTCTATTGTCTACAACCACGGACACAGTGGGATACACAGAATCACTCACCTTCTCAAAGCACTTACTAGAAACAGGCCACTCCAAATTAAACAAACCGACTTTCCTACATATTCTTAGAAGATGAGACAAAATCACTAACACACAAACACACCCAAAAAGGCACCTTCTTTCCCCAAGTAGGTCTGTGACTATCCGGAGCATCCTCTGACTGGTGGACCATACTATGTTCCCCTGAAATGGGCTGTCGTATGTCAGATCTGGTCTCCTTGGCCAAAACTGTGAAGTTGTCAGGAGCCAGCGGTGAGCCACTGCCTGCTTTATCAAAAAAAAAAAGCCCCTCTTCAGAGCTTTCCTGGCATTTGTCCATCTTCAATTCAGTAGTTGCCAAGAAAGACTGACTCTGTCCTTGGTTAATCCAAACATGTGATACCACTGCAACTGGGACTGGGCCTGCCTCAGAGTGCCTGGCTTCCTGGATCCAAAGTTCAGAGTGTTACATCAACAAGAAAGTGACGTAGGTCACTTCCTCTAGAACTGAATGAGGTCACTGCCTTGGCAACCACTTTGTCCTAACAGTTGCTTCGAAGGGTCAATGAGATGGAGGCTGCCCCTACTTCCGTTGACACTTTCACAAGTTAAAATGGAATATCAACCATAGGCACCCGGGAACAGCTCTCCACACAGGCCTGGTTTGGTCCATCTTCTCTACATTAAGAAGAGAGAGACTGCTTCAGACACATCCCTTCATCCTTACCTGGTTGTTTGTCATGGAAGATGACTTTTGCTCTCTCAGGTCCTTCATAGCTGCCTATATCTTCTCCAGGGATAATTTCTGCATGGACCTTTGAGGTTCTCTGCAGGTTGAAGATCTCCTACATTCCTGTATTGTAAGACCAACTCTGTCCCTGCTCTTCTATAAAGGTAGATTGAGGGAATCGTGTATTTTTAGGGTTAATAACATGTTTGATTTGGGTTAGGATCATTCTGCTGGATGAATAATGGTATTGGAAACCTGCGATATTTATAAGATTATAGAGGTGGAATATATGTATGAAAACAGAAATCTCAGTAAGATTTAAAGCCCAGAAAGTCATTGGGTCCTTGATTGGGATAGTTAGCTTTGAATTATGTTCTGTGCAGATGTCTCAGATAAATCTATACACAATGGCATAGGATCTTGTACCTTAGATGATTGAATGTTGAGGAGAACATTCATTCAAAAAGGGACAGTTGGTAAGATTACGAAGAGAGTTGGTAAGATTAGAAAAAAGTGTGAGTATAGGATTTGGACAAAAAGTTCTTTAGCAATAGGGTTTGGGTAGAGAGAAAATGTAAATGTCAGCACATGTGAAGAGTCAGTCACAATGATGAACTGGGGAAAATATGTAGGAAAGCAGATATCAATAGAGACATAAGGAAATCAGGCAAAGTATAAAATGAGTGATACCAATAGACATTTTCAACAGGCTTGAGATTGAATATATAATCTTAGGAAGAAACAAATATGTAGTCACCAATAGGATTGACATTTGAGAGCATTAGGCAACCTGGACATGGGTGATTTTCATAATCCATACTCACATTCCATTTAGGCTTTGGTACAATCGTAAGTGTGACTTTGCATTTTGTGGCCAGAATATTACTGTGATAAAATGTATATGTAGATCAGGTGACATGAGTATTTCTACCACCATTTCTTGGAGCAATATTTTGAAGAGGTGTAAATTAGTATTGGGGGTACCTAGAGGTGTACCATGTGTGTATGAATATAGACATAATGCATGAATAGTCCATACTGCGAATAAATAATACAACTGGTTCAAACTTTAGAAATTGGAATAAATTGATATCTGAAAATACACAGGGAATCATATATTGATATACATACATTCATTCCAACCATTTATACATCCAATGGTAATATTACGGTTGTGGTTCATCATAAAGAGTGTGTGAATTTTGCTTCAAAATTGATAATGGAAATCGACAGTAATGTGTGTGGAAAGAAGTCTCATGAAATGACCAGTCAAAAACAAAGAGGAATACATATGTTCTGAAGCAGGAAGTGATAGAATGTGTTACAAATTTCTTTAAATTTATGAAGTTGTGGCTGAAATGTATATTCTATGATGTACAAAAACTGAAGAAATAGTAATGTACCAGTGTTGTATAAAAATGAACGCCAAAATACACATCATGTCCCATAGGAATCTACTTGCATTGATGTTAAAGTGGGTCAGTTACTGTAAAAATTTAAGGATTTGTTTGCACCATTTACTGAAGTGAGTTTTCAATACTATAAAACAAATATGTATTTCAGATGGATGAATATTTCTGAAAATAATCTTTTGAAAAGTTGAATATAAAACCACATACATGAACATGAATGAATTTATTGAGTGTATAATAAGATACATATATTTCATATTTTGACAAATCTAGAGTGTATATATATATATATATATATATATATATATATATATACACAAAATACACACAGAGACATTAAAAAGTAGCAATATATATGCCAATTAAAATTCATCGTGAAATATATATCATCCACAGATCCAAAAATATTAATTTTACTGAACATGGATTTATGTATAATGTTTTTTAACTAAGAAGCTCACTCATAATTTGAATTATCAGTTCCAAAAGCGTTTAGGAGGAGTGATTTCTTCTCACACTTTGTATCTGCCAAGTTAGCCACCTCTCAAGAATACAGGTGTGATACCAGGTAGGATTCTATATGTTCATATAAAAATACATGTGCTGAATTGGCTACAGAAAAAGGGAGACAGGAATTCACATATGTGTTAACTTTAAAAACACATGCAGAACTCTTTCAACAAAAAATTGACAAGATTTACAACTCCAACCCTATATCATGCAAATAGGAAGACCAACTATACACCATGCCTCCTATGAAGTGCTAGTATTTCTATTCTGTTTGGGTTATTTTTCTCCATTATATTAGAATTAGTAGTCAGAATCTAGTAGGGTATGGGTTAGTGTCAAGGATTCAGTATTTCGAATGGAAAATTGAAAAATGAATCCAATGTGTATGTAAATATGTGCTACACAAAAATCTTCCCACTCTCATTCAGAACAATGCCTTGACAATACCTTCGCCCCAAGTAAGACACAATTAGAGGAGAAGATTTAGAAAACCTGTGAACAAATATCTGGAATGGAATATGCTCAGGAGCCCACAACCTTGGAAGTGGCAGAGGAGTTTCCAAAGGTAAGGGAAAGGGTAAACACTCCACAAACATGGAGGTCTGCTGGCATAGAGACTTCTTGAGAAACTGCCTGTGAGATTGGGCACTTGAAAAATATGTTGTTGTCAGGAGCTTTAGCTTCCTTTCTAGTGAGACCATAAAAGCTTGGTCTGCATCTATGAGACCTGGAGGACATGCTTTCTTATTTCCCAATGAACATGAGGCAGCAGTGCTAAATTCTCTTTTTAGGTAAACTGTGGCCACTGGGGGCTAAAGGTCTCCCCATGTGCACTGTGAAGCCATATGGTCATCCTCCATTTTCATGGTGTTTCTTCCTGCTGCACTGGGAGTTTGGTATTTGCTTCACGAAATAAAAGGAGTTCAATTGGGTCACAGTGCAAGAGGGAGTTCTGTCATGTGTGGTGGGTCAGGTTCTGCAGGAGGATACAAGAACCAGGATTCTATCCCACATAGCTTGCCCCCTTGACCATAGCAACCTGATTCTGAACAATGTCCTGAAAACTCTCCATATAACAAGTTGCCTTTACATGGAAGGTTCTGCTGGCTGCACCATGTCAGTCACAAGCCATTTGGATGCCAATGGAAGATCCACATGGCCCCACCACAGATGTTTTATCACATACCTGCCCACCACTGCTCTAGGCCAACTACTCAACAGAGTCCAACTTACTGGCATCTCTGTTCTACACCATTTACATGAAACCCAGTCAATCAAGGCACTGTCTGGTATATTCATGATCAGTAACAGGACATCCAAATGTTCTCCAGTGCCACCTGGTGATGGGAATTTCAAAAATTTTATGGTATTTTTCTAGCCATTTTTCAAGGATGAAGTTGGAGGCACTGTGAGTTTCAATTCTTTCAGGAACCATTAAATTTTTAGGAAGCTAATTTCAATGAAAGCTCTGGAGAACACTCACAGGTAAGGCTTCCCAAAGAGTGGCCAAAAGATCACATGATATTATTCCCATTGAGGTCTACAATGTGAGGTCCATATGAGTTTTGACTCTCAACTCTGGGTGCCAAATCTTTCAGAATAAAATCATGTGGTATCCTGGCTGAGAGGCCTAGTGCTCTGTGGAAAGCCATCCTGGGCCTAGAACTTAGTTTCCAAGGGCGACACTCATGCCTGGCTTCCTTAAATCTCAACGCTATTCATAGCAATACTTCTCTGAGGTCAGTTTGAGAACTCAGATTCTAAGGGAATCACACCAGAGTTCAAGAACATGTGGACCAAGTCATCTCTTCCAACTGCCACCCAAATGACCACAATTTAAAACAAAACACTCCAACGTGGAGCTCATCTTTTTTCCATATAGACACTCATAATGACCTCTGGCAAAAGTTTTCCATGAGGGGCACAGCCCAAGACCGTGTCCAAAATAAGCTCTCTTGCACCTAATTTGCCTAAAGTCAGGGTGGCCTGGACACCCTTCTTGTGAACCAGGAGAGATCAAATAGGCCTCCCATTAATACTGCTTCGCTTCTTCAATTTGAGGCCAACTGACTGTGGGGTTTGGATTCCTTATGTGAATTGGAGTCTTGAGAAAACCCAAGCAACTATGGGCTAGCCTCTGCAGGGCTTTGAAGAACTCATTTGAACCAAAGGATCCCTATTCTGACTTGATGGAGGTCAGGAAAGTTACAGAAGAGGCGAGAGACTTCATCCACAAGGACTGCTTTTTTGGCCATTTTGGTTTTGGATGTACACCTGGGATCTTTCTTTAGATCCATCAGGAGCTGAGAATCTAAGCCACACCCTCACACAAGGCAAATAGGCTGATTCAGACACATCCATTCCAAAGCAATTAAGCAAAGAGCCACAGGTAATGCCCATTCATTTCCATTTGGAAACTGTTTTCTTCAGGCTTCACAAAGTGGTGGACTGAGGAAAAGACCTTCCTGACATTCAGGGCAACAGAAGAATTGGTAAACAAAAGGCCCCAAGCAGGGTTTCTTCACTGAGACTTTCCTGGTCACACTGATATCTGAGTTTTCTTAGATGCTCGCCATTCCCTTCAGCTATTCAGTACATGGTCATGTCACAGAGCTTCAAGGTTGTACATATCTTAAACACAAAACCATGAGCCTATTCTGGAGAGTGGCGAGAATTCAGGAAGAAAACAGAACCTTAGGTAGATAGCAGGTGTTGCACATCAATAAGGCAAGCTGCAGTCCATTCATAAATAGGGCAGGATGAATGCTGGGAAGCTTTCTACTAGATAGGACATATTCATTGATGCATTCTCCTTTCTAATGTCTACAACCACGGACATAGTGGGATACACAGACATAGAAACACTCACCTTGTCAAACGACTTAGTAGAAACAGTTCACTCCAAACAAAACAAACCACCTTTCATACCTATTCTCAGAACATGAGACAAAACCACAAACCCACACCCACACCACAAAGGCACCTCCTTCCCCCATGTAGGTCTGTGACTATCCGGAGTGTCCTCTGACTGGTGGGCCATACTATGTTCTCTGGAAATGGCCTGTTCTGTCTCAAATCTGGTCTTTTGGCCAACTCTGTGAAGTTGTCAGGGGCCAGCGGTGAGCGACTGCCTGCTTTCTCAGGAAATGCCCCTATTCATAGCTTTCCTTGCATTTGGCCATCCTCACATCAGTAGGTTCCAAGAAAGACTGAGTCTGTCCTTGGTAAATCAAAATAAGTTTGACCACTGGGGCTTGGACTGGGACTGGCTCTTTGTGCCTGGCTTCCTGGATTCCAAGTTCAGAGAGTTCCATCACCAAGGAAGTTAGGTGAGGTCACTTCCTTTAGGAATGGAATGAGGTCACTGCCTTGGCAACAACTTTGTCCTAACAGTTGCTTCCAAGGTTCCCATGAGAAGGAGGCTGCCCCTACTTACTGTGACACTTTCACAAGTTACAGTGGTATGTCAACCATAGGCATGCAGGAGCAGCTCAACAAATGCCTGCTTTGGTCCATCTTCTATACATTAAGAAGAGAGTGGCTGATTCAGACACATCCCTTCATCCTGAGCAGGTTGTTTGCCATGGAAGACTTTTGCTGTCTCAGGTCCTTCATAGTTGCCTACATCTTCTCCAGGGATCATTTCTGCATGGACCTTTGAGTTTCTCAGCAGGTGGAAGATCCTCTATATTCCTGTATTTTAAGACCAACTCTGTCCCCACTTTTCTGTAAAATTAGATTGAGAGAACAGTGTATGGTTAGGTTTAATAACATGTTCGATTTGGTTTAGAAAGGAAACTACACGGTTGAGCAAACAGGGTCCTACCGTTAGCAATAATATGAGGATTATAAATGGACCGGCCATGGCAGATAAAAGCATAGTTAACCAGGTTGACTATGTGAACAAAGAATCAAACCTCCCTTCTGGGGCCTCTGTCTCTCTTTGACGCTCTTCAAGTCGTTTTCTTAATTTACTCATAGATTCTTTTACAACTCCAGTATTGTCGGCATAAAAACAACATTCTTCCCTCAATGCAAGCAAAAAGGCAACTTTCTCTCATGAAGAGGAGGTCCAACACTCGCCTGCTCTGTAAAACAACTTCAGAGAGAGAGAGGTTAAAATTCCTGTAAAGCTGTGATGTCGGTTTTTAATGTCTTTAAGCTTTGGTCTATTTCTGCTTCTAATTGTGTCTTTGTTGTGTCTCATGGACTAGGGCAGTTGTTCCTATGCCCACCCCTTCAGCAATTATTATTCCTCATAGGATGGCCAAAGTGAGGGATACAGGTTCCCGGTGGAACCGGGTTGTATGCCCCCCTATTTGAACTTTAAATGAACCTACGTCATGATAGAGCACTCTGAAAAACATCTGCATGATTACATAATTAATCACATCTATTGACCATTTTATGTAAACATAAATAATGTTAAAGTGTATAGAATTATACTGTTTTAGGAATGGACAAGAAAATGCACCTAAGATAGCACCAAAGTGAGGAAAACATTCTTATTTGGTTGCATCCGGATTTAGAGGGCATTGCTTCTGTTGTAATCAATTAATCCCCTGAACCCCAAGTTTTGGTAGTTTTAGAATTTGTACCCAACATGTAAGGGAAGGGGCTCAGAAGTTCACAGTCTGCAGAAATTCACAAAAATTAGTTTTTGTTTCTGTTTTTTTTTTTTTCCTCTGTTCTGGGCAAGTTAACTTTTCAAGGACACCTTGGAAGGGGAGAGCTTTTTTGTCTCTTTTTTTCTCCCTGCCAGCTGTCACCATGGAGACCAGTTGCTAACTTTTTTATCTTAGAAATGTAGGCATCTAGGTGAAGCCCCAGCTCAAGGCCAGAGGCCTTGTTCACATATTTTGTGAAAAACTGGAAAGGCAGTGTCTAGCTTAGGGGTGGTGATTTTTCCAGCCAGTGGCCAAGTAGAACAGGGCAACACGAAAAGTGGAAGTTTATGTACATTGAACTCTTTCAGAG